>NC_134529.1:23424947-23735900 GCF_027942865.1 Odontesthes bonariensis | reverse complement strand
GGAGTTTAAAAGACAGAATGGACAGCTGATTCAGAACAACAGCGACAGGTGAGGACAAGTTTTACTCTGTTTTAGCCTACATCAAGTTCGAGACATTTTTTAATATGGCCAACTGGGGAGACAAGGAGGTCCGCGAGCTCCTCAGCCTCCGAGCAGAGATCGTTATTTACCGTCACATTTCGGGGACGGATGGACCTCTGCTGGAAGGGCTGGCGAGAAAGATGGGAGAGCATGGTTTCCCACGCAGCAAGACGCACCGTAAAGTAACATCTCCATGAACTGCATATACAATTGCAAAAACGAGTTCTCAAGGTGTATTTAACCCTACCTCCGACGCATGGCTTGTGCCTACGTCATTGTACACGCCCAGCATTTTATGTGTTTCGTTAGACGCTCTGCCACTAGGCAACGCCCCCTGAACTCGGCTTCTGGCAACACGGGTCACCAACACGCCAAGCGTTCACATTGCTCGACGCATGTCGAAGGTGCAATTTGGACCCGCTAAGGTAGCGGGTCGCAGTGTGAAAGGGGCTATTGTAATGGGTAAAGTGATATCCAGGAAATCCTTTGCAAAACAGCAAAAACAGTAAATGCACTTAGTGCCAAAGTCTGAGATGTTTGAGGGGGGAAAAGTGTATGATATTTGGTTAACAAGCTACCTTTCTTGGAGCTTAAAATAAGTCCGGACTTCTATTCAAGCACTTAAGATTTGTACAGATGGCACACATCTCCTTACTTCAACCCAAAATAATGACATTTAAGAGACATATGGCACAAGTTACTATAGTACTCCTAAAGAGCCTAAAGTGCAAAGACACCAATCTTAAGTTTAACATAAGCAGATTTTTCACATAAGCAGAAGAAAACACTAATCTTTAGCTGTCATCAGTGGTCACAGCATTTGAAACGTTTCTCACTAAAATGACCCCCAAGTTTTATCAATCACATCTATTTTTAAGATGACGAAAAACATTTTCCAACACAGTTATTACTCTTTCTCTGTGATCATTAACCCACTAGATTTCCATGTCACTTTAAGTCACAAAACATTACCAACTTTCAATCATCTCACTTTGTCTGACAGAAAATGAGTGGGACTTGTGGGCTTAAAGTTCCCATGGCATGGTATAGTAGCGGCGCTTTAAATGGGCTTTCGGAGGCTTCAGGATGTTATACCCCCAGGCGTTCTCAAAATTCACCCGAAAAACGCAGATTTGGCCACTTAGAAGAAAGCCGCATTTCAGAGCTCTCTCCAGTGCCCTGTTTTCCTAATGAGAAGCAAGGAGGAGCGCGAGGGGTGTGTCATGGCTGAATGGGGGCGTGTCTGATTCTCTGTTTTGGCTCCGCGCATGTTAGCTGCCTGCTAGTAGGAAAAAAAATAGAAATGGCAGGTGAGCAAACCATCGTACCGTTCGCCTTCGACCCGGAATCGGACCCTGAAGCCGAGGCGCAGGCAGTTCAGCAACAGACTGCAGATCAGCAGCGCCTTCAGCAAAACGTCTCAGAATGGTGAGTTTGAAATGTTATGTCTGGAAACGTTTATAGTTGGGTCGGTCCGAACCACTGAGGTGCGCAGATATAGCAGTGGCTTAGCCTACGGTAGCCTAATTAGAGCAGAAATTAGTCACTACATCAGGACTACCTAAAATATTATTTTTGCTTACAAAACGTATAAGTTCCCAACTTATTTTGCAATGTGGGCACGTATTTGCAGTGCTAACATTAGTGAGTATGGCTGCTGGCATCTCCAGTCTCTACACCAAGTAACTTTCTCAATGTCGCCTTGCATTGTACAACAGTAACACTGCCAAAGTATTTCCCATAGTACACATTGCCAACATGCAAATGATTCTCCACCCAGTGTTGACATAAGGGGAGCGATTTATAACCAAGTTTTCTAGACAAAAAGGTTTACATGCTGTAATATACAAAAAAAAAAAAAAAACATACCTCATCATATCCTGACCAGGTGCTGGATCCAAAGTGTAACTACACGGAATGAAACTTATGCTACATATTTCTGTGTACACCTTTTTAGCAGCCCGTCTTCACTGGGAACAGCCAGCTGTGCGTTGCCCATGTAGTTATACAGTAGCCTATGGCATGCAAAAAACATGATAGTATTCTGACCAGCATGTAATTATTCTCCATGCTCACCTGTTAACTCATTTACTTCTCACTAAAGATGTTTCATTGTTATATTTGCCGGCATTACCTGAAAACAGAATATCAGTACACTGCCTTTTTTTTAAAAAATAATAGGTGTCAATGTGGAATTTGCGAGATAATGCCCACAGAAAGGGAGAATAGATGCTGCATGGAGATCCCTCAGGTAACACTGTAAACATTTGGATCTACCTGTTTGGCAGTTTACGCCTGAGAAGAACCCATCGGTAAGCGTTGTAAAATAATCACTCATAGCCACATACATAGAGTTTACAGTACACCCACCCAACAGAGCCTGATAATTCAACTATGCAGACAGTATGAAGAGTGTTTGTAGATTTATTTACAAGACATTATTAAAACACAATCAAGAATAATCCATAGGAATATGTAAATATGTACAACATAGCAATAACAGAAGAACAACAACATTCTCTTCAAGTGTCATTTTTTCTATCTGTTCTTCCAGGCGCTTCAGGTATTTGGCCTACAGGCAGTTCGTGGCGTGGTGCTGGGGCTTTTTGGGTCGCCGGATCAGAGTGGTCATTCCTGCCTGTGTGGTCCTGCGTATCCGTGCCAAGTACCCCGATGATGAAGGACACTGCACCGGGTTTAGACTGCCTCGCGTGTGAAAAATTAGGTCCATCAGGACATCCACATACCCTTTCACACAGAACATTCATACACACTGTACACACACAACATTTGTATATTTCAGTTAGTCATTTGTACATTTCAATGTTTATTTATATATTTATATTTGTTCTATATATATATTTATGTTTGTTTATATTGCTATTTCTCACATTTTTTGTATTCCTATTTGTTGGAATTAACCTCAGTAAATTTGATAAAGGCAAAAGTAGTTGGACTTGAATTCTTGAACTTCTGAGGTCTTACCAAAGGTTGGCTTAGTCTTTTGACGTTTGACTGCACTCTCCCTTCTTGGATTTGGGAAAGGAGATTTTGAAGAGAGGTACACCATCTGCTGTCTGGGCCTGTGGTCGGTTTGCATTTTCATTAAAGTGGATCGCTGCCAAGTACCGTCTGAAAGTACAAGAAACAATGTGTAAACGGTGTTTCTCACAGAATTTTCATTTGTCATGGTGGTGGGGGTTAGCTGGTAGAGACACATGCATCATCATGGGAGAGCATATGAAAAGCTCTTTTCCAAAATGCTATAGAAGCTGTTCTCATTACTTTTTAAAAATCTGATTTCAAGCATCAGGAAAGTGATATCAGCTGAGATAGCATTTGAAACATTTAAATGCTGCTTTTAATGGTAGTAACAAATAAAACAATATTTTTTAAAGTAGGTATAAAACATTTTGGAAAAAGCTTTTCATATATTGTGAAGTTTCATAGGAACTATGATCTGAAAACCCCCTAAAAGTATAAATTTTTTGGTAAATCAAATGTAAATTACATTCACAAGACAATCTTTTCAGGGGACCTGGTCTAAGTGTTTCGTGCCTTATAGTGCTGGAGAAACCCGGCTCAATAATGACATTTCAGACAACAAAAACTTTCAACAACTACAAGGTAAAACATCTCACCTGCAAAGCATTCCAATATAGAGAAAGACAACATTCTTCGGTGTGGCTGCAGTCCTAGTGACAGACAATGGGCTCAGTCTGGCAGGCAGCATCCCTGCTCCGGGATGTCTGGACGTGAGCACTTGATGTGCTGGCCAGTGAAGAGTGAACCTGGTGCAGACAGAGAGCACACATCTCATGGTTCGAAAGCCGAGCATTACACTCGTGATAAACTGACGTGTCACGACAGATTTGAAGTAAAATTGTGTTCGAATTGACAGATACATAATGGTGTATGTTCGAGGGTAGTCAGCAAACGTTTGCTAAACATCCTTCACCTAGCCACAACACCCGATCGCATATCACACACGAGAGACGCAGAAACGACTCGACGTTAAAAAAAAAGTCACCAAACCGTAACAAATGCTTTCAAAATATAAAGTCACCAATCTAAAGAAAGGCTTACAAAATATGAATTGTTATCGCCGGGGGTCATTTTCCGTGTAACAGACGTATCTAGCCGCAGAACATAACTAGACTTGCTTACCTAAGTATTCATGCTGTATGTAGTCCCCTACACGTAAGATACTTGGTCAAAAGACAAATGTCTTGTTTTACAACCAATTTTCCAAATCTAACCAGTTTAACAGAGTATTGGTTTGTAGCGCAGTGTAGGTTTCATGGATAAATACCTCCACAGCTAATGTTGGCTAGTTAGCTGGTACCCATGAAGTGCTAGCGGCTACAAATAATTATGACTTACTTGATCGGTGTGGGTAGCTGATGGACCGGCAAGGCTTGGCACTGATCCAGGCTTCAACTTCAGGTGTAGGGCAAAACCTGCCCTGTACTGTCCCAAGTTGTGAAAGCATTCCTCTGAAATGTGTCGCGCAAACACTGACGCTCTTTGGAACATGCATGGGCACCCGTACCTCTAAATGAAATTAGCCATTCCGTTTTCAAAGGGACAGAGGGTGGAAGCGGAAACATATTCTTCTCTTCATCTTCACATCCTGGCACAGTACATTTCGCATGGTAAAGTCGTTTGGAAGCCATTGCTGTATCTTCTGTGACTGTCTTCAGTCGTGGCGAGTCTCGGTCTACTCCACATGAGTTGGGCGGGTAAGATACGGGTAGTTTACCAGCAGTGGGTGGAGACAGAGGGCGTGGCGGAGAGAGGGGGTGGGAAATTTTGATGAGCTCTATCCTGGCATGACGTCATGCCAGGAGCCTTGAGTCAACGAGACAATTCGAGGCGCTCTGTTCAAAACACGGAGGAAATGCTGTACTGCTCAGTGAATACATTTCGCAATTTCTACTCACTGGGGTGACTTAAGGAGACTAGAGAAACTCATTTTAAGGCTCAAAAACCTCTGAAAGTGAAATTTTCATGCCATGGGACCTTTAAGGTATATTACATATAAGAGGGGATTCCTTTTGGGGCTTGATTCCCTAACCCCCTTACCCCTTTATTTCTAAACACAAACCACGTCGTCACTCAATTCCATTCCCATAACGTTGCAGCTTAGCTCCAAAACGTGTTTAAAATGGCTAAAGGAAAGAGCATCTTTTACAAAATACTTGTGGGCGAACGTGTTTCCTGTCCACTCCTGGCTGGCAGTAGCCTAGTTCGTTCAACAGTTCCCCTTTTTCATATATGCCTGCTACCTTCCATAATTGTTTATCTGATTATTCCCATAATTGGCAGTTCGTTCATTTTGACATGTTAATAGAGGTCTTAACAGTCTTAACGCAGGCTACATTAGCTTTTACAAATCCATTCATCTGTACGCATTGATCAGATTCAAAGATGATAGAAAACGGATTAAAAGTAGGCCAATCAAATGTGCTTAAGTTGCAGTTTACACAGTGTGCATATTTTATTGCTTACTACTGTGATAGGGCTCTTATATCATCATATTCATATTCAATTGTAATTCTCTTTTTATTGGTAGCAGGACAAGGAAGAATTTCACTGCACATTGTACTGTGTATGTGACAAATAAAACTATCTCTTGAATGGAAGGTTCCATCTCCATCAAATCTTGTTCCATGCGCCCTTTTTTCAAATTTGAGCCCTTGCCCCACTAAAGGACTCTGCACATCCCAGCTGCTCTATGTAGTGATTGTTGCAACCAGTCACCCATATCAAATAAATCCTATAACATTTGCTTTAAGAGAAAAAAAAACAAAATCTGAACAAGAAAATGTGGACTTTGAGGACTCTGGATTCTGCAAGTAGAAAGTAAATCAAGTCATTTTCTGCTAAAGGTTGGCTTGTTGTAATCTGATTATCTGCACCTTGTATGTTGAGTCTTTGGCTATTTTCATAAATTATTGTGTATTCTTTGCATTCTTCCAGATAAAGAGAAAAATGCAGTATATTTCAGTAACAGCTGCTTCACATTATTGTTGTCAGAAAGTACGACCAAAGACTATTTCATTAACACACATTCCTCTGCAGAATTGCTGTGGTTAATGTGTTACCTAAATACTTTATTGTCCATCACACAAAAGTGAGCCAGAAAACCTACACGTTTATCCATGTTACATGAGCTGATATGAAAAAACATTGACTGCATTCTGTTTAATAAAATCCATTTTCATTTTTCTGAAACATTGAAAAGAACAAAACAATCAGAAACACTACAGTGGAAAGGTTTTAACCCCTCCAACCTTATTTCCTTCTATTTTTCTTCCAAACAGCCAGACTTGCTTGTAATCTTTTAAAATTCTACTGAACAACAGTTCTCCAGGCTTTCTGAAGGTCTTTTTTTGGACATTGGCTGTTTTTTGTTTTTTTCATACTAATTTTTAACCCTGTCCTTATACATGACCACTTTTAAAGAAATGCGTGTCTTTGTTTGTTAGGCTACTCAACACTGACCTATGAAACATTCATGCCTAAAAAAAATGCACCTTACTCAAGAGATGAAACAATGTTGTGTGTACACATAATAGACAACTTAGCAGAGGACAACTTTTAAATAGTATCCTGACATATTTTGTTATCAACAGCCTGTCAGAAGTGTCAGAAAATGTCAGTGATAGTACAATTTCACAGACATAAAATTAACGTTGTTTTTTTCATCAGCAAGGTGATTTCAAGATAGCTATTAGCTGAAAACTTGACATATCTCAGAATAGTGTGCAGCGTGTCATCTTCTTACAAAACTGGGAAAGCAAAGACCTGACACAGGAGCTGAGAGATGCATCTGGCCTTTCATTTGATTCATCAACTGAAGCCTCATCAGAAATGGTCTCCTGGAAGCATGGCTGTTAAGAAGTTCTTCTTGAGGAAGGGAAACGGGGAGAAAAGGCAGAGGTATGCCAAATGACACAAGAACTGGACTGGAAATCAGTGGCAACAGTTCTTATGGAGGGGTGAATCCTCCCCAGAGCCCGGACCTCAACATTAATGAAGCAGTGTGGGATCGTCTTGGCAGAGAATGGAACAAAAGGCAGCCAACATTCAAAGAAGAGCTTTGGAATGTCCTTCAAGAAGCCGGGAGAACTGGTCCTGAAGACTACTTGAAGTCTGTGTTGAAGAATAAAGTTGGTTATACCAAATATTGTTTTTTAATCTTGTTAGAACGGTCCAAACTCCTGACAGGTGATTAAAGACTTTTTCACTGTTAAACTGTAGGCTAAAGCCCTTGTGGAGTAAGAGAAGAAAAGCATGTGTAGAAGTAGAAAGTTAAAGCAATAAGAGGTGTAACAAATATAATTGGAGGGAGAAGGTCCATGTTAAAAGCAGGTTGTAAATTCTGCCTCTACCTCATTCAGTGGGCAACACAGAGACAATGCATTAAGCCTGATTCTTACTCGGCGCAACCTCGCTTTGACCCATTCTTACTAGCTGGTCGCAAATGGCGCAAACGGTCACGTGACCCAAAATTCCGCCACGCCCCCCGTCGCAAGCTAAAAAATCCTCGCGTGTCGCAAGGGCGCGCACACAACTTTTTTTCTGACTTCGCGCGAGCTCAACCGGAAACAGCTGACCAAGAGAAAGGAAACATGAACACTGCAGAGACCGCGGTGACCGAGAGGGTGCGCCTCTACAAACATCTGTACGACACGTCTATGAAGTTACACTGGGACAATGCTGTCCCAAAGGACAACGTTTGACAACGTTTGACAAAGTTCGTCTTGTTGCAAAGGACGAACATTCCACCTTCTCTTCTGTTTTTGCCGCAGCCGCTTAGCTCTGAGATACATATACAGTTCTACACCCAGAGTAAATTCATTCCGCATCTGCATCAGATGTGCCAGCCTCTGCTGACGTGACACCACAGGTGGCATTGTGTATGCTTTCTTCGAATGCTATTCTTCGTCCGGTTCTTCAGCTTGTTTCCTCAACAGTGACGCCCGCTGGTCTGGAGAGAACTGCAAATGTGACGCATACTCGGCGCAAACTGCGCTTATGAGCTGAAGGAACTGTGAAGGGGCTGGCGCTTTCGATGACGTCATTAATGGTTCTCGAGCCAGAACAGTTGCGCGGTTGCGCCGAGTAAGAATCAGGCTTTAGAGTCCGAGGAGTTGCCAACAACCCAGCAAGCACCATTAGTAAACACGGTTGAACACATGGAGCAGGCAGGAAACTCTGTCAGAACCTTCAGCTCCCACTGGTCAGGCCCACGCTCAGCCACAAAGAGGTCTGCTCTGCTCACAGAGCCGCCGCATCCACCAGGAATCCAAAACAAAATGAGCAATGATGAAAAACTGTACTTTAAATAAATAACTTTGAAGTACACTTCGCCTCATGGGTCCCTGTTCAATCTACCCCACCCCCATCTGCAAAGAAGCTGCCAAGGAAATGCAAGCCAAATGTCGATGTTGTTCACTTACGCTGACTTATGGGTGTGTATGTACGTTCATGCTTGTGTCTGCATGTGTATATGTACCATACGTGATTGTTTGCACGCAGGTGTGTCTGTATAACTTTATCAACCTGGCATGCCACGCAGTGAATATGCTTTTCGTCAACTTTAATCCACAAGGAGGAAGGGGAAGCCCCTGACTGAGAAAGTGTTATATCAGGTTTGTCAGTAGCAAGGCTAAACAAAAACAGATAGGTAAGTTTATGTTAACAAGGCTAAACACAATTAAACTGATATAAACTATGAATTTCTGCAAATAACATTGGCTCTCAAGTTAAATCAAGTCACAGAAAATGAAATATGAAAAAACGTCAGACAAAAAAGAGAAAGAACGAAATGAGAGAACAAAGGTGAAAAGTGAGAACATTGAAGCTAGAGCAAAAAAAGAAAAAAGAAAAAATCAATTCCGTCTAATGCTAACAACAGTGTGGGTGAGAAGGAACGAAAGAAACGGGAAGGAACAGGAAGAACTAAACAGAGAAGGATGAAAAAACAAAGAAACTCAGAGGTATGTTAAATCACTCTGCTTGGCAGCCAGCCCTTCTGTCCAATTTATGGATGGACCGAAGCTCTGCAAAGGTCTTTGTCAACTGAAACAAAAGGAAAGGCTTTAGCTGACCCATTGCTATGGCCTGCTCTATCCCCTCTTTCATCGATTTCTCAATTCTTCCATCTATCTCTCTCCACCCAACTCTGTGTCATGGCCCAAACAACAGGCCCTCCAGTGGTAAAAGGCTTGGGCCCAGACCAAAATTACTCTATTTCCCTCTCATAGAGGGCACCTTCCCACCCTTGCAAAGCCTTTCTGGTTTGTGTCATTTTAATGAACAACCCTAGCCTAGAAATCTAGACGCCCCTAGCGGCCGCAAATGGAATTTGCTCCGGGCCTGTACAGCTTTTTGCTGTATGGGTCTGGCTTGCTAGGCTAGAACAACCCAACTGTTCTGTAGCAAGTAAGGAGATGGAACTCAGGAAAGTTACTGTCTACAGGCTGAGAAAATGAAGGAGGACAGAGGGAAATTGAGTTAAAAAAAGGAGTCTGCAACACGTACACAAAATGTTCCTCTGGTCAGAAAGTCAAATACTCCTCATATTTTCAGAATGTATGATTTATCCCATGGTGAATTAAGGTTTCAGAATAATGGACACAGGTTTAATGTGACATGGGAACACGTCAGAGGAAGGGAAAAATCTTGGCCATTTCCTTTAGAAGGGCTTAATTGTGATAAAGATTGATGCTGTACAATAATGACTCAATCCCTTTTCAGATTGCACAGAACTAACACAGCTCTGTCTTGCAGGTCCATCTTTGACACATGAAGACACCAACAACTTTTGTCTCTGAGGGACTGGGAGAGGTGGAGTCGATACGCTTGCTCAGTGCCTTCTTTCTGATTGGCCTCACTTGCTTCTTGAGTGCAACTTCAACTGAAGCCTTCTGTTCTACTGGGTGTATAATCTCTTTTCAAATTTCACAAACAGTATAAATCCCTGCTTCCTCTACACTTGAGTCTGATGGCTCTCTGCCTGTGGAAAAATAAACTTGTCTGTTGCTGGTTCTTCATAGAACCAACATGGAATTGGCTCCAACACCAGCCCTGAACCAGCACTGGAACTGTTTAGGTAAAAGGGGGGTAGTCAGCCCATCTTCTGAGGTACTCATCTTGGCCCCATCCGTTTTGGTACTACTGTGTTCAGATGGGTGCTTTTGCATAGCCAAAAGACAGCACGTACTTTTCTACCAGAGGGAGATTTTCCACTGGTCAACTCCTTCCAACTGGGCATCCCCCTTCAGGTACTCTGCATCCAGGGCCTGTAGTCCAAGGTACAGATGACCTCACAGCTCCAAGTGCTTGACTACTTCATCCATCTTAGCATAAAGCTTTGTCACATGCATAATATGTGGTACACATCTAGAGTGAACTCTCTTCCGACCTATCATATTCCTTTGATAAACACTGGTTTCTCCACAAACACACAAATGCTCTCCAACATAGGCTTGATAACGCATTTGTCGCCCATAATCAAGAACTCAAGCAGCTACCAGGGGACGTTCATGTTGTTTAGGTCCACCCTTACCCACACACAGAAAAAAAAAACTTGCTTGTTCCTCAGGTACATTAATGGCTGCCCAAGTATATTCAACCAATTCACAGATTATTTGGCGTTTTTTTTTTTCGTTTACAATTCAAACTACCAAAGTCTTAATTCTCAGTTAAGGTAGGTGCAGCACATCAATTTAGCTCCTCTCTCATCTTGTTTTGGATTGTTTTTCACGAATAACACTTGTTTTTCAGGTTAAGGAAAAGAAGTAGCAAAGTAGAGACCAGTAGAGAAAAGTGCTTGTTGAATGTAATATTGTTCTGACAGTGATACAGAGGAAGAAAAATGTCTGAATAAACTGGTTCCCCATCTGTGATCATTAAGGTCCATTTTCCATTCCATTTCTCTTTAGTGTCACCAAGGCTCTGTGTAAATGGTCAAATAATGTGGATGTTGTGTGAGAAGACTGTTTTAAAAAGATAGTCAACTGAGACCTGACACTTGGAAATAAAGACTTTGAATGTTTCGAAATGTCAAACATTAGCTTTGAGGATCACACCCAAGAAAAAGAATAATGAGAGAGCACAGGGAACAATCTTTGAAAATTCCTGACTTTTTAAACATTTCTTACTTATAAGCCAATCTGTCAACATGAGGATAGATTAGTCACACTTTCTTCCTTTACCTGCATTTGTTTAATATCTTGATGATAAACCGTGAGGTGAACTGCATTTATCGAATGAGAGTCCTGGCAGAGTCAGAGGTTTGTCAGTAATGATTAATTGGTGTGGTTCATTGTGGTGTGAAGTTAGAATTAGGGGAATTTGGACTGCGCTGTGTGTCAGTTTGCAGAAGGTCAACAGTGTGAGGAGCAGCTGTTTTCTGAGCTTTTCTTATTTTAGTCAATTCATTGAAGCCAGTTCTAGCCAATTTCATTCAATTAGGAAAAATAAGATGTCACATTTCCCACTTAACCACTTTCAACAGAGACGCACCACTGTACCAGAGAGGACTGTCGTAAAATTATATTTTGTCTTATTTTTCTAACTGGTGTCACATTCAAGTTCCCATTACATTTCTGACCAGACCGCTTGTAAACAGATGTGACTGTTGTGGAGAGAATACTGCAATTAGAGGGAACAAATGGTAGCTTTTGTGGTTTTGATAACAATCTCTAGCGTGCCCATTTTCATTCCTTCCTTCTCAAAACAGGAAGACCAAAAGATGATGGTGGTCACCCTAAAATAAATCTAAAAAAAAAAAAAATGAATAAATGAAAATCTCCTTCTATCCGTTGACTGTGTTAAGACTATGTGTGGACTTCAACATCACACAGAGACCAAAGAACCTCAAAAGTCATCTCAACATTTGATTACATTCCTTTAGAAGACTTTTACCCAAACCGACTTATAAGTGAGGAGTGGAGACCATGTTGAGTTTAGCATCAGTGTCATATCGGAAAGGAGGCCGTGTAGGGGGAGGTTGAGATTGATTTGCCACTGATATGCCTCTGAGACGACAAGAGAGGTAGTGACAAAGACAAAATGGGCTATGTGTGTAAGTATGTATATGTGTCGGTTCATAGGTCTAACCACCAACACTGTCGTCACTCGGTGAATCCGCATTGTCAACTTGGTGCTTGTAAGCACACACTGATGTGGGGCTGATCCTTCTCTGTCTGGCATGCCTAAACTGCCAAAGAGAAACAGCTGCAAGTTAACAAGGACTTATTTTTGGCACAACTGGCGCAACTGATATGTCAAGAGGGCAGTACAGTCCTGGTAAGAATTACTTGCACCCCAGACTTGGAACTGTAATTTGTAAGAATTAAAACCATCTTCAGAATTAAGTGCTGACATCTTTTTGATGACTAATTCAGCTCCTCTGTTTAGATAAAACAAGAGTTTATGTGAGATAAATCATCCTATGAATGACATTTGACTGCTTCCTGTTTCCATTTGATAACTTATAACACCTAAGACAAAGCTGTTGCCTGAGAACATTAGAAATATAATTAAAAAAAGAAGAACAAACAAACAAAACAAGAAATAAATAAATCAAAATAACTGAAGAGCTCCAAGAGTGGTTTTAGCCTGCACAACCAGTGACAGGGTAATTCATTTGTTAAGATACTCAGAATAATGTTCTTGAAACTCAGAACTGTAGAACTACTGTTTTTTTGACCAACCCTTATTCAAGGTGACACTGCACAGACTGACTATTCATTTACTAACCACCCTTTTTAAATCAGAATCCCAGCTGTCAATTCCAAACATGAAAGACAATGATACTACATCAAGCTAAAAGCAGACAGAACTCCCCCTGTAAAATAGACTGGGCAGGCTTGTCTGACTAATTAAATTGAATTGCCGCCTTACAATGTCACATCATGATGACGTGATCTCCATTCAATTTAGAATGAAACCCGAAACCATTTCATCCATATATTTCTTTATACAGTCAAATGAGCTCATGTGCGTATTTAATTGGTTGATTATCTGCTGGTAGCTTATGTCATCCTTGTCAAGTCAAGAGTTAAAGGCTCCATAGTGTTACAGTTACACCTCTGGCTGCAATGAATGAACCAAAAAACAATCCAGAACAACAGAATCACAAGAACTCAAAAAGACCAACGAATCGATAAATTTGAACCACAAATTTTGTAGACTTTTGCAGCAATGCCAAGCATGTTCCGTCATACAAGACTGTTCTATGTGCATGTGTTACAATTCGGATACTAATGTTGTGTTTCATTGACCTTCATCAAGATTAGTTATGCATTACATTACATTAATTTAGCAGAAGCTTTTATCCAACACGTTTTACAGGTAACACTTTGGGGGCAATCATGGGTTTCAGTAACTTGCCCAAGAATGCCCAACTTGCCCAAGTGGTGAAGCAGGGAACTGAAACCAGCAACCTTCTCTTTGAAAGATCACAAATCTATCTCTGTGGATAGAAAGGAGGAAATAATCATGCTCTGGAGCTACAGCAACTGTAATAGTAATAATTTTTTCATTGCTGATACAAGTGAAGGATAGCAGAGGGTGCTGGTCATGTGCTAGCTTGAATTTTCACTACTGTTCCTTTTTTAGCTTCATTATTGCCTTTGCCAAGTGACAGGCGCATACCTAATTAAATTATTAAAGCTATGACACCATGAAAAAAGGGTTGCTGAATAGAACAATCCCTGTGTTAGTACAGATGGGTGTATCTAGTATAATGCAGGGTATCATTTAAAGCGGCACTATGCAACTTTCAGTAATACGGGGTTTGTTTACCATGCAATACACACCCCAAAGCTGTAGGGGGAGCTCCGTAGAAAATAAGGCGACAGTCTAGCCATATTATATATTACTACTCTAGAAGCTAACCACATTCAATTTAGCCGTCGACAGCTAATGGAGAGAGGTGTGTCTTATCAGGCTACCTGGCTCGGCTCAGAGCCCTTTAGACCTGCCGTGAAGCAGTAGTTCTCGGCTCTCGTGTGTCGCGAGACTTCCAGAGGTAAACAAAGCACGCGGCGCCACAGGCAAAGTTGCAAGCGCTGTTTCGGGCTAGGGCCACCAGATGGAGATGGAAATGTCACCGTTTTCATCAGAACAGGTCAGCCAAGCTATCTGATGATTGCCAAGCAATTTTTTGACCATGAAAAAGTTGCATAGTGCCGCTTTAACAGGAGCAGTAAGGGGAAAGTTAAGCTACATCATTGGTCTCTATAAAGATCAATGATGTGGACCGAAGATTTTATTGCAATTTCAAAATTATTTCCAGTGAGAATGCAGTAGTTGCTAGATACTGCTGAAGACATGTTCCTGTAGCCCCAACTACGTTCAAAACTCAGAGAAATCCACCGAAACAAACTGAATGCAAATATTTACATGACGCAAATTCTGTTGGTTTGTGCTTACATAAAGCCGCCCGCAACACTAAAGCCTCGTTTCCACTATGCAGTCCGGTACAGGTTGGTTCGGAATGGTACGGTACGGGTTGGGTCGCTTTGGGGTCAGCTCGCGTTCCCACTGTACAAAGGGGACCCTCAGGGGTGGGCGGAGTGCGTACCGAAGCGTATAACATCCATAATTTCGAACCACCTCCAAGCTTCTTCAGCTTAATGCGACACTGGCTCGCAGAGAGAAACCACTTTCTGCTATTTTTGCGGCAATCAGCTGGAAAACTTTTTCGTTTCACACAGCGCCATCGAGCTCCCGCTGCACAGCCTCCTCACCAACAATGGAGAGCAGAGCCTGGAACCGGTCCTGTGTGCTAGGTACCCCAAGCAGAAGGGTCTCCATTTATTAAACCCTTAAGTTCCATTTTGCACACGAGCCACAGTGAAGCTTATTCAGAGGTAACTGAACCCATGACTGGGACACATTTGAGCCAAATATGATTCGACAAGACCCAGAGCTCCAGGGTCAGGCCTCAGCAAGAAACATGTGTCCCTTTGAGATGGGGCCTAGTTGCTCCCTTAGACAGTCAACATTCTCTAGTTTGTGCAACAAACCCTAATGAGGCTGCTCTCTGTGGGGGGGGATCCAGAGCCCTGTCTGTGGGGATTTGCCTCAAGAGCAAAACAACAGAAAGATGATGCAGTGAAGCAACACCACCACCTAACTTTGGGTTGAAATTTGTGTTCAGTTCTTGACTGAGCAAGCAGCCCGTGTACAGAGACTCATTGCCCCTTGGCAGCTATCCTGGGTTTGATTCCGGCCTGTGGCCCTTTGCTGAATGTCAACTCTCTCTCTTCCCTGTTTCCTGTCGTGATTCTTTTGAGTAAAGGCCACTAGAGCCAACAAAACCTTTTAAAAAATAAATTTGTGTTCAGTTCCAACAAAAACTTTGTTTAGTAGCCACAATAATAAATATGGAAAGCATTATAATTGAAAAGACAGTCTAAGTTCAGATAGGTCTTAAAATGATCATTAGGACAGAGGAACAGCATCCATTTTCCACATGTAGAAGAATGCTAAAAATCAAATATGATCCCATCTGTGGTTAATATTCCTGCAAACTCAATGAAGTCCAGCAGAACTTACGGGGAAGAGACAGCAGGATGGAAAATGCAAGCTTTCAAAGACATTCCCATGCTTCTGATCTGTCTTTGGGGGGAGTGCACCTGAACCACATTAATTTATTTTCCCTTTAGTTTACGTGCCCCTTACTTCTCCTCGGGAAAAATGGGAAGCCACTGCTTCGTAACAAAGCTCAGGTTGCCATATATTGCAATGATCCACTCTAACAACTCTACTGACCACCGCTTTTTTTCCCCCCTTTTCACTAGGGGGTTGAATCAAATAGTGGCACTAATATGTAACACCTGCTCCTGTTCAGCGTCCGTCAGCATATCAAAAACACAAACAGTGACAACTCTGGTGCCAGTAGTGATATAGCACGAATCTGGGTGATGCAAAAGAGAGGGATGCAGGTTGCCTCTCGCTGCACTTCTTCACTCACAGGGCCCTCTCCAGGTCAAACAGTTGAAAATGTAGCCTTTAATATTTCACATATGGTTTAGGAGCACCGGGCTCTATCAATTTCTTTAATCTAAAGCCCAAGAACTGTAAGGAAAATAGCCTATCAGGCCATCTGCTTTTAATTACGAAGCCCATAAAGACTAAGATAGAAGCTGATGTGATGGACAGTCTGTGAGATGCCATGATAGGATCCATGCCTGTCTGCTGGGGCTCAAGTTTGCCTGATCTACATGCCAGACACACCTAAAACTTTCAGTTCAGCTAAGGTCAAAATAGGCTGGGTAGCCAAGAGGCAGAAGGATCAGTACTGTGGTTTAAAATCAACCTCCACAATCCAGTGACATTAGAATTTATCAGCATAAGACCATGATAATTCTCAATCTTTTGCAGAGTTAAAGCACAACAGGATATCTATCAAGAAAGCACACGTCAAAAAACAGCGAATATAAAAAAAAATCTACAAAGATTACAATGAAATATAGCATATATCTTTAGTTCATGGATTGAAATGAGTCACTTTAGTGGACAGTTTCACAACACATGTGCCTGGTTACACGCGTGTCAAGGTTTTATCAAGACCAGCAAAAACAGAAATGCACTCTCTCGTTTGACTGCGTTTTCCACTCTGCCTTTTTAGAAAATGTATATAAAACCAGACTGATTGAAAAAGTGAGGGTATTTTATCTGATTGGAGGATTCAGTCTTTGATCGGTGAAGATAAAACTGGATGGTTTGGCAGCTAGAACCAAGGAGCTGAATTCATTCAACATTGCAAAGAATCACAAAGAACGCTGCATGAGCATATTGTAATGTTAGTTGATAAATACTAAATCAATTGTCAGGCTTCCACTAATTTACAGAATAACCCAGTGATTCAGGCGCAAAGGCTACACAAAGGCAATTAAAGTAAAACCTACTTGGAGACCAAAGTTTTCAAAGTCATGTGTCCCCTCCTGTTTGTGGATCTTAAAACAAACGTGGCATTTAAGGACACAGAGGGTGAGGCCATTTTTAATAAGGGCTTTGCAAAAGAACATTTTCCCCTTTCTTTTCCATGTTTCTAAATAAAATCTGAAAATCAATATCTTCTATATCTTCAAACTGCCATGGTCACAAGTACTGATAATGGATATAGGGTCTGGTCAAATAGTCTTTTACGTTTAGGAGGGTTCCTAACTGAGGCAAATGATCAGTGGCAGCCATATTAAAAGGTGGACAAATTCTCTAAATGCTAATAAACCAACTTCAGGTCTTCCTTTATCATTTAATTTAACAAAGGAAACATCGGACTATCTTTAGTAAACAAAAAAAGATTTTTATGTCCCACAATTTCTTGTGGCAGCAACTTCCAAAGCAATGCTTGCTTCTTTTGACAGTGCTACTAACAGGGATTAGTAAATAAATATGAGGACAAGAAGGTGAGTGTGAGTAGCCTGTGGCTTTTTCCTTACTTTTCTGAGTTATCAACCTTGATATCAAAGAAAATATCTTATTAGATATATAGCTTCCAAAAAACCCAAAAACATTAAAATAACATATTAGACAAAGTATAAAGTGCTTATTGTAGGAAACTATTAAAGAGCTGTGGTTTCACTACCAAAGGACTACATCACAGCTTAGTTTAGCTGTGCCTCGATTAGCCTCCATGTACACTGTTCAGGTGTATGCCAACATCGCTACATGCTACATTTCTATTAGTTCAATTTTAAATCGATACTGCGATATATATTGATATTTTGTTTCCCGATAAAGTATCGATTTTTAAATCTTTATTTTTATTTTTTAAACATGTCACAAACATGTCTGTTTGTTTTTGTTTGTCTGGCGGTGTTGTGTTCAAGGGACCAGTCCAATCAGCGACGATTCATGTCAAATCACACTGTCCCTTTAAAATCTTTCAGAAAATGATGCAAGTGTATCGAATCGAATAGTTGGCTGAATATCGTGTATCGTATTGAATCGTGAGATTAGTGTATCGCTACAGCCCTATTGGTCAGTATACGTAGGATGTAGCAGCAGTTGCAATCCATGACACATTTCTAACGCTGTCAGAAATTCGGCCCCGGCTATCTTTGGTGACAAGACTGTGGCAACTGTGGTCTCAGAACCACTCTCACTACCCAGTGTAGGACAATTGTTTTTTTTAATTTTTTTTATCTAAAAATCAATAATATTCCCCACATTCTTTTATATCAGTCATCTTTCATCTGGGACAGATGAAAATCTCACAGTGTACATCAGACTTTCTGCTTGTAATGACAATCTGAGCAGTTTCGAATACGAGCCATTTTAATTCTGCACCTTGTTATAGCTTTGTAGCTCTCATTGCTTTCTCACTCACTATGTGCACTTATGTGCACATTAACTTATAACTGCCAATAAATAGGGCTCAGGTTGAAAAACTCTTAGAATGTGTGTCATTCATTGCTTGCACTAAGCTCTTTGTATGAAATGTCTTTTCACTATTTGGCAATCCTTTTTTTTTCTTCTTCATTCCTTGAAAAACTAAAAATCAGTTGCTGCAGATTATATTGGTCACCAAACTAGCTGACAGACTGTTTCACATTCCCTCACACCAGTGAGTCTGTTCTCTTAGGTCAAGACTAAAACTTTGAAATTTGAATCCTGGATCGTATTTCATCCTTCGTGAAAGCAAAACATTTATCCCTAATAAATCTAAGTCCACATCCTTGACAGGCCTGATAGCACAAGGCTTTGTCTCCTCAGGTCTGGGGATATCTCTCTCTCAGAAATCCTCCATGGATCTGTCCAGCTGACCTGTCAACATCAGAAGACGCAAATCCATGCTGCGTAGCAGTTTCAAGTCTCCAGAAAGACAGACAGAGATTAGGCATGCTGATGCCACAGGGGTCCACAAGATCCACCAGTGTCTCTATCCCTCAGCTCCACATCAAAGCGAGCAATGCAACAGTTTGAATTATAGGCAGCAAGTGTGCAGTCATGCCTCCAGTGTCACCCAGCTCCCAGCAAGATTAACCCCTGTGCCGCACTGAAGAGGAGAAGCAGAGGATACCGCTCACAGCAAAGCAGATAAATTACAAGATCAACAACTGCACATCAGCAACAGGACTAAAGGTCACTAAAGATCACATCGCGTCAGGGTTTTTGATAACTCAATCCCCCAATTGCAACTCCGGTCAAAGTAAATGAACAGGAAAAGGCACAGTACGTTGAACCTCTGTCATATCTACTGAACTTTAACAACTTGATTCTGAAATGAAACCTGATTTTCAACCATGTTTGTCATTTTTTACAGAAGTCAAAGGAGGACCTTTACATAGATGGCCTGAGATCTTTTTAGAGAGAGTTTTTCCTTTCCTCATTTTTTCCTTTCCTGAAAGAAATCCGTAGGTAATATCTTGAGAGACAAGTCTACGATTTACAGCCTCTTTTTCTGGCAATTTCCAAAACTTTCAGCCTGCTGATGCATTACTCCTTAACCATCAGTGCCCAGGGAACATTTTCCTGAACTAAAAACCAGCACTTATAATCTGGAAAAGTTATAGCATATTATCAGCAGTCAGACAAATGACTATTCAGACAAAGCCGTTAGCTCAGATAACATATGGGATTCATTCTGTGGCAATGAAGACAAATACCAATGTTGTCAGTTAAAGGTAATGAGGGTAAAAAGAACAAAAGAGAGCACAGGGGTGTAACTTAGATGCTTATGAAGGAAATAACACTTCCGTAAATTGATATTGACAAAACTTCGCAGACCAAGCAAAGTTATAAGAGCAAGCGTAAGCAGCGCAAATGCTGCCAACATCACAAAACACATGCTAAAAAAAAAAAATCTGGATTCAGCAGGCAATTTGCTGAAATGGTGACAAGGACAGTATCAAGACTGATTTAGAAACAGAAAGATTGGCTCATGAAAAGACAACCCTATGTAGAAAACTTGCCCAGATGCAGACAGAGGCCAAAATGAGATGGTGAGCAGCTGTTACAGCCAGCTGTCCAGGCCAGTTGTTCATTAGGGCTGGGAGGCCAGGGTGGGGGATTCAAAGACATTTAGGAAGGAGTTGGGGTGGGGAAGTCAGATATAACAAGCAATGAGCGATATTGAAGGATCGGTGAGGGCTGGGGGTACCAGATTTAGAATGGGACAGATAACTGCTCTGAAGACCGGCTCACTTAATTAAAAAAAATAATAATTAAAAATATAACTGAAGCAGTTTTCAGTATGTTTGGATATATACTGAAATAAGAAATCAAACACAAAGGTAAACCAAAATCAATGTGCTGTTTACACAACACTTCGATGATGGCTAAAAGACTACGTGAGATTCAGCCCCAAAAATCACCTGTAGGAAAACTTACTTCAACTCACAAAAGGCTTTTAAGTTCATCTTTGAAACCCTCTCCTGCACTTTGTACCAGCAGGCAAATGTTAACAGCAACATGGGTGCAAATGATTATGAAATGCGTCTGAAGTTTTCAGAAAATCCCATTAGAGAGCCCCCCACAGAGACCCATATTACATGGTCACCACAAAGCTGATCAGGGGAATAAAAAGCATAAGAGTGCCCTCTAGTGTTTTTTTCTGAAACATACAAGCACCTATAGGAGGACGTAGGGGGAATAATGAGGAGGGAAAAGCATAGCCTGGGGCTACAGTTTTCCACATCTACACATTTTCAGAAGCTTTAAAGTCAAATTATTTTGGTGGTGGAGGGGGCCGATCCAGCATGCGTTGCACATTAAGACTGCAGTTTGAGAGTATGTTTGGGTGCACATGTGTTCCACGTACTCGCTGTAAATTATTCGGAGGAGCTTTTAGCCTGCGTTTCTTGTTTAGATGGAAATACGTGGATGCCTCCAAGAAACTCTGATAAGATTAAAGTATTAATAAAAGGATCAAGTTCTCTGTAATTGATCAAAATTGTTTTTGTGTGGGCACCAGCATAGGAACAAGGCAGGAAAAAACTTTTTTGGAGGGGAGGGGGGGGGGGGGGGGTCTTAATATTAATATGCCGATTCACAGAAGACTGCAAGAACTCTGAATCTCCACTTTCTATACCAGACTATTCTACATTCAAACCCCACCCAACAGTATCAGTAGGTGTTTCTGTAGCTCTCTTGATGCAGTGCAATAATTCTTCAAAGAACACACATACAATCACAAAAAAACGATAGCTTCACCACACCACTTAGCTGTTCCATTTGCACTTGCTTTTCTGAACAAGTTATTGGGCTCCGGAGCTTCTGGTCACGTTAATATGACGCTGAAAAGCTATAGGAAGAGGATTAGTTTGCTAATGATTGTGAGAGGAATAGTTTCACTCCAAATTACTGACGGAGTTCAGTAACCAATTACCAACAGCGCCTAGTTTTAAAGAATTGAACAATTAGTGACAGCAATAACAACAACAAAAAAGCTCAGTTGAATAGTGATGGTTTCATTAGAGTGATACGGATTGATAAACTAAACTGAGGGACAGAGATAATTGCACGCTTTGGATTAACCGACACACGAAACTGGACTTCAATGCCGTGCAAACAACTTCTGTTTCCACAAGCAGGTGTTCAAATAAATGAGTTGAGCGACGTCTTTTCACCACACCGAGCTCTGTGTTCTGTGTCTACTAACGCATTTTCTCTAACAACACAGCCAGACACAGCAGTGAGGCAGAACAGTTTCGAAATTTCCCACTTTAAAAGACAGAATTTGGCTGCTCTGGTACAGTTTTAGGAAGATGCTGCATTTGTTACAGTGCACCTTTATACGCTTTATGATGACTCTAGATGTTACCCTATTTAGTCGTACAATAAACACAGAAACAGTTACAACATACATCCCGTGGGTCTTAAATAGTTGGTTCCAAGTTTTAATCCATGCTGTAACGTGTCACTGTGTCCATTACCAGCCAAATATAACGTTATCATCATAGCTTCGGCCTAAAGTCAAATCACAACTGACCCTATTTGTTCGCAAGCTAGCGTGAACTGCACCGAAGCATATGCGAACCTGGAACACCTCACATTCAGACAAGCCCTTTCGTCACCACCGAAGGCTCGTTTTAGCTTCAGTGTATCACCACAACAGCACGTCGCGCATGTACCCATCCACCCCCCTCCTACACGCTAGCTAAGTTTATGTTAGCCGACTGACGCTGCTAGCCAGCTAACCTCGCTGACCAAAACAGCTGGCTAAACAACAGCGGCGTCGCTGTGGTTGCTTTAAGCACCAAGCTGAATACTCACATGAGCAGCCACTCGGTATGAAAGCCAAACACGGGGTGAACGCGAACTAGCGATGAAAAAAGTATCCCCAGTGTTCTCCTGAAGTTTCTGCGGGATGCTCAAGTATCCACTATTCAAGGATCAAACCATGTTGGGTGGGCAGCTGCGCACTGAGTTCTAGACTGCACTCGAAAGCCATTAGGAGGTTTCTGGAAGGCTGTAGGAAACTGGGAAGGGCACTAGGAAAGGACTATCTCAACTTTCTTATCTCCTAGTGATCTATGTATTGGTATAAATAGGCTTATTTTACATTATTTTGATCGTGATGTAGTTTTTTGTCGCACTAGTTTCATTCTGTTGTATACCAGAGGCCCTAAATGAATAATGACTAAAGAATAAACGCGAGGAATATCATATAGGACTCTCCTATTGCCACCCACAATGGAGAAGATGGGAGGGAGTTTAAAAAAAAAAGTCAAAGTATTCTATCAAAAATAGATAGAATTTTTTTTTTTAAAGTATTCACAGAACGCCATTAAAGTTGCTGTTGCTCAACAAATCTCAAATAAGAAAATCCAGTTCTCATTTACTTAAAAAAAACAGCTCTGTATGTGACTTATGGCAAATTCAATTTCCTGCTTATACTGCATACTTCTTAAACTTCTTTTATTTATTTTTAAGAGGTAGATGTGTTTTTCAAAAGACACTGAGAAACAATTATCTTTCAGGTCATCTGAAAATTCAAAATAGACACATTTGGAGACACGCGGTTTGACTGGAGAGCATTTGAAAAGCTGTAGTTTACACAATAACTTGGAACTCAACTGTCAGATCAATGTGGTAGAGATAAAAATTACAGTGTTTGTATCCCAGGTGCAGTTGAACCAGAAGTATACATTTTCACCCAAGACCAGTATTTAAGGATTTGTTTTGGTTACATCCCACCACTGCATATAGATAGATTTTATTCACAAGAGGAATGTCAGATTATACAAAAGCACTACATCATGTACATCCCCCTATTCCCTCAGACAGAAAATAAAAAGAAAATCTTACAAACCAGCTAAAGAGGTAATAATAAAGTAGTTGTCCTGTCAGAAGGGTTGGATGTTTGGTGAAATAGTCTGGCTATAATTAAACATGATAAAATATTTGATCACACAGCTGTCTTGTGTCTCCCAACTTAGACAGTAGTTAATAAACTAGTTTCACTACCTTATACTGAAAAAAACCACCAAAAAAAGCATGTGAATAATCCACAGAAAAACACCAATGTGTAAGATTTATGCAAAAAATATTTTAAAAAGATGTGTTCAAAGATAAAGTTCCCAAAGACAGATTTGTTTTTGGATCCTTTTGTTTTCAAGAGTTGTCACATGGGGGCAGTATAACCACCAGATTAAATGATAAATTTCACACTCCCCAAAGCGGCATTCACACCTCATATACAATATCTCTGAATCTCTGTCACAAATCAGCAAAATAGAACTTCACACATTGGTAACCGTGAACATAGTATATGCATCTTGCATCATCTATGCAAAAAAATATGCCAAAAAATATTTTAAAAAGATATGTTCAAAGATAAAGTTCCCAAAGACAGATTTGTTGTTGGATCCTTTTGTTTTCAAGAGTTCGCAAATGGGGGCAGTATGACCACCAGGTTGAATGGTAAATTTCACACTCCCCAAAGCGGCATTCACACCTCATATACAATATCTCTGAATCTCTGTCACAAATCAGCAAAATAGAACTTCATACATTGTGAACATAGTATATGCATCTTGCATCATCTATGCATCATCAAGAGCACGGAGAGACCATCATGCATTATTAATGAACGTGAAGCCCTTAACAACTGCTGCGACAACATTAATATTCATCGTAAGCCAATGAGCAAAACATATGTTTCAATCTCAATCGGTATACTTAACACCTCCACTGTGGCAGATTAGGTTAAACTCCCTTGTTCAGGAGCACTTCAAGGGAACACTTGTCATTGGCAATACCGTGCTCTGATTCTCACAGCATGACCTCTGTTTCTAAACTCTGAGTTATGTGATCCCCAACAGGACTTAATCTCACACAAACTGTGGCTATTTGCAAAATTGTTAGTTTCAAATTAAGCACTTATTACCACTGTTCCTTTAATGAAATGCCATTACAGCAAGTCAAAGAATAAAATTGTATACCTAAGTCAGAACTCGCTTATCTGCAGGGTGTAGAGAATGATGTGGTGTGGAGTATAATTGCAATAATTTGCAGAGACGAAGAAGGTGCAGATTGAAACGAGGCAGACACAGCGCAGCAAAAAAATATTAATGATTAACTTGTAAGGTCTGTGTTTTCAGTGGAAATGTGTAATTGAGACGCATGCTAAGTTAGCCACCTGGATCCATTTTCCCTCCAGAATTAAGCCTCTTTTCATTTTTCCCTTATTGCTGACCTTCTTCCTCCTGAAGTAGCTGAGTAAACAGCCTGGTCCATGCACATTAGAAACATTAAAGATGACAAATATGCAAGCAGGCCTGAATATATACGTTGGCAAGTTATGCAGCCTAATCCCGGTGTTATGATTACATTAAAATGAGAGATATGACTTCGTACGTGTTTAGATCAAAGCTAGAATAAACCTGTGGAATTGTGGGCTCTACTGACGCCCCCATTATTTTCCACCCTGTGGACTTTGCCTGCGCTTCAGTTCGTAATTTTTGATTAGGTAATTCTTGATTAAGTAAAAATGATTAAATAAAACATTATTATAGTCACCTCCTCTGTCCAGCTGTAACTCCACTTCTGCAGCGGCTTCCACCGCCAGACCTCCTCTGCTCAGCTGTACCTTCACCTCTGCAGCGGCTCATTCTGCAAGGCCTCCCCTGCCCAGCTGTACTTCCACCTCTCCATCAGCTTCTACCGTCTGGCGTCCTCTGCCCAGCTGCATATACACCTCTGCGACTTTTCCCACCACCAGGCCTTCTCTGCCCATCCGCACTTCCACCTCTGCGACTTTGAAAATTATCATCTCACAGTAACTACACCCCCATCCCCATCTCTGCAACTGACACCAACATCACTTCTGCCGCCATCCCTACACTACAACCTCAGCAGCTCCCCCTGTCTCTAATTATAGAGGTGGTTGGAGTTTAGCTCAGGAAATTTTGGTCAGGAAGGCGATAGGCCCAGATGGAGTGTGTCCAAGGCATCTGAAGGACTGTGCAGGACAGCTAGCAGTCCCCCTTCAGAGGCTCTTCAATATGGGCCTTCAGATGGAAAAAGTCCCAGTGCTGTGGAAGACTTCTTGTCTCATACTGCCCAAATTAGGATGACCCGGGGAGCTGAATGACTACAGACTTTGACATCTTGAAGACCTTGGAACGGCTCCTTGTTCGTCACGAGACTGCAGGCTGCTGAGGATCTTGACCCTCTCTAGTTTGCCTACAAGAAAAAGATAGGAGTGGAAGACACGATTCGGGACGTGCCGCATCGCGGGCATATGCTTATTTAGATGTGCCTGGTTCATATGTGAGAGTCATGTTCTTTGACTTCTCCAGTGCCTTCAACACCATACGGCCTCCCATAGTGAGAGACAAGCTTCTAGGTATGAGAGTCGCCCCCTCCCTGACATCGTGAATTACAGACTATCTGACTGCCAGACCACAGTATGACAGGATGGGGAGATGGGTTTCTGTAAAGCTGGAATGCAGTACTGGGGCTCCACAGGGTACTGTTTTAGTTCCTTGTCTTTTCACCCTCAACACATCGGACTTTAGATACAACTCAGAGTCCTGCCAAAGACAGAAGTATTCTGATGATACAGCTGTTGTGGCATGTCTGCGTGGTGGACAGGAGGGGGAGTACAGCATCCTTGTGGAGGCCTTTACTGACTGGGCCAAAAAGAATAGTCTTCTCCTGAACACCACCAAGACCAAGGAGCTGGTGGTGAAATTCAGGATATATAAAACACCATGCCAGTCAGTCTGCATAGAGGAAGAGGAGATAGAGGCCTGCAAATACCTGGTGCTGGTACTAGGCAATAAACTGGAGTGGTCTGCCAATACGGGGGAGTGGCACTACAGACAAAAACTGTAGGTGCCTGGACAAACTGGTGAAAAAATGGCAAGTTTTGTGATAGGCAGGGAGCTGGACCTTCTCAGAACTGTGGTGGAGCAGCAGATGAAGAGGAAGTTATATTCTTCGATGGTGAACAATAAACACCCCCTCCACAACATCCTGGCATCACATGTTCTTCTCACATTTATTTATTTATTACCATTATTATTTTTGTTCAAATATACAATCATTGTAAATACTTTAATTGAGCTACATGACAATTTGAATTGTTTGAATTGTCACCACGGGGGAAATTCATATTGTTACAGTTCTAGATGTAATAGAAATAGAATTTAAATAGAAAAAAGTATTTTTCTTTTCTATTCTATTCTATTGTATTCTATTTTTATATTAGTGTCAAGCTTGATATCAGGGTCCAAGATAGTGTAATAACTCAGATACCACCTTAAACTGTTGTTTCAGTTTGAATTACATGTTGACGTATTTGAGGGTTTTCTTGTATGGATCACCTGTTTCGTATCCCCCCATCCCATCCCTGCTCTTGTCCACATGACATTTTAATCTGATCTGGGTTGTTACCATACTATAACACCCCAGTTCTTCTGTATGAGTTTAAATGATTTGGCCACGATGCTGAGGTCAATTATCTTGCTGAAAGGTCTACTTTCGATTCTACTGCAGATGGTCTCATCTAACCATCAAGGATTCTTTGATAGGACGCATCCAGTTGAATCAGTGACTGCAAACTGCCCTGTGTCACACCCATGGACTCTTGTTTTTAGTTTCATGTTTTAGGTCACATTTTTTGTTCTTAGTCCATGTTTAGTTTTTAGTTTTGCCATGTTTTAGTTTCCCTTCACTTACCAGTTCATTAGTTTCACTCACTTCACCTGTGTTTTTTCCCTCAGCTGCACTCACTCTCCAATCACTCTCACTCCCTATTTAAGTTCTCAGTCCTTTGTGTTCTTTGCGAGATCATTGCCAATCATACCTGACCTGCCTGAGTTAATTCCCGTTCTTCGTCCCCCTCATAAAGCTAAGTATTTATACCATGCCATGCCCAGTTCTTTGTTTGTTTTGTTCTCAGTTATGTTTTTGAATTCGGCTCAGCTGCGCTTTTAGTTTGAACTTTGTTTTTGTTAATAAATCAGCTTTTACTTTTGAAATCCGCATCCGTGTCCTACCTTCACCCCCAACCCCAAAACTTGACACCCTGAGACAACATAAAAACCCCAAACCATAACACTTACACCGCCATGCTTACTAGTTGGAAAGAGATTCTTATCCTGAAAAGTTGTCTGTGTTCATTTTTACTGTGGTCACATGGTTCTGTTTGATTCCTCTTTTCAGAGCACATTATTCCAAAAGGTCAAGTGATTACTTGTGTACTTGTTTTTTTTTATACAGAAAAAGGTTGTTTCCTGACACACCTCGTTTGTAAGTGTACATTCTGAAATCTCTCTCTGCAATAGCTGCCAGGATTACTTACAGAGCCTTTGTATTTCTTGAAGATGTCATCAAATAGTATGTTCATGAATTTTCTGGATTGGCCAGTCCTGGATGAAATGGTTGTTTCAAAAATGAAAAACAAGTGAAAGTTGTTTTAAAGCTGCACTACTTGCAGACCATCTTCCTTAGAGGAATTACTTATTTCTAATCTCTTGTACATCTTTTTAAATCCCTTGCCAGAGTCAGAGCCATCCACAACATTTTTTTATGATGGCTTGAGATAATTTAATCAGTCAGAGTCTAATGTGGGACCCCTGTTTATGTTATTGTTGATTTGAAGTGTTTCTAAATTGTACCGAAATTCTGAAATGAGGTTACCAGTAAATGCTTAAAAGGGGGTCAAGTCAACAGTTCTGAAGGGGGTACTTACTTTTTCACTTTGGGTCAGACCATATGATGCTGTTGAGCGTTTTCACTAAACCTGTTTAATTGGATACTCTTCTAATAATTATCTTTGTGCTGATTACTGCCGCCAACGTAATTACTAATCTTTTCCACTTCATTTCAAGCCTAAGAGTCCTTTATTTTATTTATTTATTTTTTTAAATCAGGGTAGCAAGTTTACACCACATTGGTTCCACATTACAATTCCATTTTTTGTGAATTATCACACGTTTTGCAGATGGAAATGTAGTTTTACCTGTACCAGACAGCGGATGGTTGATGAGCTGGTAGAAACCTGGTCAGTCCGGGGCAGCCGCTGTGGCCACATAAAAAAACTACATCGCCTTTTTTTTTGTGACAGCTGTAGATCAGCGAACCATCAGTTCCCCCTCGCTCTTATTCCAGGGACTTGTAGTTTTTAGTTTGGAAAACGCCGCTGCATGGCAGAGGTCTTTGGAAGAGTAAAACTACAGTTCCCTCTGAGCTAGTCGGAAGTGTTAGTTGTCAATATGGCTGTTGTCAGACAGACAAAGCAGAGAGGCAAATTATTCGCCTCTGATTAGAAATCCTTGGAAAAGGGTCGCGCAGGGCACTGTCATCAAATTGCTCTATTGTTCGTCTGCAGTAAACGACACAGCTGGCCTTTGCTTTAGTTCTAAAGTTAGATGGTTAAGTGGACGATTTGAACCGAGGTAAGTCATGTACTTAGCTACCTACAATACTAAAAGTGATGTTATTAATATCAAACGTTCGCTAGCCAGCGACGGCGGCTAACGTCAGCTAGTATCAGTGTTGGCATGGTTAGCATATTATGCTAATCAGACCACAGCCTCAATGCGACCGAAATAGCTCATGTTACGTTGCGAGTCATGTTCTGTGATGCCAGCGGACTGTGGTTGGTTTAAATTCAGCAACAGGACCACTGGGAATGATACAGTTCATTGTGCGTTTGAATGCTGCAAGCTGTCTTGATTTAACGTCAGATTGCGCCTTGTCCGTGTTCCACGGAAACATTTGCTAACGTTAGCTTTTGGGCATAGGGCGTGAAAGCTGGCACAGCCAGTGACTCGCCCGCAGCACCGAAAAGAGCGACAGATTTGCGCTCTCACTGCGGGTCCATTTAGTCGGCAAAACAAAAAACACATGGTGGAGGAGACACCGCCGACCAAGTGCGGTCACTTTGACGACTAGGACACCTCATCAGAAACGTCTGACGCACGCAAACCGTATGTAAAGGTAGGAAAACCTGATATGCTTTTGGTTGCATTATGAACAACTAAAATAGAACCACCACCAACGTGGTGTTCTCTAAGTTTTTCAACTATTTCGGACTGTTCTCCAATCCGGCAGGGATGTGGGCAAAACGAAGTTTACATCACTATCTGTCAAGGAGCCCAGTTTGATCTGCTTTTCTCCGGTGATGGAATAAACATAAAGTTGAATCTCTGACTTCCTGCAGGGTTTGCTTCTCCTCGTTGTGTTTCTCCAGTTAAACCAGTTTGGGTCAAAGTGAATAGTTAACCTGGTTAATACTTAATCAAAATGGGTAATTAATTAAGAGGCTCAGTGTTTTATTTATTTTGTATTTACAGACTTTTGCACACTTATAGAATAGTAACACTCAAGTGCACTCGTGGGTTGAAAAGAATGATGCTCTTGTTAAAGTTGCCTCTGGGACAGTTATGGTTTAAATTCCATCCCAGATAGATGGGACTCATCTTGCTAATGATTTACAGCTTTAGCAGCTTCCTTTATGAGTTTGAAATGATAACTAAGGGACGAGTTAATATTCACCAGTGCTGCTGACCTGTCATATGCTGCACAGTTACTCTATTTCTGTGATCTCCTAAAGTGACTTTCCTCTGTCTGTGTCTGGGAATAGTTCCTCTCCTTTTGACATCATACCTGTAAATTCTTATAATCGCCACTGTCATATTAGTTTCCTGCAGGATAACTTAAAATTATACACTGAAAGCCTTTTTAAATTTTTTTTTTTAGAGTAACACAGATGTAGCAAAATGCAAGTGACCCCTTTTAAACCATTTATCATATCAACCATAGGTTGGGCTGCCACACAAAATGGAAAATCTGCCGCAGTCTGATTCCAGTGGCATTGATTTTGAGCACAGCAAATTGCTTATGAAAAACATGCAGCGTGGGTGGTGTGCAGAGTGGGGATTATATAGTAGCTCTTAAAGAACGACAGTCAGAATGTTAAGATAGCATCAGCTGTCAAGGTGACTCCAGCTCTCGGCGCGTGGTGCCTGCTGGTTCCCAAAAATAGCTGATTTTTATGCCTTGCCCCTCCCTTCCTTTTTCTTTAGCACTTCTTTGTCTTGCTTTTGTCTTCCTTTTTTATCTACTGCCTCTTTATTTTCTTCCTTTAATTTTCCCCTTTCCTTTTGGCTTTATTCTTTTACCCTCCTCCACTATCCGTCTTTCCCTCTTCTCCATCATTCTCATTTTCCTCCATCAGCAACTGCGTCCCTTCTTATTCTTTGCTACTTAATCCTCTCATTTCCTCTGTTGCCTCCACCATCTCTTTATCTGTCTGATTTATTCTACACTTTCCGCTGGATTCCTTCCTACTTTCCTTAACTTCCCCCTGCATTTCCTGTTTCCTTTTCCTCCTCTTCTTTCTCTTCTCTTTCACATGCTTTTTGTTGTGTTTCTCATTCAGTAGCAGGATGTCTGAGTTCAGCGAGGAGCCGCGCTTCACCATCGAGCAGATAGATCTGCTGCAGCGGCTGCGTCGCTCCGGCATGACCAAGCAGGAGATCCTGCATGCGCTTGACACTTTGGACCGGCTGGACCGGGAGCACGGCGACAAGTTTGGCCGCCGCACCTCTTCTTCCTCCTCCTCCTCGTCCTGTTACGGAGTAGGTGGGGCAAACGGCTGCACCAACAACTCTGCCTCCAATACTACTACCACAGCATTCAACAATAACACCACTGCCTCGGCAACCACCACCACTTCTGTGTCATGCAACGGCAGCAACAGCGCCGAAGGCGGCACCGGTGATCACTCGGCCGCTGCCACTTCTTCCACGACGTCCAAAATCTCCACGGCCACGCAGACACAGTTCAACAGCGGCGGGGGACTCTCGCTTTCTCCCAGCAACAGCTACGACACCTCCCCACCTCCTGGTCCGCCGCCACCATCTGCTATCCTGCCATCACCGGTGTCGCTGGTGGCGCTGGCTCAGAATGGTCGTGACAGCCTAGCTGCGACACCCAATGGGAAGCTGTCTCCTCCGCGATATCCTGTGAACAGTGCGGCGGCAACCCGAGCGTTTGGGTTTGAAGCTGCAGAAGACGACCTGGACATTGATGATAAGGTGGAGGAGCTGATGAGGTAAGTACCAATGGAGATGACATGATTTCTATAATGTTTGTTTAAGTAACTTTACTTTGCAGAGAGCAAACTTTCTGTGTTCATGGATTTAGAACTTGACTGTTTGTTGTGGTCACGTGACCAGATAATCTTCTGATATTTCTCTCATTATTGTGAAATGAATTATCCTTTCCGATGCTGATCTCACTTTGGATCTGTAATGCCTTTGTGTGTTTAAACCACAGAAGAATGCACTATAGCTTCTTCTAAGAGCAACCTTGGAGGCTTTTTCTGTCATTTTTTCCCCCCTGACAGATGCCTTTCCATTTTGAAAAACTTGATTGTTACAGAGTTACTAGGCTTGAGGTGGCAGATTGTCTTTATTCGCAGTAATGTTCGTAATGAAAAGGCAAGAAAGCACATTATCTGTCACGTCTAAAATGGCACCAAGTGGAACTCAACTGAAGCCCCATTGTTTGCAGCTGCTGTCGGAACACGTACTTGTATTAAAGTTGAAGTAGAGACAGAAGTGTAACAATCTCTACAATGTCAGCTTAGTGTCACATGAGCTTCATCAGCAGATGATGTTTGCCCTCATTTTCTCATTTTTAACTGTATATTTATGGTTTTTATTTTTTTTCATTTATTTGTTTCTTCATGAGCACAGTAAGAACTATTGTTGCATGTTGGCATAAAAAAGAGAGTTTAAGGTTTTGACTTTCTCTTTGTAACAGCAATTGATGGAACAATTTCTAGCCATGCCCGAGTGTTTAGCTGCATACTGGGTAAAAACCTCTTAAAGTGTCTTCAAAGGCCCTCTGTAAATGAAAGGACTTTTTAGCTGTGGAACAATTGCTTGTTTTTTTTCTTTTGTTGGTTTGTCTGCTGATAAAATCAAGTTAATGACAGCAACCACATTTGGATGCTCATCAGTCTGTAAGTCAGTTTGAGGGCAAGATTTGTGCTCCAAAGGTTGAAGTTTATCCCAATTTGTATCCTTTTTCTTACTAAAGTGTGATTTTGTGTGTAAAGAATTTAGTAATATTTGGTAATCTAGGAATAGAATTGAACTGACCATTGATATATGATATGCAACTCTATCCTTAATTGTTAGTATGTACTGATTGACCAGGGCAGGTAGACATTTGCTTATACTTGTTAGGGTTTATTGTCAATTATGTCAAGTTTTGTTTTTAAGCCTCTTAAATCAAAGGAAACATGGACAAATAGGGGTAGATTTTTTTTATAATTCAAACGGCTACGGTGTGATTATAGTACAGCTATTGATGCATTTTTAAAAAAAAATGTTCCTCTTGTATTTCGGCTCCAAAGCGTGCAAAAGCCGTGGTTGTCAGACTGAATTTGCTTCACCTTTGGGATGAAACCACCACAGCAGCATCTTGCTGTTGGTAACATGGTTCGTTATTGCATATTTCCAAATTGCCACTTTGCCATTTTGCACAAAACTAGCAGTAGCAAACTCCGTGTAAAGATAGTCGACCGTCACAGAGCACATAGTGAATGCGCTAATAGTAAAAGGCGCGCGTTGATGACGTCATCCCAGTAGATGCTTGTGTAGAAAGCCCACGATAGCGCCCAATAACAACATGGCAGCTCTGAACTAACAGTGCAATAGTACGTGCTCATTAATTCATTCGTCTTAAAGTATTGGTAAAATAAAGACAGATAATGCCTTATTTAGACATTGTATTGTCAATGCCCTCTTCACTCCTGTAATATGGATATACGTGGATCTCGAGTGATCTAAATAGCATCAAACAAACAAAAAAAAAAACAACAACTTCCCCTTTAAGAGCTTTAAATGCGAGGAGAATCATTTTAAATTCTATTCTGAATTTAACAGGGAGCCAATGAATAGAAGCTAAAACTGGAGAAATATGATCTATCCCAGTGTTTCTCAATTCCGGTCCTCAAGTACCACTGCCCTGCATGTTTTCGATGTTTCCCTCCTCCAGCACACCTGATTCAAATGAATGGCTCCTGATCAGGCCACTGCACTGAGTTGATTATTTGAATCAGGTGTGCTGGAGGAGGGAAACATCGAAAACATGCTGACCTTCCTTTTTAGAAGGGTTTAGAAGGGTAACATTGTCCAGTGTTGTATGCATTGAAACTATCGTTCTGTCAACAAGAGAGTCAAGTATTGCTGGAGTAAAATTTAGGTTTACGGAGCGATTTACTGTTTAAATCTGGTTACAGCATTCTCTGATAGACACCATCTATATGTAAAATTCTTCTCAGAAGCTGTAAAGTAATGTAAACTCGAAAGATATCAAAAAATGGTAAGATAAGACAGGGTTATGAGGGAACACTGTTAACTGTTCACTCTCAATGCCATAAGTCAGCTCAAGATCAAGGGTGTGATTAAGGCAGTTAGTAGGTCTGTGAACACTTTGAGAAAATCCAAGACTGTACTATAGAATTAAAGTTAATATTTAGGCTGTCATTTTTTACATCTGCATGAATATTGAAATCACCCACTATATCTGTACTCAGCACTAACTGGGATAAACACTCTGAGAATTCAAACTCCGAATAAGAGCCAGGTGGACGATACACAACAAACGCAAGAGGTTTTTGCGATTTTCACTTTTTGTTGGGGAAAAACTGAGAATCGGAGATTCAAAAGAGCTCCAAGTAATCTTAGGTCTAGGAAAAAGAGTAATCCTGGTCTGAAGATAGCTGCCATTCCTTCTCCTCTGACTGTGGTTCGAGGAACGTGAACATTTAAACAGTCAGAGGGAGTTGATTCATTGATGCTAACATGATCCTCCTGCTGCAGCCAGGTTTCTGTAAGACAATATATCAATATGATGATCACAAATCAAGTCATTCACTATCAGAGACTTGGAAAGGAGAGATCTAATATTCAGCAAACCACATTTAATAGCTTGATGTTTTTGTTGAGTTAAAGGTGGGGTATGAGATCTTGGAAAAACGGTTCCTGCAAGCTATATTTTTGAAAATACACAACCTTGCCTCTCCCTTCAGCCCACCCCTCGAAACCCCGCCAGAGAGTCTCTATTATGAGGAGAGGGAAAACTGGCGGCTATTTCCGGGTGGTACTGCACTCTAGGGGCGCCAACGAAGCAGTGCAGAGCACGCCAAACTCTATGGTGGTACTATGAAATCCACCTTAGATCCAGCCATTGCTTTGGATAGAATTTTTTTTTATATTTTTTCATTTTAATTTTCCTAAAGGCAGGATAAATTATCCTTTCAAACGGCACTTGGTTTGATTTTTTTTTTTAGACTCACTAGATTTGTTTAAAATACACATTTATTGTCAGTATTGCATCCAGAGTGACGTCACGCATGTGGCATCACTTTACGGCATGGTCAGTCCTAGCGCTGAGCTAGCAGAGAGGTGTTAGCTCAAATAGTTACAGATTTCAGCACAGCCCTTTTACATACTCTCTGACTAGCCTCTGGTTTAGCTTTCGTTGTTGTTAGCGGCACCAGGTTAGCACTCTGGCACAGTGGACGAGTGCCGTAAAGCAGCCGGTCGTAATCAGCCGTGCGTTCTTCAGATTCCGTTAGCTAGATGCTAGCAGATACTGACTCGCAAATGCCAGACCTGTAAGAAAACAGAAAGCTATAACTCCCAGGTTATTGTACTTTCGATATAAATCCACATCCCTCTGTCAGAAATCACAGTATTATTTTCAGGTTTCAGCCGCTAGCGGGGACATTTTTTGAGTTATTAGCGCCAGCCCTATGGAAAATGGTCATTCTGCACTCGCTCGCCAGCGCCCCCAGAGAAAATCAACTGAACTGCAGCCACATTTTTTATAATGGGGCGAATAGGAAGTGGAACGGCTGTGAACGGGGAGGGGGAGGGGTGAGGGGGGCTGACGGTTGATTGGCGTGTCAGAATCCAATAGAAGTAACTCTCATCATTACTTCTATTGGTCAGACATCTCCTCTTGCTACACCCTCTACAATGGACTAAAATATATATTTTTTTCCAAACATTCTATTTTAGTGGGTGCAATGGGGTCGTGAGGAGGTTTTCATACAATATGATAAAAAAACATCTCATACCCCACCTTTTAAGTTTTTGTTCAGTTTAAATTTTCTTTTTGCACAAGAGGATTTGCTCCTTTTGTGTTTATTGATTGGGGGGGAAGCTGCAGAGAAGTGTATAAGACTACAACTCTGCATCCTTGTCTCAACTCTGGGTGGTTATGTTTTTGGATGACTGATAAATTCGCCCATATTTTTTTAAATGAGAGCCTTCCAAAGTGGGATGGATGCCGTCTCTCCTCAGCAGACCAGGTTTTCTCCAGAAAGGGTGCCAATTATCTATGTAGCCCACGTTGTTTGCTGGACACCATCTAGACAACCAGCGGTTGAAAGAAGACATGCAGTTAAACATGTTATTACTGGTCAGATTTGGCAGGGGTCCAGAGAATACTATGGAGTGCGACATTGTTTTGGCAAAATTACACACGGATGCAACATTAATTTTAGTCAAGGGCGTAATTTTGGGTAGGGACGCTAGGGTCACGTCCCTACCAATATTCAGCCCCCTACTCAGGGTCTCCGCGGATCCTTAAAAAGTATTAAAAAGTCTTAAATAAAAAATACTTTTTTTAAGGTCTTAAAATGTCTTAAATTTTGCCGATTTTCGAAGAGTGGCATTAAATTTCATCTGGGCGAAATGAAAGAAAGATATATCTGGAGAGACGATTTTCTATCGCTCTGTGCACAATATGGCGACCGCTGACGTTTTGTGTGTGCCCCAGTACTTCCGGTGAAAACTTCCGGTGATTTGACAGCTAGCGCGTCAGGTTAGGGCCAGTGGCCGTAAACAAAGGTTAACTTATAGCCGAGAAGAAAGATGATAATAAAACGTAGCTAAAAAGACTAGCTTTCTTCTGTAGCCTAATGCTTACCGATTTAGCAAGCCTAGCAGCCTAGTTGCTAATGCTAGCTGCAGTAACGTTACCAAACATACCTGACGTCAAGGTGTTGGCTGAGCAGGGGCAAGATTATGGAGGTGCAGAGTTAACTTCAATGGGTGAGTGCAGGTTTCATTCACTTGTTTTCATTCTTTCACAGGATTGATTCACTTCATTGGTTTATCTGATTGCTGGCCGCCGAGCCATTATGTGTCTGGGTTTGTGTAGGTTACTGATCATGGTTGTTAGCAGTTGATAGTCAGGTTGTAGCTATGATGTGTGTGAGAGTGTATTTTTTCTATGGGTAGGCTATATGCCATTGACTGTATGAGCGGTCTGTGCTCGTTTTTATTTATTTGATTAGATTGGAGATACTTTATTAATCCCGAAGGAAATTTGATTTTGTCGTGTGGTTTATGCTGCAAAGTCACTGTCCATATATGGACAGCTGACTATTGCATAAACCAGTCTGTGCTTCACGTGAGTTGTCCAAAGTTCTGGTTTAAGTTAACTAGGGTAGTAAAATCGTTTTGCTAGTTGTAAAAGCACAGTAGACATAACTCGAAAATTAGGTTCAATAATGGATTTATTTTGCTCAGAGCCTCAGACAAACAGACAGACAAATGGCAGCGAAAACACGCTCCTTCGCAGATGTGTGACAATTGGGCACGATTGTCCTGTAGTGTGTGGTGTTCCCTTGTGCGTTCAAATCTTATGCGATCATGTTGACACACTGATTCAGTATCACTGAAGCACACATTTCACACTGGACTTTTTTTCAACACCGAACAGCCTAGAGTGTAGTTTTTATATATATTTTTGCCGTGGTAATGGTCTTAATTTTTATTCTTAGAGGTCTTAAAAAGGTCTTAAAAGTCATTAAATTTGTTGATTAAAAAATGTGCAGATACCCTGCATTCTATGAGTTACATTGCATAACACTTAGCTGACTTTTTTTTTTCCAAAGCGACTTATAAGAACACATTATTGGTTACAGTCTCTGGAGAATTGTTGGATTAGTTGTTTTGCTCAAGGTCACTCCAGGTGTAAACAGAGGTAGCCTAATCGTGGGATTTGAGCTTGCAACCCTGTGATTTAAAGACCAACTCCCTAAAAATTAGGATGGCTCGTTAACATATAGCATCTGCATGCCATTAACTTATGATTGGTGATGCAAAAAAACAAAAACAAAACTGCACTTTTATGTCCCCACCAACGTCAAAATCAAAGTTACTCCCTTGATTTTAGTGACCTCCGATTGGCGTAACCGTGTGTCATTACCGCCGACGTGAATAAATAGTTTACTGTATTTACCTATCCTTAGCTAGCAGTTTTAAATAGGATTCTACTTCGCCCTCTCTGGCCCCTGGAATGCATTTGGTTATGGTCGCTGGTGTCTCTCATGCCACGTTTCTGACTATAGAGCTGCCAGTTACCAGGGTTTTGTCAAGAAGAATAAATCTCCACCTGTTTAAATGATCAATTATTTAATTGTCATTTTTTCCATTATGAATCTACAAAGTTTCCTCTGGGGGGCTGTGAGTAACAGAAATCATAATCTGCCAATGATATTGTACCGGTTGCATCTCTTGTTGCTGACACGGTCTTTTTTTTGGATGGTTTGCTTGCACCTGTTTCTATGCAATGTCTTATTGTCTACCTGCCAAAAGTATCCATGTTGAGTAATGAACTGGTGTGATTATTGTGGCCATTTTAATCATGCAAAAGGGCAGTAATGTCTATTTAAAAATTTTTCATATTTCTCGGTTTGAAAAAAAGAACAGGCAGCCATGGCCTAGTGGTTAGGGAGGCGGACTTAAGATCAGAGGGTTGCAAGTTCAAGTCCCGCCATTACCTCTCCCTACACCTCTATTCATGGCTGAAGTGCCCTTGAGCAAGGCACCTAACCCCACATTGCTCCAGGGCCTGTAACCAATACCCTGTATCTAAATAGATGTAAGTCGCTTTGGATAAAAAGCGTCAGCTAAGTGTAATGTAATAATAATGTAATAAAGAACAACACACCCCAGAAAAGTGAAAAATTTGAGTTCGGTCTTTGTCCGCCTCTGCCTCGGTCTGTTTATCCTAAGATACTCTATATTGCCAAAAGTATTCACTCACCAATCCAAATAATTCAGTTCAGGTGTTCTAATGACTTTCATGGCCACAGATGTATAAATTTCAGCACCTAGGCATGCAGACTGCTTGTACAAACATTTGCGAAAGAATGGGTCGCTCTCAGGAGCTTAATGAAATCCAGCGTGATACCGTGATAGGATGCTACCTGTGCAACAAGTCCAGTCGTGAAATTTCCTTGTTACTAAATATTTCACAATCAGTTGTCAGTGGTATTATAACAAAGTGGAAGCAATTGGACGAAGTGCTAGGCCATGTAAAAAGACAGAGCGGGGTCAGCGGATGCTGAGGCGCATGGTGCGCAGAAGTTGCATTTTTTTGCAGAGTCAAACGCTGCAGACTTCCAAACTTCATGTGGCCTTCAGATTAGCTCAAGAACAGTGCGTAGAGAGCATCATGGGATGGGTTTCCATGGCTGAGCAGCTGCATCCACGCCATACATCACTAAGTGCAATGCAAAGCGTCAGATGCAGTGGTGTAAAGCACACGGCCACTGGATTCTAGAGCAGTGGAAATATGTTCCTCTTGAGTGACGAATCATGCTTCTCCATCTGGCAATCTGATGGACGAGTCTGTGTTTGGCGGTTGCCAGGAGAACGGTACATGTCTGACTGCATTGTGCCAAGTGTAAAGTTTGGTGGAGGGGGGATTATGGTGTGGGTTTTTTTTTTTTAGGAGCTGGGCTTGGCCTCTTATTCCAGTGGCAGGAACTCTGAATGCTTCAGCATACCAAGAGATTTTGGGCAATTTCATGCTCCCAACTTTGTGGAAACAGTTTGGGGATGGCTCCTTCCTGTCCAACATGAGTGTGCACCAGTGCACAAAGCCAGGTCTGTAAACACATTGATGAGCGAGTTTGGTGTGGAAGAACTTGACTGGCATGCACTATGTCCTGACCTCAACTCGACAGAACACATTTGGGATGAATTGGAGCAGAGACTGCGAGCCAGGCTTTCTGGTCCAACATGACCAGACCTGACCTCACAAATGCGCTTCTGAAAGAAAGTTTGATAAACACACTCCTAAACCTTGTGGAAAGCTTGCCCAGATGAATTGAAGCTGTTACAGCTGCAAAGGGTGGGCCGACGTCATTTTAAACCCTATGGATTAAGAATGGGATGTCACTTAAGTTCATACTGTATGCATGAACTTTTGGCAAAATAGTGTATCTGCAGGTTGATTCTTTGTTCTATTTAAGTTGAATAAAGGCTTTAGTTTAGTTTAAAGTCCTACTTTGAATGATATATTTGTGATATATTTTCTTGAATCTTATATGAATCTTTGAGAATGTTGGCCGCTTAGGTTTACCTTAATTTCACTTCTTTACAAGAAGTAATCGCTGATCTGGATGTATGTGAAAAGTGTTTGAAAGTTGTTGTAGGTTTTGCTGTAGTACGGCCCCATTTATTTGTGGCACGTGTGTCCAGCTGTACGTAGAGGCACACGATTCATTTGAGAGACACAAAAACATGCTAAGCTGTGTCACTGTGTCCGCAGTCAGGAATGATCAAATCTTCAGGTCCAGGCTTGAATTCAGGTCTCAGATTTGGCAATACTAGTTGGCTGCACTGGAGTCCTGAAGATGGTTTGAGATCAGTTTCAGGTGAATGCAAACGTTAAAGTGCGCTTATACTTGACACTTCCTGTGGTGGCTAATATGTAAATGTTTAGCCTTGCAACACTGTCCTGTGTCATCTGGAAAGGTTCTTGTCAGCAAAGCGTCGGTTGTTGCAGTTTAACCTGCTACTCGTTGTTTTCTTCATGGACAAGCGCCAAAAGAACAGTCTGGGAAGAGCGGTTTGTAGTTCTCGTGAAGCCTGTCTGGGTCATGTAGCCCTGACATGAAGTTACATTTTGACAAGGTGTAGGCACTGTCTGACATTTAAACTATGGGCAGCTACAGTGAGCACCTTAAAGCATGAACATTGTTAATGTAAATAGAAGCGCAGTGGAAATGAAAATCTAAGCACCCAATGTTTTATATACAAAAAACATGGAAAATGGAAATTTGATGGCAACGTGTCTGAGACATTGTGATTCGTAACAATTAAATTACGATTTTTTTTTTTGGGAAGTAATTTCAGAATAATGTTCTTAATGTTCAAGACTTTGAATATTCCATCATCTACAGTATATATTATTATCAAAATATTCAGAGAATCTGAAGAGGTCTCTATACAATACAGTGGAGTTGAAATCCCCACATGGGCTCAGGAACACTCGGAAATCATTGTCTGTGAACACAGATTACCTTGGCACATAACAAGTGATCCAGAAATGCCACCATCTTCTCCGGGCCAAAGCTCATTTAAAATGGACTAAGGCGAAGTGGAAAACTTTTCTGTGATCAGACAAATCAAAATCGGAAATTCATTCTGTAAATCACGCACACCACATCCTCTGGACTAAAGAGGAGAGACCATCTGGCTTGTTCTCCGCACTCTGTTCAAAAGCCTGCATCTCTGACAGTATGGTGATGCATCGGTGCCTATGGAACTACACATCTGGAGAGGCGCCATTAGAGCTAAAAGGCAAGTACAGGTTGTAGAACAGCACATGCTCCCATCCAGACAACGTCTCTTTCGGGGAAGGCCTTGCATATTTTAGTAAAACAATGCTTATGGAATTAGGGTTGTACATAGTGACCAAAAACCCAGCTGAACACAAAAAGGAAAAGTGAGAGTAGTCAGGCAATTATTCATTTTAAGAATTCAACTAGCCTTTTTTTTTTTTTTTTTTTTTGTCAGCATGAGAACAAATGAGTTATGGTTAGTGCATTTGTCCTCCACACAATGAATAGACCACAAAGATAAATAACTGAGGTGGATTTGAAGCCTTTCTTATGTAGACTGTTGGTAAGAAACAATAAAGAGTGGGTTGCATTTGGGAAGGAGTCTGTGAGAGGCGTTGGGTAAAACTCTTCAGGATTCAAGATGACATTTTCCAAGAAGAATGGAAAAATCCTGCACCTAGTGGAAACAATACATGAAATTGCATTTAGTAACATCTAGTTAGGCCCATTACTCTGACAGGTCTATCATCTATCATTCTGTGCAAGCCAGCCATTTCTTCCATTTTTCCTAGCACTTCACACATTAGCCCTCTCTTCCTACTGTGGTGGGCCCCTGCTACCTTCCTGCTCCCCAGTATGTGAAAATAGGCATTTAGGGCTCAGGCTTCATAGCCTGTACTGCATTTTCTGTCTCTGCATTAGATTACACATCGTATTTAGACAGCTGAAAAAGTTAAGCAATGTTCAGAAGCCCTCATTCTCTCTGCATCACACCCAGCAGGGTATGTGAGTGTTGGTTTGTGTGTGCGTCTCAAGGTTTTAGCTTGTCAACAATCCCACGGAGCCCTTCCAATTTCTCTCTCTTTAAAGTGTGCATTTTCTTTTCTGCAAGGGTCTGGCCTTCGAGTTGGCATCCAGCACATTCCCTCCTTCTTCCTCCTCACCCCCACTCTCCCTCGGTCTTGTACAGGAGCTTGTGCTACATTGATTCGCGGGTGTCAATACAAGCAGCGTTTTCGAGCTCTTATTTTAGCTGCTCTGCAAGAGGCTGATGTGGAGGATATTGATGCTGGGTGTCAAGAGCTGTGATGCATTTTCATTTTAAGAATTATGCCTGCGGAACGCTCAGGACTTTGAAGCGCTCTGTATTTTGACTGTGTGAGTCTGGTTGCCGACTGGTTCAGATGCTGCTGTGATTGTATGGTAGCTCTGTTTAACTGCTGTTGAAGCTGGGTGGGGAGAGAGCGGGGTAAACTGGAAATGCTTTCCTGTGGGAAAAACTAACTGTATACCCTTTATTATGGATAAATGCACCAAACAGTGAACACAGTCTGTACCCGAGAGGAATCGGGCCAGTCATAAGCTATATAAAATATATATATAAATATATATATATGGGAGGGGATTGGGCGCAATGCCAGAAAGCAGGGTTGGTACACTGTGTGACTGCACATCCTCCATCCTGCAAGCCTGTACATGTTTTATTTTTTTTTTTCCCCACTGAGGACAGATTGCAAAAACATGCTCCTTAAATACATTCTGAAAATATAGATTACTTGATTGTGGCTCAGTTCTAGAGCCACCGCCTTTTGTGTTTATATGAAATGCTGGGCTGATTATGCAGGAGCCGCAGAAAAGAACAAAGCACAGTAATGCTGTCAAAATGTAGACCAGGATAAGGAGGCTATATAATGTTTTTTCCGTGAATGGGTGCAATACAGAATCTCATGAAAAGAGGGAGTCTGTTCTTGTGGAGCATAAGAAACAAATCATCTGATGGAAATGAGCACAGCATCTGCGATAAAAGCATTACACATTTAGAATGCTGGAATGATATGGCAGCTTGAACGCAAGTAAATCCAGATAAACAATGCAAAAATAAAAGCTGTCATTCTGTATGTGCATCAGCGCTTCATCCCTCCTACAGTCACTGTGTATATTTTTGTATTTGTTTGTCATGTAGCTATTGCTGCTACTTTTAGAAATCTCTTTGAAATACCACTTACATTCTTGATTGGGTCGCAGGCAGTCTGTTAAGTGGTGTTTCTGTGTTCTCTGTGTTTGCAGAAGGGACAGCAGTCTGGTGAAAGAAGAGATCAAAGCTTTCCTGGGGAACAGGAGGATCTCTCAGGCGGTGGTGGCACAAGTGACTGGTTAGTAGCTCATAAAAATGCATGAATAAAGTCATGTTGGTTATTTTATGCATTTACTGGAAATGTTTGATCACTTTGGTTTGTTCTACTCTTAGTTTAGAGGTTATTTCCTTGTCACTGGATACATGTCAGGAAACAACATTGTTTTCTCTAGCTGCCCCCTCAAACATCAGAGAGAGCTCTGGATTTGATGTCCAGTCTAATCACTGCTCTTTATTTGTCTGCATCATTTCATAGAAACAATATAAAAGCACAGCAGGTGAGTCGGAATGCCTTAAACCAGGGATGTCAAACTCCAATCCTCAAGAGCTGCTGTCCTGCAGGTTTTAGACATATCCCTACTCCAACACACCTGATTCAGATTGGTGCCTCATTAGCTGGTTTGTGCAGAATTTAACAATCTTTTGAAGAGATCATTTTAATCTGAATCAGGTGTGTTGACATCCTTGCCTTAAACCATTGAATTAACAGTTAAGGATGCAGAAACAGGGGTGGAAATATGACTCTTTCTGTTTACTGTGTTTTTGTTCTGAGCAGTAAATGTTAGTGGGGTTGGCAAATCTGCTCATAACCTTCTAGTTTTTCAGTGTCACCAGCCTGGCTCAGTTTTTGCCAGGCTGTATCACCATAGTAACAGATCTGCTCCAGAGCAGGTTTGGAGATAAGAGATCAACACATGTAAAAGCATCTTTGGATCAATCAGTTCTCAGAAAATGAACAGAAGAAAACTGTGGACTGAAAAAGAGTTTCTCACTCTGAGGAGTCAAAGACTGACTGCGCTGTTTGACTCTCACTGGGAACAGTTTTAAATGGAAATGGAATCATTCTAAAAGTTTGTTTTTGCTGACTTTCAAAAATTTGAAACAAAAAGTTTTTATTTTTATTTCCTAAAATGAGATGAGCAGAAGATAACCTGGATACTTTGCACCTAATTTGTTGTGCGGGCCCCAGAGGGGTGTGCCATGATTTGAGGTCAGTGGCTCTGTTGAAATCTTGAAGACGATTCTTGTCCTGATGATATGCCAGATGGCAAAATTGGACTGAAACATTTAAATGCTATCAGGCATGTGCATTAGAAGTTGATGTCTGACATCATTACAAAATTTGAACTTTTGATGAATGTTGGATTATCAAACAACTGACAGAAGATCAATAATTTAACCTTCATCTTCAAAGTTGACTCGTGTACCACATTTGATGAAGTTTCAGATTCATGGGCAGCTGTCACGGTATAAACAGCTGCTATTAAATTACTGATCTGCACGATGAACAGTTTTTGGCAGCAGTCCTCTGTTGTCCTAATTGGAGCAATTGTTTTCCATAATCATCTTCAAATTTTTCAAACTTCTCCATTCATACAACTGGCTCTTTTTAATGAATGAAGTGTCAGGTGATTTTATTAGTTTATTTTATGTGGAAGAAGCCTTAAAATGACTTATAAACGCCACTTTTTATGTGAGTGGACATAAAGCCTGAAGAGGAAAGCCTGAGTTAACAAAGAAGCATCATAACCACTGTTGTAGTACCCGTTATCTGTTATTGTAGTTTACTTCCCCATTTAAAGGATAAGACCGGTTTTTTGACATTGGGCCCTTGATTTCACATTATAACATGATGTTCTACTCACCCCTGCTTGTTGTTGGTCATTTGGAGCTGTTCCGAAGATATTCGCGAGGCGTCTGGCTGCTCTCTTGAGATATTCGGCCATGAAACGGTTTCCTATGGGCAAGCTTATACAGGCACAAACTATGCTGTTTATAATTTATTAATTACTCTACACTAGCACTGATAACGTGGAGGTGCGTCGCTTACTTAAAAAAATCCGGGTTACTAATTTTGAATTTTAGCCGAATGAATAAATAGGCAGCAGGTCTGTGGGCTGTCTGTGGCAGTAGCACGATGATGACGTCAGTTACACCCACTTTACGACGAAAAAATCAAAATTACAATAACCCGGATTTTTTTAAGTAAGCGACGCACCTCCACGTTATCAGTGCTAGTGTACAGTAATTAATAAATTATAAACAGCATAGTTTGTGCCTGTATAAGCTTGCCCATAGGAAACCGTTTCATGGCCGAATATCTCAAGAGAGCAGCCAGACGCCTCTCGAATATCTTCGGAACAGCTCCAAATGACCAACAACAAGCAGGGGTGAGTAGAACATCATGTTATAATGTGAAATCAAGGGCCCAATGTCAAAAAACCGATCTTATCCTTTAAGTGAAATCTTTTTGAATTTAAAATGTGTGCAGTGTAAAGTGTGGAGAAGCTTCTCGATATTTGCTGCTTAATATTAGAGACGAGTGGGAGAGAAGAAGTGGATTCACAGCTACTGGAGGAGAAAACACTTTAATCATCTTATATTCTCCTCCGTATCTTTTGAGTTCTTCCAACAGATGTCTACAGATTTTACTTGTGCTGGATGCGGACATGTTGTAATTCGATGTCTGGCTGCTTTCCAGGCATCAGCCAGAGCAGGATCTCCCATTGGCTGCTGCAGCACGGCTCTGACCTCAGCGAGCAGAAGAAAAGAGCCTTCTACCGCTGGTACACGCTGGAGAAAACCACGCCAGGTACACTTGGCTTCAATAGCCCGCACACTGCTCACCTTTTAAAATAACACATTTTTTTCTGGGTGTAGAAACACAATGGTCCACAGTTTATATTTCTTGCACATTTAAAGACTCAGAACACCAGTGCAAAGTTCTCTTTGATCAAATGAAGAAATGTTGACGGGCACAGATGGCAGTGGTTTTATTTATTTTTTTTTGATCAAGGTCTTTTTATTCTAGATTTTCACAATACGTATACATAATACAAACTGTATCTAGTCTAATCCCCAGTATCCACCCATCCTACACACCCCACCCGCCAGACCCACCAGAGAGACGCAAATGAAAAAACAAAAAAGCCCACAAAAAGACAACAACAAAAAAAACACAACACAAAACAAGTCTATGTGGTTACATTCTCTGCTTCTATTTTTTTTCTACAAATGTCAAAGGCTGCCAAACTGCATAGAATCTCTGAGCAGACCCTTGGAGAGGGTACCTGATCTTCTCTAGTTTAAAATATTGCATAATCTCTTTGACCCAATGAGAATGCGTAGGGGGGAGAGGGTCTTTCCACCTGAACAGTATAAAGCTGGATTTACAGTTGACGCGTCTGTCATGGCGGTGGCGGACCGTGACGTCAAAATGACGTATCAGGCATGGCGCTTGCCTTGAAAAGACGGCACGTCGCGTTATCGTGCATCAGTCGATTTTTGTAACTTGGCTGCACCGAGAATGACAAACTGGATGGACCAATGTGAGACCAGGCTCAGTCAGGAGGTGCGTTTTTACAGCACCTGTACGAAACTGCAGTGAAACAGCACAGGGACCACGTAAACTCCCAAAACTTTGAGATTGAGATTGGGAGAACTTTGGGGAAAGAGGGAGAGTTCTGTAAGAATATGTGGAAGAAGCTACGGGACAGATACGTGAAGGCAAAGAAGAGGGCAGAGACTCAAATAGTGGTGATGCCAGGGGCTTCAGACATTCACCTCTTTTAACTGAATTAAAAAATTTAAATTATCCGAATACTGCAGCAGTATCATTAATGACAGTATTCCTGCTCTTCATTGTTTTCTTCTCCACTTTCGTGGTTGTAGAGTAGCGGTAACCTTCACGTGGCAGCGCCACCTCTGTGACGGAGAAAATTGCAACGACTGGCGCATCGATTTGCGCCACTATATATTGCGGGCACGAAATCGTGACGTCATCAACACCGCTCGCGCTAGCAGACGCGACAACCATGCTAGAGCCTTAAGTCTCCTGGCCAACAAGGTGCAAAAGGCCAACATGTTGCACTTATAATTGCTGAGACGTACACATTGCGGTGCAACACCAAATAGGGCAATAAAGGGGGAAGGATCCAATTGCTCTTCTAGCACTTTAGAGAAAGTCTTAAAAATAGATTGCCAGAAATGATATAGTCTTGGACATGTCCAGAACATATGTAATAGACTTGCAGGAGCTTGCAGATGGCAGTAGTTTATCAAAAAGATAAACAAAAGAAACCTTGCAATTGTCCTTTTAGATACTTGACCAACAGCAAAAGTTCCTGTTAACCACTTCAGCTCCAAACAATAGTTAAGGCAATAGTCTGGCAGAGTAATTTTGAAACCGTGTTACTACCAAAAAAAAAAAAAAAATAGCTCATATTTCAAGGAATATCATCATCATCATCATTATCATCATCATCACACAAGCTATACATAAGCTATATACTCTTGAGGTGAATGGCAACAACGAAGCAGGGCGGAAAAAAGGCTGAATACACCAAAACCAACTCGATTACATGATTCTACATCAGGGACACCCACATCCAGTCCGCTGGCCTGCAATTTTTAGATGTGTCCTTGTTTCAACAAACCTGATTCAGATGAAATTGATTTCTTCCAAAGAATGTTAAGTTCTGCGCAAGCTTGCTAATGATGCATTGATTTGAATCATTGCATCAATTGGCTTGAATTGAACTCTATCATTGAAGTGCCTTGAGATGAAATTTGTTGTGATTTGGCGCTATATAAATAGACTGAATTAAATTGAATTAACTGGGTCATTTAATCACTGATTAAACATAACGCATGTTTTCTCAAATAAGCTGTAATACAGGTTACAAAGCAGTGGATGCAGCAGGCAGAGTTATTCAGTTGTAACGGCAGCCCACAAATCTAATCAAATTTTATTACTTTCGATTGAATGATTGAAAACTGATGAGTTGACTTGGTTAAACTTTTTTTTTAATCAGAACCCCCATTTTTCCGAATGGAAAATCAATCCAGCAGTAAAGCTTATGTGCTTTGGTTGGTCGTGTCATCCAGGAGTACCCTGCAAATCTTCTGGAGTTGAAAACCTCGATTTTCTGCACCAAATTCAGCTCGGTGTAGGTCTTCTTTTGAGCAGGTAATCAATTGGTGACGATATCCTCCTCACTGTCTTCTGCTATCATGATCAACAAGCTCGCTGGCTGGTCTTCTTTTTATCAGATCCATTTTCCAGTTAAAACTTGCACTGAAAAGCCTTCAGGTAGCTCTTCATTTGGTCCCACAGCTGGCAGAACCTGACACACATTTTATGATTACACAGTCCACCCATTAAGAAAGGATAGTCAGTAAATTGAATGAACTCTCATTTAAAAATAAATCCCTTAATGCATTACTGTCATGTTGCTCTGTGAACTCAATATATTCAATTGCCTTCTGAGCACAGAGGTTGTCAAATGCTTCCTATATATATTCTGTTGTAATTAGAGTTTATAACTCAGTATAGGTTGTTATTCAGTAGGAGAAGTACAAGTAATTGGAAATGTACCTCGAGGGTGGAAAAAAAGAAAAACAACAGCTGTAGTGGACATCCACAAGAGAAAAATGGAGAGAGCCCTTCTTGAATAATTACCTAATCTCTAGGATATTACATGTGGGAAACACCAGTCGGTCAAGTTTATTGTTTGCTCGCTCAAATTGAAAACGGTTTGTGAGTCATATGATTTGAATCTTTGCCGGGTCAGATGCAATTGGCAAGTCTCATCAAGCTTAACTTTGTAAGTTACGAACAATGCCGACCAAAGTTCTGTCGTAGTGACATGCTTTGACTGATCAGGTCTGTGCGCATAAAAGAACCTGTGGTAATACATAAGCGGCTCCAAAAAGTTCTGTGGACATTTAAGGCACGCTTAAAGAAATTGAATTGAATTTAGTTAAATATTAAATCACACAGCATTTATTTTTTATAAAGATGTCTTACTCGAAAAAAGTAGTTCACAGGAAAAAAAAAAAAGGTTTTATGTGATTAAACAATAGATCTGTGACTCGGAGACATGAAAGGACCACAAGGTATTCATGTTTGATGTTTTAGATTGTAACTTGTATATCTGTTTTTATTTATTTGCTCCGTGAATCAGCCATTGTCTGTTCTTATAGAGGTGAAAGTGTCCTCCATGTTTCATTTAGCAGAGTTCATCCAGACTAGAACATTTCCTATTTTTCTCCATGGCATTCCACAAGTGCTCTGTGGGTTTTAGGTCAGGAGTTGTGTTGCAAAACAGGCAGCTGGTATACTTTTGGTTCATTTGTATCTTTTTTTTTTTTTTTTTTTTTTTTTTTTTTTTTTGCCACATTATTTTTATTTTCAGTTTTTAACACTTTTACATACAGCCTTTACATTTGTATATCTTCATTCAACTTCCATACAAAAAGTCGCGGCATTTGTTTAAAGATAAGTAAAACAAAACATAACACTCAAAACAAGGATGCTCCTCCTGTTAACCAAGGTGATAATCTATATACAAACAAATATTATTAATAAATGCAAAATAAGACACAAATATAGAGAAAACATATAAATCTTACAAGGTCAGGATCTGCATTGCCCACAAAGATTAGTCATCCACTTCTTCATCTATTAAATCCAAGTCCTTAATGTAGCTGATGAAAGGGCTCCACATGTATTCAAATAATTGCAGTTTAGCCTTTAATATGTAAGTTATTCTCTCTAATGGAAGGCTTGCTAACATCTGTCTTATCCATTGAGTAGTACTCGGTCTACAGATCTTTTTCCACAATAATGCAACACATTTCTTGGCATAAAGCAAGCTGAGGTCTATAAATGCCTGCTCATTCCTACTATAGTTATGTTTCTCTGGGTATATGCTCAACAAAAAAAGTTTAGGGTCCAATACGATTTGTTTTGAAATAATCTTTTCGACTATAGCTGGTACCTCTTCCCAGAATGTTTTAATCTTTCTGCATTGCCAAATGCAGTGAAATAAGCCGCTTTCGGACTGTAGGAACCTTTGGCAGTTCTAATAACCTTTTAATCCGCGGGGCCGTTTTCTCCCGTGTTCGGACATACATGAACTCGGGGCTTTGTCCCTTAGTTCCTATAACTATTTAGCTCCTTCTCCGAGGTCGGGTCTTTTCATAGTTCTTATAGAACGAATCTAACGGAGGTGTGTGGTGGTCGGTAGCTACGCCCCATGTCATGCTATCATGGCTGAAATGTTTCCTCATAAGACACAGACAGAACCGGCGGGTGTTTAATAAGTTAAATTTACACGTTGTCTCCTTTGTCTGCAGCGCTCTGCTCTCCTTTCTTCCTTCATGAAATGAAAAAGTATCTCTTGACTCTCTCTGTGAGCTCTTCCAGCCTCGATATTAGACGCCTGATGTGATTGTCCATGATTAATATCACCATCATGCAGACCATAAACACGGTGGCCTCCCCGCTCTCCATATTAGCTTCTTGGTGGTGTTTTTTTCTACTCTCCTTACTTTTACCGTTTTGTTTTGTGTTTGAATGTAGTGCTAACGGCTAACGCGTCACTGAAGCAGACGGCTGCGCGCGGCGCATCAGTCCCTATCAGGTCCCGACTCATGTGCGAATGCAGACTGAAACAGTTCCGCTGGGGAAGGATAGTTATCAGAACGAAATTCGAGGAGAGTAGTTCTGATAACTACTTTCTTAGAACGGTCTGTCCGAAAGCGGCTATTGAGTTCCACTGGATTCCATACATTTTGTGCATACATCTGGTACATTTCTATTATATCTATTTAAATCTATTGGAGTTGCATATGTCCGCATTAACCATTTGTACTGTATAAGTTTAAGATGTGAATTTATAGACATAGTGTGAGTCTTAGCACAGGCTGTTTCCCAATCCCCATCTGAAACTTCTAATTGCAAGTCTTCCTTCCATGCATTTAGCTTATACTGTGCATTTTCTGACGAATAAGATGTCAGCAACCTGTAAACTTCCGATATAATACCCCTCCTTAAACTATTCTTTATCATAATTTCCTCCAAGGATGGATGGGGGGGTCTAGTAAGTAAATTATTTTGATTTGTTTTAACAAAGCTTCTAAGCTGAAGGTACTTGAAAAAAGTCCCTTTGTGTGCCACAATTTAAATGCTGCATCCGCTCTCCCTGGTACAAAGAAATGATTACCCCATACTGGACTAAATCGAGATAATGTATGCTGTCCCTTTAAGTATTTTTAACATCATACCATATCTTTAACATATGCTTTACTATTGTTTTTAGTTTGTTTCTTTAATCTTTTTGCTGTGTCTGAGTATATGTATGATGGAAGAGGCAACTCCAGACCATCATTTGTATCTTTTAAAAGATGCTGAAATAACATGAGCTCCAGAGGCCTCTTTCCTTTTTTTCAATTCAATTCAATTCAATTCATTTTTATTTATATAGCGCCAAATACAACAAATGTCATCTCAAGGCACTTAGATAGTAAGTCCAATTCAAGCCAATTGGAATTCAATTAATTAATAATAATCATAATTCATAAAATAATCCAATTCGTTCATATAGAGCCAATTCAAAAACAATTTCCTAGCTAAGAAAACCAACAGATTGCACTGAAAACTTTTTGTTTTTCGGTCCAATCTCCCGGCCTGAGCGGCGTGCCTGAGGCGACTGTGGAGAGAAACGACTCCCTTTTAACAGGAAGAAACCTCTGGCAGAACCAGACTCAGGAAGGGTGGCCATCCGCCTCGACCAGCTGGGGTTTGAGAAGACAGAAAAAGGGGGGGGGGAGGGGGGCAGGGGGCCACCGCGACGGCGGCACTGTAACACCATTCAAAGGATATCTGTTGGAACAGGGAAACACGAGTTAATGACCACAATAATATCACATATACATAAAGAGAGTAAAGTGAGGAAAGGTGTGTCAGATGAGGCCCCCCAGCAGTCTAGGCCTATAGCAGCTTAACTATGGGATGTTTCAGGATCACCTGAGCCATCCCTAACTATAAGCTTTATCAAAAAGGAAAGTTTTAAGCCTGGTCTTAAAAGTGGAAAGGGTGTCTGCTTCCCGGACATTTACTGGCAGCTTATTCCACAATTGAGGGGCCTGATAACTGAAGGCTCTGCCTCCCATTCTACTTTTAGAAACTCTGGGAACCTCAAGTAAACCTGCAGTTTGGGAACGAAGTGCTCTGTTAGGAAAATATCTTACAATGAGATCTTTAAGATATGATGGAGCTCGGTCATTAAGAGCTTTATATGTGAGGAGAAGAATCTTAAATTCTATTCTGAATTTAACAGGGAGCCAATGAAGAGAAGCTAAAACTGGAGAAATATGATCTCTGCTGTTAGTTCTCGTCAAAACTCTGGCTGCAGCATTTTGGATCAACTGAAGGCTTTTCAGAGAATATGTAGGACAGCCCAATAATAAAGAATTACAGTAGTCCAATCTTGAAGTAACAAATGCATGAATTAGTTTTTCTGCATCACTCTGAGACAAGATGTTCCTGATTTTAACAATATTACGAAGGTGAAAGAAGGCAGTCCTAGAAACCTGTTTTATATGCGAGTCAAATGATAAGTTCTGGTCAAAAATAACTCCAAGGTTCCTCACTGTAGAACTAGAAGCCAAGGAAATACCATCTAGAGTAACTATATAGCTAGACAATTTCTCCCTGAAACGCTCAGGTCCAAAGATAACGACTTCAGTTTTGTCTGAATTTAGCAGCAGACAGTTCTGAGTCATCCAGGTCTTTATGTCTTTAAGACATGCTTGTAGTCTGACCAACCTATTGGTTTCATCTGGTTTTATAGATAAGTACAGCTGAGTATCATCAGCATAGCAATGGAAATTTATGCCATGCTGTCTAATAATGTTACCTAATGGAAGCATGTATAAAGTAAAAAGAATCGGTCCAAGCACAGAACCCTGGGGAACTCCATGACTTACTCTGGTGTGTGAGGAAGATTCTTCGTTTACAAGAACAAACTGAAATCTATCAGATAAATATGATTTAAACCAGCCTAATGCAGTTCCTTTAATCCCAATAACATGTTCAAGTCTGTGTAATAAGATACTGTGATCGACCGTATCAAATGCAGCACTGAGATCCAACAGGACAAGCACAGACACAAGTCCGCTATCAGAGGCTAAGAGGAGATCATTGGTAACTTTCAGCAGTGCAGTTTCTGTGCTATGATGCACTCTGAATCCTGACTGAAACTCTTCAAACAAATTATTTCTGTGTAAATGATCACAAAGCTGAGCTGCAACTATTTTTTCAAGAACTTTAGACATAAAAGGGAGATTGGATATAGGTCTATAATGAGCCAACACTTCTGAATCAAGAGTAGGTTTTTTAAGTAAAGGTTTAATTACAGCAACCTTAAAAGTCTGAGGTACATATCCTGTCAACAAAGACAGATTGATCAAATCCAATATGGAAGTGTCAATTAATGGGAAAACCTCCTTGAACAGTCTGGTTGGGATTGGGTCTAAAACACAAGTTGATGGTTTAGAAGAGACTATTGCTGTTGTTAGTTCAGAGAGATCAACTGGGCAGAAGCCGTCTAAATACAAATCAGGTTCTAAAGATACTTCTAAAGCTGCTGTACTTGATGATACATCACTGATAATAGTGGGAAGGACTCCATCAATCTTCTCTCTGATAGAAACAATTTTATTAATAAAGAAGCTCATGAAATCATCACTGCTGAGAGTTAAAGGAATAACTGGCTCAGCAGAGCTCGGACTCTTAGTCAGACTGGCTACAGTGCTGAAAAGAAACCTGGGATTATTCTTATTCTCTTCTATCAATGATGAATAATAAGCAGTTCTAGCTTTACGAAGGGCTTTCTTATACATTGTTAAACTATCTTTCCAGACTAACTGAGACTCTTCTAAATTAGAGGAACGCCACTGTCTCTCCAGCTTTCTTGCAGTCTGCTTTAAAGCACGCAGCTGTGAATTATACCAAGGAGCCAACCTCTTCTGACTGATTACCTTCCTTTTCAGAGGGGCAACATTGTCCAGTGCTGTACGCATTGAAACTATAGTGCTGTCAACAAGAGAGTCAAATGCTGCTGGAGTAAAGTTTATGTAGTCGTCCTCTGTCATATCTGCACATGGCAGTGAAGAAAAGGATGATGGAATTAATTCTTTAAATCTGGTTACAGCATCCTCTGATAGACACCTTCTATACGTAAATTTCTTCTCAGAAACTGTATAGTCAAGTAATGTAAACTCAAAGGTTATCAGAAAATGGTCAGATAAGACAGGGTTATGAGGGAACACTGTTAACTGTTCACTCTCAATGCCATAAGTCAGAACAAGATCAAGGGTGTGATTAAGGCAGTGAGTCGGTCCGTGAACACTCTGAGAAAATCCAATAGAGTCTAATATAGAATTAAAGTTCATATTCAGGCAGTCATTTTCAACATCTACATGAATATTAAAGTCACCCACTACAATGACTTTATCTGTACTCAGCACTAACTGGGATAAAAACTCTGAGAATTCAGACAGAAACTCAGAATAAGGGCCAGGTGGACGATACACAACAACAAACACAAGAGGTTTCTGGGATTTCCACTTTGCGTGGGAAAAACTGAGAATCAGATATTCAAAAGAGCTCAAACTAATCTTGGGTCTGGGACTGATGAGTAACCCTGATCTGAAAATAGCTGCCACTCCTCCTCCTCTGCCTGTGGTTCGAGGAACGTGAACATTTAAACAGTCAGAGGGAGTTGCTTCATTAATGCTAACATGATCCTCCTGCTGCAGCCAGGTTTCTGTAAGACAAAATATATCAATATGATGATCACAAATCAACTCATTCACTAACAGAGACTTCGAAAGGAGAGATCTGATTTTCCAGTTCCTTTTGCACATTTAGTCCCAGCTGCCATATTCTGTGAGCTTATTTATGTTTTCTGTTGTATCAGATTCTCCCAGGAACAGCACTCTTGGAACTTTTGGGGAATTTTCTGTGACCTTTTACTCGGTAGTTCTCATTTATTGCTGAAGCTATGCTTTCTTCTTTTTTTTTTTTTTTTTTTTACAACATGACAGCGTTCACTTCTTCAAATGATCTGCGCTAACGGAGCTGTAGCACCAGTGTTTGTTTTAATCAAACTAAACCTCCGAAGTGTGAACACACCCTTAAAGAATGAAGTCTCACATTAGCAACTCCCAAAAAGGAGTTATTGCTCCTCTTTGAATTTGTCTGAGTTGAAAGGGGTCTCACCCAAAATCGGAGCTAATGTTTGGAACATGTCCGATGTGCCCCTGTCTGCTCTCTGTCCCTGTACTTCCAATGGGAAAGCTGCAGCTGTGCAGGCTTGGCTGCATTCAGTGTCATCACTGCGCAGTTAGCGTTTATTTCAAGGAATTTTAAGTATTGATTGATGGACCACTTGCAACCGCAGCCCGTTGACAAATGCTTTGCTGGTCAGTGGCCTCGTGGCATGGGACCCCCGCACAAAAGAAATGGCCCAAAACACCAAAGCCACATTATCCAGACTTTTCCAAAGGTTGGACTTGTGCATTTCCTGTAACGCAACCAACAAGAATGCGTTATTTTTTGCCACGAAAGAAAATCAGGATTGGCATATAAAATAACTTTGTTTGACTTGATCTAGTAGTTTTCATGGTAGTTTTCTACTGTGAAAAAAAACAACCCATCAAACAGATGAGGCTGTTTACTCAGACACATTCAACTTTAAATCCATGCATGTATGTGCGTACGTATACTTGTGCGTATGTTGTATGCACCTATAGCCTGGCAGCAGACATTCCTCTCCTCTTCCTCTGCGGCATGCTTCTTGGTGGAGCCCTGCCAACACCATCAGCACTAGAAACTGCTCTGTGCTATTTATGGCCAGACTGAGCCCGGCCCAGAACACACCCCTCCATCACTGCTGCAGAGAAACCGACAGCCCCGTTCATGCTGTTCTGACAACCTGGGCTGTGTGACCCAGTTGGACCTCTTTATGATAGAGCTTGTGAACCTTTGACCACATGTTACATGTGAGCTGTAATGTGGAAATTGAGTCTGAGTGCAAATCAGAGCGTTTGTGTGGTTTTTGTTTCTGCTGTGGTCATGACTTCAGAGGAGGCAGCAGAGTCTTCGTCAGCACTATTTAGTCAAGTTTAGAGTGGGGATATATTGTGAGGTCAACTTAAGAAGGTGTACATTTTCATGTACATTTTTTTTTTCAAGGTACGGTCTTTCTGTCCTTTTGTGCACCAACACACAGTGCTGCTCTCTGTGAGTTATAGTAGCTCAGTTTGTGCTTCCAAACCATAAAAACACCTGCAGACTTACTGTGGCTTTTCTCTCTCTGAAACATTTTTTCAGTTGTAACTGATTAGTGGTTCTGCCGCTCCAGGTGCCACTCTAAACATGCGGCCAGCTCCGCTGCCTCTGGAGGAGATGGAGTGGAGGCAAACCCCACCACCCCTCACCACGGCTCCTGGAACCTTCCGGTTGCGTCGGGGAAGCCGCTTCACTTGGAGAAAAGAGTGCCTGGCTGTGATGGAGAGGTGAGGATGAAAGGATCCTGAGAACAGGAGGGAGTTGGTTTCATAACTACGTTAATTTCCACAACAAGCTCTTACAACCTGGACAATGACAAAATAAAGTATGTGACTCACTATTGGCCTCGTAGTATAGCATACATAACATACCACGGCAGTAACTCCAGTTTGTTGACTTTGTTCTTTTTTTGGTGAAATTGATTTATTGATTGCGACTGTTGGGCTTTTTTATAGTTACTTCAACGACAACCAGTACCCAGATGAGGCCAAGAGGGAGGAGATAGCAAACGCCTGCAATGCTGTAATTCAGAAGCCAGGTAAACTACACAAAATGTGCCACACAGGATGAATTACTTCTGTACTACATGCTTTTTGGTATATCAGAATCAGCTGTATTTTGCCAAGTACGTAATCGCATACAAGGAATTCTTTGCTGGCAGATGCTGTCTCTCGCATGTACTTTTCATAGATAATATTAAGAAGAAATAAAAAAAATTTTTTGTATATACATGTAGTAGCTTCCTTTGCCTGTCATTTGAAAAATGTCCCCGGTATTTTTCTAATATTCATACATCTTTGATATGAAATACACAATATATTTATTGTTGTCTATATTTAGATGTTATGGTGCCCAACAGATTAATAGCTGGATCAGCAGAAATGTTTTTACAACAAAAACGGATACATAGCTAATTTTGACTTGGTGCCACAACTCAGGAACGAATACCGAACCTGTGGCACTTATTCTGGGATCCCATTTTTTTATATGGTGTGAATTGTATAGGTGTTTTATTCTGCAAAGTTTAAGATTTGCATGAAGCATCCCGCTTTCAGAATTTTTGTAGTTTCTTTGTAGCTCATACATTATATAGTTCAGTTCAGTTATATCATTATGCATTAATCCCTGAAGGATAAAATTGCTGCAATATGAATTATTGTTAATGATTGATAACTAAATGAAATAAAAAAAATTTAACTAAAAATGTAGTTATTATCAAATGATAAACATTTGGGACTTTGAAGTGTGGCTGCAAGAGGTCTTCAGAGATCGCCATGAATGGATCGGGGTGTTGTTTTTATAGCTTTGCAACAACTTAGCTGAGACACGATATGTCCATAGCTGCTGCTATGAAAAAGACCGAAACTAAATCAGTTGGTTTTCTATATCCAAAAATCACAAATTTGCTTCACGTTCTGCACAGCCAACATCCTTAGATGCTCAACTCGTAGGAGAATTCAGGGGGAAATGACATGTATGTGCTGTCATATAAAGTGGTAAATGCATTTTTCTTTTTTTCTTTTTTTCCTTCTCCAGGGAAGAAGTTGTCTGATCTTGAGCGGGTCACTTCCTTAAAAGTTTACAACTGGTTTGCCAATCGTCGCAAAGAGATCAAGAGACGGGCTAACATTGGTAATGTGGCTTTGAGAAGGGACCACTGGTGTCCAAGTTGGTGACAGAACACTACACATCTAATACCATCATTCTGTGCTAACATGACTTTTATGTTACATACTTGCCTGTCCTTATTGGCTCATCATTAATTTATTGTGACTACCATTCTAATTAGGCTTATGATAGTCAGTAATTGGATATTTGTTATAACTTTTGGGTTATACACTGAAATAAAAACCTTGTTTCACTCAGTTAATTTATTATTATTATTATTATTATTATTATTAGTTCAGTAGTTGTCTTTTTCTGCTAATGTTCATTTTTAGTTTGATCGCAATTAAAGGTTTGGCTCGTTCTGTGCAGTAAATGTAAAAATGTAGTGGTCTGATGTTTTATGTGTTAGAAATATATATGTCAAATCAGCCTGGTTTTGGTGATTAAACGTAAATCTAATAATCCATCCTCTTCCTCCAAGAAGCCACAATCTTGGAGAGCCATGGCATAGACGTGCAGAGTCCGGGGGGACACTCCAACAGCGATGACATTGATGGGAACGACTTCTCAGAGCAGGTGCAGTGTGGCACACACCCCAGATTTATTTTCCAGACTGTCCTACAACAGACTCATGTGAAGACAAACCAACAGTCTCTAAGCCTCATGCTTATAGCTTCACGTTCTCATCTTGTATTTCAGTTTCTCTACAAAGCACCATGTCCTCGTTTTTAAGGAACATCCTCACAAACACACAAACATTCTCAGTTTGTGTTTTTTTTTTTTTTTTTCTTTCCTGATCGACTCTGACCACAGGAAGCACAGAAACTCTTAAAGATGTGATGCCTTCTATTAATGAACAAATACTCGCACTGCTTTTTTTCTCGTTGAAACCAGTGGAAATAGCGCTGAAGCAATGGAAAGTAGCATTCCTCCTACTAACGCAGCTGACTGAGTAATCCTGTTTGTTGAAACTCTTCCAGGCCTGTGACCTCCCTTATTTTGACAAGAGACCTCTCAGCCGGCCATTTGGCCTTTACCGGTTGGAGCCCACTTCGCCAACACAGGTAGCTCCTACACACACACACACACACACACACACACACACACACACACCGCACTGAAACACTGCAACTTGTGCTTACACCACTGCTTAATAATTTTGTGGATAGATCATTAAGACATACGTCTGAATTAGTGGCCTTTATTGGGACTCTTTAAAGCAAGGTAAAGCTTGCTCATGACCTAGTGAGCAACGAGTTATGCATTTGTGTGTTTTGGTGTGCGTGTAACAAGCATTGCTGTATAGTACAATCTGGAAAAAAGGCCAAAAAAACCCCTCAATTATTGCAAATCTGCAAATTCAACGCATTATAGATAGAAAATGGTTCAAAGACAACATAATGACGATAACAAACTGGATGCTCCGTCTCCTCTTCAGCAAACTGATGCATAACTATCCCAACTTTTCTGGAAGCAGGTTTTTAAAGGGTTTGCACCCCAGTATTTACTGTATTTGTTATTACTAAATATTGTTGCACATTCAAAACTAAATACAATTCAATATCCTATCAGTCATATTTACACAGTAATCTGTTCCAATGCTTTTGAGATTCTAGAAAAGTTTTTCCCTACATCAGTCAGATGATTTATTTTTTATTTTATTTATTTATATTTTTGTAAAGAGTTGTTTGACCTCCCAGAATCATCAGAAATGACATTCGACCAACTGACTTATTGAATTTCACTAGATCAATGATTTCTAGGACCAATAGTGTACAGACTATAGGGCTTATTTGAAGGATAAGGATGCTGCAGCTCTTTTATCAGCTGGTGAAACTCTCCTCACTCTTGACACTAAATCAGATTGACCTGATATTTACTCCTGCTCACATAGATTTTTTTTCATTTGTCTTTGTATTTTTTAGTAATTTAGAACAACATTTTGCACCATCGGTCTGTAGGACAGGAGGCTGTCACTTTTGTACTGTCATGTGAAAAAGAAAGTATGCCTTCTTTCAGCTCTAAAGCTTTACAAACCAGGACATAATAATAAAAAATGATGATATAATCTGGTCCTTACCAGCTCTGACTTGCATGACAAGAATGAATCCAAAATGCAGAAGTAGTGTGTGAAGAAGAAAGTACATTCTGTGACTCATCCACTTGTAGAACCATTTTTAGCAACAGTTTCTTTAGGTAATTGTTTTCTGTATGACTATTCATACAGGTTGAAGTTTGTGGCCATTTATTGCCCGTGTTTTGCAGGAAAAATTGGTCAAGGAAATAATAATAATAATTTAAAAAAAACATAGTATTACTATATGTTAAAAAATTTCTTGTGTGTTAAGATTTAGCTGCCGTAAATCTCCATGGAATTCTTTTAAAGAGCAACTTAAAACCTGTTAAATTTGTCATAAGTGCACTGTTTTATTTATTTATTTATTTTTTTTAAACCGGAGATGAATTGTAACCCTCCTCTTGACACTTCCTGTCTTCCCTTTTGTCCTTGCCCCCCCCTTCTGTTTCTCTGTGTGGCAGGACGACAGCGCAGCGCACATCGAGCACCAGGACCCCATCTCTCTGGCCGTGGAAATGGCCGCCGTCAACCACACCATCCTGGCCCTGTCAAGAACCGGAGGCGTCCCCAATGATATCAAGACGGAGTCTCTGGAGGATGAATGAACAACACGGGAACCAGGATGGGAGCAAGGGAACAAAAAATTGAGTCGAGAGGGGCAAAAGGAGGAGTATAAATGATGGTGAAACTCGGGGAGCTAAAAAAAGAAAAGAAAAAAAGACCAAAATAATGCTACTTAGTAAACCTTCCGAATCTGTTTCTCAGTCCGCCCCCCGGCCAACTGCTCCTTCTCCCCTGGCCCCCTCCTCCTTCCTCCTCTCCTGTCCTCTCCCCTCCTCCCACATTGTCCATGTAAAAGATAATTACTCCCCTTCCCCATTTTACTCAATATATCGGAACAGCTGGTGGAAATGGGTCACTGTAGGCTCTTTGTTCTCCTCTGTGAAAATGATCCAGTGAAATAAGAAAAAAGGGGAATCCCGGTCCTTAAACTCTCCAACCACCCAAAACGGTGACTCCTGTGTGGGACTGCATTTCCCAGGAGCTCCTCTCCTCCCCCTCTGCACACTCTGCTCACAGGATACCTCTTACCGTTCCTCTTCCTCGCCGCCCTTTCTCCTTCCCTCTCCAGCCTGGTTGTCTGAGCCGATCCTCAGTCTATCTCACCTCAACGTCAACCTCAGAAAAATAATGTGTACTGTATATATAATATATATACATATATGGCTCTTAAGGTTCTCAGTCACATTCGCCTCATGTTGTGCCACCTGCCTACTTCCCTGCCCCTCAAATCCACCTCATCATAGTGCAATTCATCAGAAGAGCATCGTTGTCTCTGGAAAGACTGAGAGCTTCCTCCTCCCCCTCTCTGGCAGTGCGGCAGCATATTATCGGTCTGTCTTTTGCCCTCTTTATTTGTCATTCCTCAGTGGAGTTTTCTTTTTGTTTGCTTGCAGCGGAGCTGCTGCCTTGGATTAATAACCAAACCCCTACCTTCCAAAAACGTCTGCTGAAATGAAGTAGCCTTAACTTCAAACACAGCTGTTCCTTCTTTTCTCTCAGTGTAGGCAGGTGTTACTGACGAATATTCACCAAAATTGATGTTGGGGTTAATTTCCAACAGCAGCTACGGCAGTTTTAGCTCTTTCTCTTTTGTTTTTTTAGTTCAAATGGCGGCTGGAGACACAAATCATCATTTGGCCTTTGTATTAAACTCCCGAGTCTACGATGATCAGTCTACGGTCAATGTGATTATGAAACAAACTTCTTAAGCTATCTAATAAGGGGGACTTGCGCTTTGTTTTAAATGTCATCCATGCCAAAGGTAAATATGCCTAGACTGTTCTAAGAACAGTGTTTGAGTGAATCCGCGATTTCTGCTTACTCCTTTAGTGTGTGTGTGTTTTTTTTTTTTTTTTTTTTTTTTGTTTGTTTTTGTTTTGTTTTTCCCCTCTCAAATTCAGTGAAGCTTAGCAAGCCGCTGTAGGCTTGACACTGCAGCAGACTTGTCAGTAAAGGTAGGTATTGGCAGGCGCACACATAATGATGAAATACCCCAAAGCTATTTACTACTTCTGTGATGCTGCCTTTTTTATACTTGCCCTAAGAAATTTTGCCTTTTTTTAAAAACAATTTTTTAAATCAAAACATCAATTATGAGTAAATCCAGACTGGAAATGATAAGAACATATATATGTATAGAGAGAGCCTCAAAGGTCACATTTGAAAGGAATCAGAATCAAACAAATACACTCAAAGTGATTATGTTAGAAACAGTTTCTCACAGTATTCTTTTGTCCTGAATGAAATGTCTCCAAAACCGTCTCTCTCAAAATTAAGCTGTAAGCCCGACCTGTGTTTTGGTTCTACATAGAAGTCAAGTATTAACAGTTTTCTTTGGGAAATTGAGATTTGGTCTTGTTAAAATAGTAGCTAGAATGTTTAATAAGCTTTTTGTTTATTTATTTTTGCCAAGAGTTGGATGAGAAGATTGATACCGCTGCCACTTCCCTGTGCTAATTGGACAGTCAGTATTTTTGGGCTTTGGTAGGAGGTTGAAAAACAAGCAGATCATTATTGTAATAGTGCTGTCCCACCGATGGTTGCAATGCGCCACCTCCTAAACATCTCTGGTTCCTCCAATTCAAAAAGCATTAAATTTCCTCATGAAATCCTAGGCCCATACATATTCTTCACAAATCCTTAGTGTCATTAGCTTGAGTCAGGACTTGTGTGCTGGTAATATGATTTTATTGTTGAGTAGGGGCCTTATTTTTTTCCTTTTTTTTTTTTTTTTTTTTTAACCACTCAGGTTTTAAGTATCTTGTTCATTTAACCAAAATGGCAACAAACAAATTTCAAATTTGAGGCTTCCGAATGACTGTTTACCATGTTGTTATGTCTTTCTCATATAAGACAAACGGTAGGAGTCAAACTCAGGAACACAGGACTCTTCCTCCCATTTTGTGCCATATGCTGTAGCTCTGAGGAAAATGGCAATAACTCCTTGACATAAGACAAATATATAAGATGCCGAGTGATTGTGGTGGTTTCCCTGTTTCAAGTCTTTGTTGAGCTTTGGTTTCATGTTTAACAGAAATGAGAGCGTTTATCTGCTCATCCAACTCTCGTCACAGAAAGCGAGTAAATGAATTCCCTACAATGTGGAGCTGTTCCTGTACAGGCACTTCTGTCTGATGGTTTTGGAGAACTGACGAAAATATTCTTGAAAATGGGACTAAACAAAAACCGATGAGACTCAAATGACTCATCTGTTTGAAATTGTTTGATTCGGATGCTGGTGATGCACCAGACGACCTGTCACGACACTGAAAGTGTTTAACATCGAGTTTTAAAGCCGCGTGGTTGTCCTCTGACAGTCCTGAGCTAAACTCCATTTTAATTGTACTGCTTTAGTATGTAAAAAGCTGCAATTCAACAAATACAAAACTGGTTTCGAAAAGGTATAACTTTAAAAAAAAAAAAAAAAAATGTATTTATGCTCTTTTTTTATGATAGTGTACAAAAGGAATGACATGTTTTTAAAGGAAACATGCTTTGTTGTTAAATTATGCTTTTAAATTTCCTTTAAAAAAAAAAGAAAATCATTCAAACGTTGTTTCTTTTGTGTCATCCCTCATTTGACTGAGCAACAATCTCCCCTCTATTTGTATCTGAGGCAGTAAGCTGTGTAATGAAAGGCGAACGATGATGCACCTTATGAAAATTAAGTATCGCTGTTAACAAAGCTTGAAATGTAACCCTCTGTCCCCAGAGCATTCAACTGAAGCGGCAAACATCCAGTGTTCTATAATGGAGGGGGGTAATATGTGTGGGGGGGGGCATTTCAGTGTAGCTTCTTCTTTATAAACCATATCACATTAACTGTATGTTCTGGTCTCCCCATGAAACGTCACTACAAAAAATCTGGCCTGTTTGATGTCACCAAAACACGACTGTAGCTCGCAAAGAGCGGCCGTTAGACATAGTTTCACTCCTAAATACTGATTTAAGGCTGAATGTAAGCAAAAATGCCAGTTGTTCCACTGCCAGACTAAGGCTGTAGCAGCCATTAGAAACACAACTGACGTGTGAATTATGAATGCCATAACTGACTTAAAAACTACAATTAAGGAATTGGTTTAATGGTTTAATTGGTTTGTATCACGAAGGCTTCAATACTAAAGCTTTAACAAATGCAACATAGTTGCATATAGGAGGAAATGCTATCAAAAGCAGGCATTACATTTAATTTTATTTTAAAAAATTCTTGTGGAGTTTGGTACGCCATGAGCCAGTTAGCAAATACCAGTGTTAATTCTTTATATAGATATTTTTTTTTTTTTTAAATCTGTTCAAGCTTGACAGAAATGTTTGCGTGGTGGAAGAAACAACCCTCAGGTGCTTTTCTTTTTTTTTTTTTTTTTTTTGAAAAAGTGAAAATGCTGTTCTTTTTCCCGGAGACACCTGAAACAAGCTCTCCCCACTGAACGTCATGTGTGCTAATGCTCAATCTGAAGGGAGTGTCCTCTCATGGTTCGTCAGGGTCAACACGTCTACGTGTCCGTCAGTGTCCCCCCCCCCCCCAGTAAAACACCCTCCACTTCATCTCAGTATAGCTCAGAAAAAGAGGACTTAATGCTGTTGTATCACTCAGACCTAGTTATGTTCAAAATTACTGTATTGCCCATTTCAGAATTTAGTGCCTTTTTTGGACAGTAGACTGTTCTGTAATTAAGATGTAGTATATATACATTTTTTTGTACAGTTTCTTTGTTCATTTTTTTAACTTGTGTTTATTTTAGTATGATATAATGTATAAAAGAATAAAGCTATATCAATGACAGTTTATCTGGTTTCTTTCATGATTTCCAAACACACGCTCATCACTCAAGTTGACTAAAGCAGACATTTACTTAACATCAATATCATGTCTTTATTTTCAAATAAATAATCATTCGGAAAGTCAAAATGATCAGTTCAAATGCACATGTATAAAACACCTTTTGGACATGAAAATTTCATTTGGATAACAATATCTGCCAAAAAGAAAATATCACTTAAAGCCCCAAAAACCTGTGTCCAAATCAGCGTTTACATACAGATTTGACAAGCAAAGACTGAACTGATTTACAATATTGGATCATTTGAGAATTTGTGCAAGTTTAACAGAAAAAAGAAGAAAAAAAAGGCCCAAACCATCCCCTTCTGAAGACTTTACCAACATGATAGAATTAGGTTTTGCATCATTAAGGCACGTGCTGAGCAGTAGTCATTGTCACTTCAAGGCACAATCACAGTATTAGGAAAATAATTTAATCCACAGATTGTAACTTTAAAACAAAAGAAATGTAAGCAAATAAAAGTGTTGCTTCAGCACTGGAATAAGTAAACCAACCCTGATATATCTGACTCTGTGGGCAAACTAATTTGCCGAGCCAAGTGTGCGACATATTAAAGAATGTTTTTATTTTCAGGCTTTAAATTAATTTCAAACCAGAATAAATGAGCTTAAAATGCGAAACTGGGAAATTCTTGTACCTAAAAGACATTCACATTCTTTGATTAGACATTTTCCTGTTTAAGCAGATCGAGACAAGACCGTGCCCATTCACAGAGACTCATCGAAACTAACAGAGCAACCTGTAGTAAATCTGCCAAATACACTCCTGAGAGTACATGATGAGCCGTTTAACACACATCTCAGGTGTTCCACGACTTGCGGTTCTCTCCTCTGCTGCGGCCACCTGCTCCCGCCTCTCCTTTAGCCAGAGCAGTGAGGGCTGCCAGGTTTGGACTGGATCCAGACAGGTTGGCACTTCTGCGCTTCTGCTGCTGCTGCTGGCGACGGCGTTTAGCACCGCCGCGGGTTACCCTGTCGGGCTTTACCAGCACCCCGTAACCAGGGTTACAATGAAAGTAGTGCTTCCCGCCCACTGAGCCGTCGTTCTTTCCTGGAAACGGAGCAAGAAAGATTAAGGATGATAATCTGTAGCAAGAATGAGGGGAAATGAGTGCAAATGCAACAATAAACTCACCTGCCGGTACCTCCAGTTCAACTCCAACCCAAGTACCCTCTGCAAAATCTGTGGGCCCAACATATCGCACTGTGCCGCTCTTATTCGTCCCTACGTTCACAAACTCCCCTTCTCTCAACCAATCCGGAAGAACGGCGGAAGCAGCTTCATCTCCTTCCTCCGAGTCGGAGATCATTTCCAGGCTCTCTGGTGGCACTGCGAGGTTAAGTCCTGTCCCGAGACTGCTGGCCACCTGTGCAGGCTTACCGCCGTCTTCAAGTACAATCTGCTGAAAGGATTTGAGGTCTGAAGACTTCACTTTCTGGATCTTGAAGGGGTTGCCTGCAGGCTGAGCCATTGACAGATGAGGAGCAGCATCAGCAGCTGCTTTGGAAGAATCGGAAGGTGACACCTGCTGGACTTCTTCTGTAGCTGAGGGGGAGGTGTGAGGGTCAGAGGTTTCAGAAGCTGATTTGTTGGGTGAAGCTTGAAGATCAGAGTATCCGTTTGGTTCTGAACCAGGAGATGAAGCTTCAGGCAAAGCCGGGATCAGGGTTGGAGCTGGATCCAGAGTACTGTCTGAACCTGCCTGGTCCTGTTTGGGCTGCTTTGGAACGACCGACTCCTGCTTACTGTTAACTTCTTGGTCAGATTGTTCTGTTTCATTGTGAGGTGACAGCTGACTTTCTTTGTTTGTATTAAGATCTTCAGTCAGTGGTTGTGTTTTCAGTAATTCTACATGTTTGGTTTCAGTTTCGTGTTCTGTCACTGAATCAAAGTGTGCGTCTGAATTGTCCAGTTGTTCTGATCCAATGTGGTTAGTTGTTAAGTCTTTATTTTGTTCCGTTTGCTTTGCCATCTTTGTTTCTGTATCTGGGTCAGGCTCCTCAACCTCCTTCAGCTGGACTGATGGAGACTGATTTGACCCTTCTTGACTCTGAAATGAATCTGACAGAGAATCACTTGGTTTGGACAGCTGCTGGTCTATCCTCCCAGCTACCTTCTCGTTCAAACCCGCCAGTGACCCCTGAGGCTCCGATTGTTCCGGCGAGAGGTCCTTTGTCATTTTATTTTCCTCTTTCCTTTCTTCTGGTGCCTCCTCAAAACCACCGGTCCTGCTGCTGGATGAAGGAGGCAGGTCCCAGCTCAGCGTGTAGACGTCTGAAAGTGTCATTGTAGATATGCTGGTCGACATGTAACCACTGGATGTGTCGCTCACTGGGCTGGGGGTGAAGTCCTCAATCTCTGGGATGATTGGCGGTGGGAGGGGGACGGATCTGGGGATCTCAGTTGGGATGTCGGCAGGAATGATTTCTTCAAGCTGCTTTGTACAGAGGAATGGACAGAATCAGATCAAGCTGATGTTCAGGACTGAAAGCGAATCTTTACATTTTTCTAAACCGCTTAACGTGGTAAACAGTGTGTGTCAATTTTTACATAAAACTACTGTACAATGGTTTAGATTAGAGGTTGATTTCACAAAAAATGGAAAAATCTCAAGCTGACAATAATCTTTTATCTTATTACTTCAGATCAAGAAGAATCCAAAGAATGTCCCTCATTCCTGGTGTTCAAGTTAACTCAGGCTTATCTATATAGAACCTTTCAAGCAGAGGCGCCACACAAAGTGCAAAACTAGGAGTACAAAACAAATAAAAAGTATTCACAAATAGCAGTGAAATATCAATGTAAACAGCAATAAAAGCAAAGGACTGGATAAAACCAAAAGTAAATGAGACAAAAAAGAGCGTATTAAAAAGAAAGATCAGTGAATCAAGTTAAATATCTTCCAAAAATGTGTGTTTTAAGCTTAATCTTCAAAGAGCGAGGATGTCTGTGTCCCATACCCAAACTGGAAGCTGGTTCCACTTCCTGAAAACTAAAGGCTCTGCCTCCCATTATGGTCCTGGGAATTCTGGAAATAACAAGGAGGCCAGCGCTCTGAGAGCAAAGAGTTCTGGTGATATGGAATGATGAGATCTTTCAGATAAGACTGAGCTTGGCCATTAAGGGCTTTGTTTGTGATAAGAAGGTTTTTAAATTATACTTTAATGTAACAGGAAGTCCATGTAGAAAGGCTAAGATAGGGGGAACGTGACTTCTCTTGGCAGAAGCTCTGTACTCAGTACTGATTTCAGCATTTTGGATCAACTGAAATGTTTTTAAGGAATTGTTAGGACTTAAATGTGATGATTGCTTTCGGACAGGTTGTTTCAAGTTTTGTTAAATTTCAGCAGATGAAAGAAGGCTGCTCTTGAGAGCTGTTTAAAGCTGCAGTCGGCAGGTTTTCAAAATTCCGAGTCTGAAGTCGGAAAATTCGAACTGATACAACTTTCAGGTCCCTCCCCCAACCTCTAACAAGCTCCGAATCGCCCCCCAAACCCCTCCCCCTCTGTGGACGAGGTTGTGCACGTGAGTTCACACCAGTGTGAGCGCACACAAGCTGGGGCAGACTCACGCTCAGCAGCGTGTGCACAAGCTGTGATTGACAGGTAGGATTCCTCCACCCTAACGTGATTGGTTAAAAACAGCCGGGAGCGCTCGCTTTTTGCAAGCATGATTACAGGCTTCAGAGGGAGCTACAGATTTCGTTATTTTTCCTAAACAGCCTATTTAATATTCTACTTCCAGAATCCCATGACAGTTCAAGCTAATATTACTAAAAAAAAGTTGCCGACCGCAGCTTTAATGTCAATTAAAGGGAAATGCTGGTCGAAAATTACTCCCAAGGATTCCCAAAGTAGAACCGGAAACCAAAGCTAATGCCATCCAAAGTAACTATACAGTTTGCGGATAAATTAATTTCGGGTTTTAGGTTTAGGGTCGAGAACTTACCGGCTGCTGACGTTTGCCTATTCCCTCGTCAACACTGGCTGATTGCACCATGATGCGCGGCAAATTCTGCAACAGTGAAGGAACGTGAAAGATTTTATAAGGCAATGTCATTTCACATAAAATGTGGCAACATCTTGAAGCTAGTAATCAGCACTGAGTCAATTGGTGTCATTTCAACCCATCTCAAACCTGGAGATTAAATATCATTACGAACATGTTTATTGCACACTGAATGAGTTGTATGATTAGCTATTGTGTGTGTGTGTGTGGGGTGGGGTTTGTAAGGCTTATCATGACAGTAACAGAAGCAGAGCATGTGGAGGACAAAGAACACAAATACCGACAATCACATTGTCCTGCTCTCTTGATATAAGGACTATAACAAGTTGGGCCATCTGACCGGTCAGATGAATCTAATAAAAAAAAAAAACGCAATCAGTTTACTGTATTAAATGATCAAAAAGGAATCAATAGCTAATTTATTCTTGAAATCAGCAATCAAGGTGTTGATATAAGGTGCTCAAAGTGCAATTTAAACATTTGTTCATCAGATCACACAGATAAATAATCAAGGTAAACAGCTGAAACAAGAACGATATTTGCACTTAATTATAACTGCACCCGATTTTCCTTTTTAGCCAACCTTTACCATGCTTTATGATTTGTCAGTTGAAAAAAATAGTCTGATTTGTTTTATGTTTTTACGAGGATAACAGCTTAAAAAGAAAAACATGATTTCATATCTGAAGGTGTTTAATCCTAATATGATGTCTGATGAATTAGGACGGGTGAGGGATGTGAATCAGGGTGATTGTCTCATGCATCATGTGATGGAACATCAAAATCAAGCAGTTTGATTCAGACTATGTTGACACAACCTACGTCGTCAAAAGGTTTTACATCAGAAAGCAGGTCAAACACATCTATCCTACCCCTTTCTGGCTCAGGACAGTAAACCTGCAAGTTAACACAACCAGTCAGGTGCACAAGAACGGCCGTCTACTCTCTGATCATCTTAATACTAACAGATACACACAATTTGAAAAAAATTAAATTAAATTGACTGTATTAAGGATTGAATTACTGAGTCAGCTTCGTCATTTTTGTTTTCCTGTTTGACGGCACTAAAGCCCTGCTCAAACATGACCTGTATTTATTAATCTGAAGGCAAAAGAAGATATTTGTTGCCACGTTTAAATGAGTTTAAAGAGCCCGGGGCCGACATATTGTGAGCTGATGCTCTATAAAAAGATTGAACTGTATTGAACAGAACATTTTGCAATGGCAATCCAACTTGACGTGACCTGGTAACATATACATGTTAGTTTCAACACGAAACAATTCTGCTGCAGTTTCATTATTAGAAGGCTGCACACAGCATAGGTAATTCAGCTGTTACAAGAAATCTGACAGGTCGCTTTATTAGATAAATAAATAAAAGTACCGGCCAAAGGACCTTCCTCCTCTGTGGTTTTTCAGAAAATAATTAGCTGATGAGATGTTTTTTATGGCACCCGAGTCAAATGAACAAGAGAAAACTCCTTTAATGCATTTGTGCTGCAGCTGAAGCTTCTGCTCACTGTCTGACCATTCATAGCAATACTTTCAAAAGCAAAACACTGGGCTGAGGAACATTTATGTAAAAGTGACCGATGCCTGAATGACTAAAGCATGTTGCTTTACCAGAATGACGACGCAATTAATGTTGCAAATGTCATGTCTGAAAAGGGCTGAAGGAAAATACAGAGTCCACACAGAATCTGACATGAACTTGTGCTGTGTGCAAGAACTGACAGTTAACAGCAGTCATGGTGTTTTTAAATGACAGCAGTGATGCACAGCACTGTCCTGCTTCACGTGCAATATAACCTGGAATGTTACAACTTTGTCAAATAGATTTTTGTAATCAGAACTTCAATCACTCACTGTATCAAATGACACCTTACGAGGCAGTCATGATTAGCTATCTTTAGGCTTTTGTTTTTGTGTTGACCTTAAACATCTGTAGCAGAAAGGAGCAAAGAGCTCTAATTAGAGCGATGGCCTCAAACAATGAGCCGCCGAGGCCTGATGGGTTTCCACTCCAATCCAACACCCCGACACGTGGTTTCCCTAATTAGCTTCCCTTCACACTTCAATGTGCTCATCAGTCAAATCAAAAGCTGTAGTGTTTGGCTGCCATGGAAAAGCTGCAGACCCCTGGGCCTCGATGACACATGATTGGAGATCAGCGGGAGAGGAGGTGGCGAAGGAGCGGGAGGAGACGTGTCAGGACGGCGGGGTTCACCTGCTCCTAATTAACCCTGCGACACACACAGTGCGCTCCTGTCTCTGAGGGTGCTGTGATCACAAATACTACACAGTACTACACAGGCTCCTGCGTTGTTTGTGCTCAGCATGCTGATAATTATGTTCTTAACAAAGCTACTATAGTAACTTGGTTTTGATTCAGCAAACATGCAGACTGGCCTTCCATTTACCTGAGTTCATTAGGAGCAATGGCCCTTAACGAGGACATACGATTCATCATTATTTGAGCGCAGGGGTGAACAGTCTGCTGATTGTGTCGTGAATCTGACTTTTCTGACCTTTCTGACCTTTCTTTAAAGGTCAGAAATATAAAGGAACGACAAAAACATAGATGTTTTTACATTAAGATGAATGAGGTCTACTGTCTAAAGGACAATATTGTCCTAAATTTGGATGGCGGTGTAGGCTACCTTCCTTGTAGTTGTAACACAATAGAAGAAGTACTGGAAACAAACACTGTGGTGGACACCCACCAGAGGAAAATGGAGAAAATTTATCTTCAGGAATTACTTTAATCTGTGGGGATTTTCGGAACATTTTATCATATATGCGAAGGTGCCGTTCAGTCATTTGATTTTGCTAACTAGCTCAGACCGCACCGCTTGTGAGTCGCATCAGTCACTGGTTGTGAGTTGAATCTTTGCATTCAAAAAATTGTTTCCATTTCCCCTCAGTCATAAAGTACAACTCAAGCGAGTTTCTAAGCTTTCATGTGCACTTTGTACAAGAACCCAACAATCTGCTGCCGGGTACGTGTAAAGCATTGATGGAATTAATACGTTTTTGTTTAGGTCTGATGGTTAAAGAGCTCACTCTGATTGGCTGTTGTGCATACTGAATACTGAGCCCAATTGATAATCATGATTTAAGAGATCCCAGTCCTGTATTACTTTACCGAATAACACAAAGCAAAAACTGCTATGGGATTTTTTTTTCTTATTTTTTCTTATCAGTTTCACTTATTGTCAAACATGAATCTCAAAACTAGCAATAGAAATACAGCTTGTGATTCCAAGACCACAGTTTGGACTCAATCTGTCTGTTAAACATCTGGTACATTAAAACTAATTGCAGTGTTCTTTAAATGTTTCTGACTACATTAAATCTTTGTTAATCACAACATGGTCTGCTTGAAAAGAGCTCCTTCTTAGATCTTAAAATCATATGAGGAGGTTTAAACAAAGGTGCACTTTCATGTTCCTCGTTTATTTATTCCTGTAAACCAGTCATCTTGGGCACTGAGGCATTTATTTCTTATCTATTTGTTACTAATTGTATTTTCATCTACATAAGCCACGTTTCCATGGTGACAGAGGAAATGGGACTAGCTGCAGATTAGTAGAGGAGATATTTAGATTCACGTTGCAGTGATGCATGTGTACTTGAATGTCCTGATATAACAGCGAGTAGGAAACAAGCTTAAATCCAGAGTACAGTGAACTGCCTGAATGAGTGTACCTGCTGATGGGCAGCTGGCTGGTCGCTACTATCTTCCTTCCCACCAGGAAGCAGTGACTTCAGAAGCTTGGGTACAGCCTTTACTGGAGGGAGATAAGACACAGCAAAACCTGAATCCACCCATAAAGGGAGGGAGAAGTTGTAGAAGAAGAAAAGGAGAAGTGGAGGGTGGGAATGATAAAACAAAAGATAAGGTTTTTGAGGCAGAGAAAATGGGGAAATTGGAAAAACAAGAGCCAAAATGAGATCCGGAGCTAAAGGAAAGATGTAGTTGGCCAGTGGCAAAAAACAAACACACAGCTGATGATAGAGAGGCAGCAGTGGAAATTAAACTTAAAAGCCAGAGAAGGAATATTTTAGAAGATAAAGGTTTTATCTGACGTACCTGTCTCTGGGTTAAGGTTCTGGGACACAGAGCTGGCCAGTGAGCGTCGGGATGGCGAAGGTACCACAGAAAGGTCCTGATAACTCTCCCAGCCCTGCACACACAGGAGGGGATGACACACACAAGGCTTAAAGCATTTCAATCATTTGTGACCTTTAGCAGCCTCAACTTGTGACCATGAAGAGCTGCGAACACTGCTCCCCTTTACAGCAGCGGATTTAACCATTGATCCATCAGGTTTAGCCTTTAGCGTTAAGCTATTCAAACTATTTAATAAAGCTATTTTTTTTACCATTAATTAAATGTAAAGTTTGCCATTATTGACTGAAAGGCATTTAAGGTACATTTTTTATTTTTTATATTCAATCTTTTAATGCTTCTTTTAATGTCCGCTAGTCTCCAATAACTGTTTATATTTGTAACTTCTTACAGCTTGTCAGTCACCTGTAAAACAGTGAGGAATATAAACAGAGATTAACAAAGAATTTTGGGTGGTATGTCTGGCTGATTTAGACATTTGGGTTTTTACACACATGGTGGAATGCTATTTCTGTGCATTTACTTACAGCAGCAAGACAACCCAACATTACCGAGTCAAGGCACAAATAAAAATTGAAGAGTTAGTTCTGATTTGAAGTTAGTGAAACAAAATGGTACAAACAGTTGAATCAACTGAAAAAAAGGAGTGTGTAAAATATCTGTTGTTATAAATGAGAGCATTAGTAACTAACCTTGAAGTCACTGAGCTTATGAGAGGAGTAGTAGAGATCCAAACTGCTGGCTGACAGCTGGTTAAAGGGTTAGAGTGATGGGTGGTTAGATGTTAGTGAGACAGGTTAACAGCACGGAGATTGGTTAATAACAAAGGAATGAGACACATCATGAAATTATACTTGAGCCCCTGAAAAAAAACCAAGCCGCAGGTCAGTGACTCCTTGAAATTGACTCCTATAAATCTTTTCATTAGCAGTAATGAAAACATTTACAAGACTGGCATCTGGGCTTTTAATCATCCCCTGTTATGTAATGCAAAGCAGAACCTCAACTAGACCAGCAACACCTGATCATCGTATCACTACCAAAGCCTAAACCTGGACAGCTCAGTGCAAAAGATCAGCCAACATTAATGCAACTGATTGGCTATACCCACTAAAGAAAGAAAAAAACCTTTTAATGTGTGAAGCAGGTCTTCAGTGCTAAATTCACACCTGAATCTCTTACCTGGTTGATGTTTGGGGAGCTCAGGCAGCGTCTGGCAGCTTTCCCCTTGACTGCAAGCTGTTCCCTTACAGCCACCTCCTACACACACGCACACACACGTGCGCACGCACACACACACACAAAGACAAGGGTTGTTTTAATAAATCTCCATTTGTTTGATTTAAAACCCACCTCTTTCGTGAAAGAAGAAAAGCATGTGTCATTCTACCTCAATGTGAACCCACATCTATATGTTAGGATCACAGTCAAATAAGGAGAATTCTGAAAGAGCTAACAGATTCATTGTGATCTTAATGTAAGAATATTCACATCCAGCCTTCAAATAAAGAGACTCGTCCCTCATCATTGCTGATACTCATGAGTTATATTCCCTGACCTGTCTGAGTCTGTCCAGAGTGAGGATGTTCTCCACAGCCAGGACGCTGCGAAGGTATTTCTCTATGGCTGCCTCTCTGTCGATTGACTGGTCCTCCTCGGCGCTGGCAGCCAACCTGGCCAGCATCTCCCTGTCCTCTGGGCCGTGGATGTCCTGTGGGAACAGGGGTGTACGATGTATAGGCCAGGACCTCCATTAACCATGCTGGCATGCCATTTAATTACATAATCATGGTACTTAGCAAAAATACTCAGCATAAAATTTTGTACTGGCCCAATTCAGTTTATACTAGTGCTAAAGTGTGGTTTCTATTTGAAAAAGTATTGCTGCAGCTGGTACTTACACCTGGGATGTTTGAAACTATTTCAAATGTGACTCCACAGCCGGGAATGGTACTGCGATGAGACATTCTCTTCAGCAGGCTCTGAGCAAAACCCTGCCAACGACAACAAAAGGCAACATCTTCTCAAAGCAGCTTGTGTGAGTAAATCAGGCCGGGCGATAAGAACCAAAATTCATATCCCAATATTTCTAGGGTGGCGATATGTGATATATATGTATGTATATATATATTTTTTTTTTCAGAAAGCAGCTTTAAGTTCAGTTTTATTCAAAAGCACTTTATATTAGATTATTAAATGAAATGACATAAATTTTGAAAAGACCAACCAAATTAAAACCCTCTTGTGTTTTCGTCAGTACTTTACCATCAACCTTTTGCCAGTACTCAATTTTCTCTCATTATATTGACATCGGAAGCAACATAAGGCCTTAACTTACACCCTCTCACTCACATTCACGTCAATTGCTCCTCCTGCAAACCTAGCTGAGGTAACCCAACAAGTATTCTTCTTGTTGATTGTGTTTCTTTCAGCTGTGGGCATATTAAAAAGGGAGCGTTGATGTAACATGCATGTGTGAGAAAGACAGAGAGGGATGTAAGGCAGAGCTGAAGCTCCGCTGTCTAGATTTCACTATTTAGGCTTGAAAAAAATTAAAAATATAAATTTATAAATAAATTGCAAATCCTGGTGGACCAGGAAAAGTTTTAGTTTGGGGTATTCTGAGTTAACAGAGAGCTGCAGCTTCATTGGTCTTAAGACGCGAGTGAGAAGGCATATGCATGCTCGTGGGGCTTTTCTGGTGACACTCCTCCACAGAATTGAGCCACATTTTGTCCAATAAATCCTTTGTACAATGCTGGTTACGTATTTGTTTTTTTTTTTACAAGTTTATAAGAGGAAAGGTTACAATTATGTGCAGCTCGGCGTGTTACTGACAAACACTGAGGGAAAGGTGAGGGTGAAGCTTCGCAGCCAGGAGTAATATACACTGGCAGCTCTCCAGATGATATCGGTCTAACCAGCATTCCCAAATTTCATAAACAGTTTGAAAAAAAGTCAGCCCAGCCCTGCTGGAAATGTGCCAATGAAACACCTGACTATGTCAGTTTGCCATCATGCCCAATGGCCACCCACCTGCCTCCCTGTGACATTGACACAGATGCGTTTCCTAAGGACCAGCTGCATGTGGGCCGGGTGGCTCAGCTGCACCACAGCACGGACTGTTAGGTAGACCCTCTGGTCAGCGGACGCAACCCGGCTCAGCTGGGGACACTCGTGAACTGTCGAGTCCCAGGAGGCCTCCACCTTCACCTGGATCAAAATCAGGATGGACATTTAGGATTTGAAGCTTTGAAATTGGAGGGGTTACACAAGACAAGTCAACGTCTACTTACCTCTGGACTGTAGTTCTTAACAATATGAAGTTCAAAGAAGTCATCGTCATCTTCCCCACTGAGTAGTGCATCGAGTCCTCCAGCCAGTGGGGCTGACAGACTGGCCTGGAAATCATCGGCTGGAGGGAGGAGAAAGACAGAAGATGAGTGCCTTCAGAACGGATCATTTTGCTCATTTTCAACAGCAAAAAACAGTGAGGACAACATACCACTGAGATCCAGGAACAGGACCGGAATGTGTGTTTCCATTCCAGAGACAGGAACTCTGTGGAAAATCTCTGATTAAACTCCATGAAACAGAGGCTTTGATGGTTCCATCAACGTTTCTAATAAGACAGTAGTTACTTGCAAAAAGGCTAGATTATTAACACTTACATGGATATGTTTTATTATGGAGTGATTAACATTTTATCTTAATAGCTGCCAAGCACTTCTGAGCAGAAAGAGTGAAAAATGTTTGGTCACACAAAAAAATTTTCTAAGCTTTTAGATCCTGTTCAGGGTACAAGGGACTGGAGGTGTGATAATCAATCACGATTATGCAATTTTGTTTTATTCTTTGAATCACCATCAACTGAGGAAAAGTGCATTACCAAAAGATAGAAGGTCTTTCTTTACATACTAATTTTATGAAGTTTAATTTATAATTTTAATCTGTTGGTAGTTTATCTGACTCTCTGGATGTTGACTAATGTGGGATGGGATAAGCCTGTCGACCGGCTGCTCATTTTGGCCAAACTAAGGGGAAACTGACTTGCTGAAAATGGAAAGTTCTGACAAAGATCTGACCTGTCTGATTCTTTCTATAAATGGTTGTAAAGAGCTACAACTTCTATGGTAATACGTTTGCATGTTTACACATCCATTTCATCACAACATGTTCCTCTTAAAGGTGATAGAGAATGGTTGAATGGGGCATTAATCCTTGTTCTGTGATGTGATATGTAGCCCAAAAAAAATTGGTTGGGTCTGTAATGGCTCAGAACCTCCCTAAAAGGCTCTCTGAAACAGCTGTTACTATGCTGGGTTTAGAATGCGTCTTTTTCCGTCGTTTCAGAGCTTATCTGGCAACCTCATTATGAAATGCAGGTTGCCATTGCTTGATTGGCTGCCCTTGCTCTCACTGAAAACAGAGCTATAGAGTAATACACTGACTGAAAAGAAAGCTCATAAGAATCAGAATTCGTTTTATTGCCATATTTAGTGAACAGTGTTCACTAACTAGGAATTTGCTGCGGCGTAAGGTTCAAACATGTAACATAGGATATAATAATAAAAAATAAAGAATAAAAATATATGAATATAAAATGTACAAGGTGTGTACAACAATACACAGTATCCAATATACAGAGCAACAACAGTGCAGCTTCATTAGTGCAATTTTAATTATGGTAAAGTGACTGGGGCAGGTTATGAGGTGATTATGAAGTGTTCATAAGTCCGACTGCAAGGGGGAAAAACTGTTTTTGTGACGGGAGGTTCTGGTCCGAATGGACCGAAGCCTCATGCAAATAGTCCATGTGCAGCGTGAGAAGGGTCAGCTGTGATCCGACCTGCTCGCCCCATAGTCCTGGAGAGGTGCAGCTGATCACCGGAGCGAGACACAGACTGCAGCGAGCGCGCAGCGAGCTCATAGCTCGCTGCAGTCTGGGTCTGTCCCTGTCGGAACTGACCATGAGCTGCTCGGAAAGGAGCTTTGTGAAACTGTAGTCCGTGAAATGCGCAGCGCAAAGGAAAAGTCGGCGGTTGGGGATGCTGTTAAAAATAAATAAAAGTCATTGATCGCGAACATTGCTTTCCGGGGGAAGAATATGTAACGATCGTAGTCCGCTTTCACAGCCATGGAAGGCTCACCTGTTCCTGTTTCTCGCCGAAGGGGCGTGTCTAAAACGGAGTGGCTATGGACTTGGGTGCGGGGGGGGGGGGGGCGATTTCTGAAAAAGTGACGTCACTTTTTCACAAAAACGGATAGGGGGATATATATTAAAAAGGGGAGTACTTGAAACAGAGGTTCTGACGCTTGCTGGCACTTCGTGTGTACTCCCCACAGCGGGGAGACTCAGGACTAACACCAAAAACGGGAAAAAGACGATTTTGATTCTCTATCCCCTTTAAGCGTCATTTTACAGAGGTACTGTAAGCCCCAGGACAATTGTGATTGGTTTAAACTACAAGCCAGCCTAAGTCTTCTACACCACAAGAACAGAATGTTTGGGTGGAGCAGCCGACCATCCTTCACTGCTGACACAGTGCAGTGGACACAGGTTTGCTATGGTATGCTACATATGACTTAACCATAATGTTAACATTTAATCTGCAAGACAACTGGTAACTACAGTTTACAGATAAATGTGGAGCAAAGAAAGTTATACATTTTGTCCAGAAGTGTAATAAAGAACCTTAACCCTAAGCAGGATGTCAGAAATTACATTCTGCCTCATTAGAACCACAATTTAGTTCACATATGGACTACTGGTCTGTACATGGTCAGTGATTTTACCAAAAAGAGGTCTTAATGAGGTCACAAAACACACACACACACACACACACACCTCTCCACCGGTGCACCAGGGATGCCACTTCCTGCTGACGGGACCAGGACGGCATTCCGTTCTTCTGTGAGGGTCAAGCGACACTCCAGCAGCTGGGATTCTCTTTCAACATCATCCTCTGACTTGTCTTCATGCACACACACAAACAAACAAACAAACAAACAAACAAACACACACAATCAAGTAAAGCCTTTAGAGAAAAAAAGTTACAATAAAAACCTTTACCTGTTAGAAAATACAATCTTCCGACCCTTCAATGGGGTCTGCAGATATCAAAGAGAGAACAGCCATCTAATGCATCCCATTTATCTACATGGCTGCACTGCTGAATCTGCTTTATTGCGACTTTATATTAAAGCTGACTCAAAATATACATCACTCACAGTCAGTGACAGCTGAATAGAAATAAAAAGATACAGTCCTTGTGCTGCAAAAAATTATACACCTACACATACATTTTCATAAAAAGGAGAAGGAGATGAAAATGAACACAGTTGATCTTTCGTGGCAGAGCTTTGCTGATGCTGCCGCTATTCATCATGTTTCTACCCCTATCAGACTTGTGTTCTGAGATAAGCTTTCTCAGGCTGTGTGTGTTTGCAGCTCTACCTGGTTTGGAGACTATCTTCTGCAGCTGCTGGTCCAGATATTCCTGCCTCTGAGTGAGTGTGACCAACCATTGTTCCCTCATCCTCTCCAGGTCTGCCTCCTACACACAGAGATACACACTCATGTTCAGGTTTTCCCTCTGTAAAAGTTACATATTCTGCTGATTTAGTTAGAATCGACTTACTTGATAGCTGTCCATTTCTTCACCACTATCCTAAATTGAAAATGAGAGAATTTTTTTCCCCCAAGTCAGATATTTGATTAGAAATATTGCCAAGTAATGAGCAGCAGGGACTGTGAAGAGAAGGAGCCCTCACCAGTTGGGTGTCATTTTTGGAGTGACGCATTTGCTGAACTTTCACGTTCCCGATGGACACAGACAGGATAGAGGCTGTGATGAGGGGCATGGTGCCCGAGTCTGGAACTGAACGCAATGCCACCCGAACCCGACGAGACTGACCCTGCAGGTATAGATTTATATCAGAGAACAGTAACAGTTACTGACAGGCAGTCACAGTAAGGCAGAGTCTAATTCATTTCTTTAAATCTATTAACACTCAATACAGGAATGACATCCAGTTCAGTTCAGAACAAGCAGGGCTTGTCTTATAATTAAATTCTGGTTATTAGGAATCAAAAGAGCAAAACAGAGAATTAATTTTGGTTTTCTTTTCAGAAATGAACCTATTAACAGTGTCCCTATTGGGAATTAAGATGTTTAAATATACAAAAAAGGTTTTTAAAACTGTCAAGATACCTGTCTGAGCTGGAAGATTCCTCCCGTGCGGACATCCTTAGCAGGAAGAACTTCTACAGCATTGAAGTCTCCCGCCTCATTCAGCTCCATCAGCTGCACCCACAGCTCTAGCCGCCGGGTCACTTCACTCCACCTGCAAAAGGCCGAATCATCAGGGCACGGCATTAAAAATTATGTTCAACACAAACCTGCATGATCTTTTTTTTTGTGAGCATGACGTACATCTACACTGTATCAAAGTAATGCCACATTTACACATTCAGCTCAGAGAAAAACAGTGAACTAATATATAGCTACATGTAAAATTGTAAGATTTGAAAATGAGTGTTTCTGTAACCGGACCTCTCCCTGAGGGATCTGGTCTTAGCTTGAATCACTCCCAAGTCCCACAACGCCAGGTTCCTGCGATGGTTGGCCTGTTTGTGGCCATAAACTTCAATAGCCACCGCCCCCTCTGCCAGAAACTCCACAAAGTCCTCTGATGGGGGAACAGACAACTCCTGAGGAGAAAGGAACAGAGGATGAAAATATATGTTTTCTTTCAATGACAACTGTCTCTCGTTTGTTTCTCTTTTTCTTTAAGTCTTTACCTTGGCACTGTCGAAGACCACAGTGCACTGAGGGTCTCTGGAGGCAGATGATGAGCTGGATGACGCCACCTCTGGAGCAGTGAACACAGGCCTCTCCTGCCCCCAGAAGTGATACTGACAGAAGACGAAGTTGGAGAGGTGGCGAGGAAGACCAGTGGCCTGGAGGATTTTTATCTGGGCGACAGATAAACAGACAGAGATGCAACAAAACTATACTTTCTACTCGAACCATTCATTGTTTGGAACCACTGACAGCACCTTTAGCTAAAAAGCTACTGCTTACAGAATCATAATACAAATGTCCAAGAGAGAGAGAGAGAGAGTTTAGCAATTAATTATCAGATGTTTTACTATGTCTTCTTGGATTTGGCTCACTTCCATTAATACATGAATGACTGACTGACTAACCAGCTAAATAAATGAATGAATAAATAAAGGAGACGATATTTTCATCCTCTCACCACACAGTCCAGATTGCGCTCCTGAGGAGCTCCTTCTGTGTTGCTCAGCTGAGTGCCAGGCTGTTCGGCACTTTCATCCTCAGAGCTCTCTGTACCTCGCCACACCTCCACATGCAACCGACCTGCAACCTGACAAACACACACAGACACAGCTTTTATCTGGAGTTGTGTTTCTGGTCACTTGACGGATAAAAAAGTCTTTCGGGTTAGTTTTTAGTCTCCTCTGACATTGTTTGGGCCCACAATGTGCTACATGCCTCAGACACGGGCTATAATGACTGATACAAATAGCAGAATTGTACTACATAAAAAACTGAAACTCCTACTGGACTCCTACCTCTCCTTTCTGATTGATGATGGGCACTGCATACGTCAGTTTGACGTCATAGAACAGGCAGGCCAGGAAAACGTTGGCCACGCCAATCAGACTGTGGTTCTCCTGCTCGTCAAAGAAGGGGTCGGCACGTCTGAAATAGGACCGCATCACCTGGATGAAGGTAAAAAAAAAAAAAAAAAAAGGTGAATTGTTGTGAGAGTAATGAATGAATCTTGTCTGACGGGAGGCTCCTCCTCAGCTCCCTTTCTAAGAAGCTTCTAGAGTATCTCAAACATTGTAAAAACAGGATACTTACATTTCATCTCTACATACTTTGCTCTTACTTTACATGTTTTGTTTCTCTACTATTAAAACACTGAATAACTCAGAGATGCAGAATTTCAGCTGATATAACTGGCTATGTCTTCACTCACAGGATTATCCTCATCAAAGTCCTTCCACTCTTGGTAGAGCTCCTTCATGTCCACCAGCCTGTTCTCCATCTTCTCCAGAGCCCAGATCTGCTTCCCCTTACTTTTACGACGGACCTGGATGGCCGGCTCACTCAGAACTGCATCCCGCTACAGTGACGGGGGAAAAAAAAAAGATTTTTATACGCTTACCTGACAGCAGATTTCGAACAGGAACTACAGGGTTTATTTTTTTAAATTAACTAGAGCTACCCCTGAGAGTTTTGAATTTCCTTCCACACAGACAGTTGGCGGGTAATATCAGCTCATAATGCTCTTAAACTTTAAACATTGAAACTTAGCTCTGACCCATAATACAGGATAGCTGGAAATCTCCTCAGTTATTCAAATAACTTCTTACTAAGAAATCTATATTATATTATATCATATATAATAACCTATAACAACCTATATCTATATTGTATTACTAATATTTGCAGGGATGAAATTTACATGGAATGTTTAATTTTCTAATCTTTGTTCTATAAGTTCAAAGATCACCAGTGTAAAACGGCAGCAAATCGGAACAAAAATGCAAACATTTATATTCTGTTCTGTTGTGCACCCACTTAGTGCTGTGTAGGTTTCCATGGCAACAAAACAGATTACCTATAGTTTGTGATGCTGTTTTTGGTGGCAACAGGTTCGGAAACAGCATATTATGCATTCCCATAGCTGGAAATCATGGAGATGTGGTGTGTGTTGTCTCTGTTTGGCACAGAGCTGTGGTTAAAAATGATTTTATCTGATTTTCTCTTGCTGATTTTATTTATTTTTTTCTTTAAAAGTTGGGTGGGTTTACTTTTTAATAGATAAAATATTGAAAAGATATTGAATCAACAAGGTATTATGGTTAAATATGAAATTGAAATGTCAACACTCAATCAACACCATCCCCTTTTTCTTATTTAAATGAATTCTGATAAAGTTATGGTTTGCCAATCTAATGTTTATTCAAAATACATTTTGATATTACAATGTCAGGAAACAACATATATATACATGTATTTCTGTCTGATTGCATTTAAATGTTTGGATCGGATTTTGCTGTCTGGGATATCATCAGGAGGCAAATCGGTAAAAAGACAGCTGCTTTTACACATGATTAAATCTGAAACGCTGAACAAAAATTGCTGTTTTAGAGATGAGCTGTAGCTAATTATTGATATTTTTACAACATTACTGTATCCACATCACCCCCTGCTTCTTAGATGGTGTTTCTGATAAAGCCTCCCCCAACTTGCAGTGTTACGCAGCTAATTTGACCATTTTCTCTTATTTAGACTCAAAGACTTGACACATCCTACCTTCCTGTTAGCATCCAGGTTAGCAGCAGGTATCTGCAGAGTTACAAGATACTCAGTCCTCTTGTTGAGCTCATCAGCAATGAAGGTAGCCTCCTGGGCCAGCAGTTTGGCCCGAACTATCTGCTCCCTCAGACGCCGTAGGCTGCGGGTCATCATCGCTTCCCTATAATAAATTAAAAAAACAAAAAAAACATACAACCATAAACATGTAAGTTCTACAGAGTGTGCTGGATATCTTTTCTCTGTTGTTAGACTCATCTGAACAACAGGAAACAGTGGAAGTTCCACATTCTGTAGCTGGGTGTCACCTGTCCTCACTCCAGCGCCGCATCCGTTTATGAGAGGCGGATGATGTTACAGCAGTAGCACTGACCGCGAGGCCTGATGCATCCAGGAGGTGGGGGCGCTTCTCAGGGGTGAGTCTCTGGCGGAGCTGCTGCAGCTCCTGCTCGTACATCAGCCTCTGGCGCTCCAGGGCACAGCGCTTCTCCTCCTCGTACTGCCTCCCCAGGGTCTGCAAAACTGACTGCATGGGGTCTGGACGATGGAGGGGCCACAGGATGGAGAGATGGTAAAAGAATGGGAGAAGAATAGATTAAGAACAACATCAAAAGTGTTAAAAATAGCACCTAAAGTATTGGTGAATCATTCAAGATTAAGTTGAAGAATAGTCCATCCTGACAAACTAATGAACTGTTGTTAAGGCAACCCAAACAAGCTGAAATTGCTTTGTAGCTTTCAGTCCAATATTTGGCCCATTATCTCGGCTCTGGAAAGCAGAGTATGTTTTTAAAGCACTGCATTCTTTTATCAAAACACAACCCAGTGGCAAATTATTATATGGTAAATATTCAAATCAGGGCCCACTTTAGAATCATCCGGGCTCTTAATATTTGGATTGTACTGCACAAGCTGCCATTGATAAAGCTGTAAGACAAGTATTTTGTTTATCTTGAACAATAAAGCCACTCTAAAAGTTTCACGCTGAAAATGCATTTTTATAAAAAGAAGTCTAACACTAATGAAATTAGCAATTAGCTCTAGTAATAAACAATATGTTGTTTGATTGGGCTGCAGACTAAAAAATGAAGCTGTGTTTGTTTGTGGTTGAGAGCAGAGTCGAGGGTGATGAAACTGAGCCACTGACTGTACAAAAAGATGAATAATGCTCGGTCACTGCATTCCACAATCACAAAACAAGCGCATGTTTTAATAGAAATTCTAATGTGTTATTTCTTGATGTAAAGCACCTTTTTTGAATGTGTTTGTGATTTCAGTGCGACTCACCATTGGTGCCCATTCCTTTCATCATGACCTCGGCCTGGGCAAACTCATAGCCGAAGCTCAGCTCGCTCGACACGTCGCTGAACGTGTCCAAATCTAGCTCAAGCCGCTCTGTGCTCAGGCACGTCTTCACCGCTCCGTCCTCCTCGTCCTCACTCCCTGTGTGGACCATATGCCTGGGTAGGTTGATTCTGTGCGTGTGCATGGACAGGTGGTAGATGTGTGAGGGTGTATGTGACAGAGTGAGAAAAAGAGGAAGTGTAAAAATAGGAAGGAAAAACAAAGAGGTGTTTTTTGGAGAAAGTTAAAAATACTATTGTGATATGTTATTGTGAGAAATAAAGCAGCAGTTAGAAATCTGACACGAACCTGAAGAAGTGGTTGTGTCCCCAGAGAATTCTATCACCATGTTGCAGCTGAACTGGACTGGTGACTGCAGCACCGTTTACATATGTTCTGAAGAGGGAAAAGCGGAAGATTGAAACACAATGTGGTTCCCGTACAGGATGTAAAAAAAGCCTCTTGCCGAGTGTTTGTGAGCTAAAACTACTTCACCCTGTGCTGCACTGAAGATGCAGGACTTGCAGTATTGTCTGACTACATACCGCGCATTGCGGTGAGGCGTGAGCATCACGCTGTTGTTCTCTGTGATATCGATGACGCAGTGCTCGGCTTGGATGGCCATCCCACACAGCTGGATGTCCTGAGAGTTGGCTGAGCCCACACGGGTGTGCTCCTGGACCGAGGCAGCAGCGTACAGAAAAGAGATGCTCAGAAAACACAGCATGAATAGAATGAATATTTGTGCATTTGTTAAGCATGATGAATGAGTTTTATAGGAATACTACATAGCACATATTTGTGTTCAGTACTTTGAGGTAGTAGACCAGTAGTTCGTTGAGGGCGGGGTCAGCATTAAGGTTGACCAGAAAACACTTGTCTTCCACAACTCTGATGCCAGAAGACTGAAGAGAGATACCCAGGCTTTCCAGCTGCTTCTGACGCTCCTAAAGAAAGTACATGTATCATAATAAATGCCTGAGTAGATTAGCTGTTTCGCTTTTTAAGCTGCTTGATAAAATTAATATAGGACTAAACAGAGAAGGGGCTGGACTGAGAATACCATTCAAAATAAGTAAATCCTGAATTAAAAAAAGAAAAGTCTCATGTTTTGACTTGATTCAGGGTGCCAACTCCAATTTTTCAGGTGTTATAAACCCTTCAGTTCAAGTTTAACAAGAATAAGTTTAATATGCACAAGGATGTGTGTGTGTGTGTGTTACCTGTGCAATTGCCTCAGTCTTCCTGAGTTTCTCTTCCCAAGTCACAGTCATCCCTTGGATGAGTTTCTCGGACTCTTCCAGACGGTCCTTCAGCTCTGGGGCCTTCATAGACTGAAAGTGACAGCAGCCGCATTACATTCTGCACACATTACTGTGTCATTCATCATACTCCCTGCACTTTCACAGGCTGAGCCGAGCTTAGATAACTCCGCACCTCAGCCTCAGTGAGCTGCTCCCTCAGCTTCTCCACCTCCTCTCGGAGCTCGCGGATGATCCTGGCATTGGGATCTTCGTTCACCACAGCGTGGTTGATGATGCTCTTGGCCCTGTCGGCATAACGCAGGGTGGAAAGCGTCTCGTCATAGTTGTCTGCTGCTGGGCTGATGGTGGCAACCATGGCAGTCCGGCTGTTCCCTCCGAGGCTATCCTGCAGTTATAAAGCCAAAAGTCTGAATGGGCATGTGATGTCATGAAAAAATGAACACTGGCATCGTGTAAAACAAAGAAAATTCACTAGTTTGATTTATAGGATTTTTAACTAAATCTCTAAAAGGAGAATGTTTTATGAGCGGAGAGTGAAGTTGTTGAAAGCAAAGCTCTATTTAACACCGTTAAAAAGAAACGTTTTAATTAAAAATACCCTAAAATTAGAGTCCTCCGAATTGAGCAGAACTAATGAAAATAACCAGCTGGGCCTTTTTTTCTTTTGTACCTTGAGCAGCCAAGTGAGCACAGAGTCTCTGTAAGGAACAAACTTGCTTTTGTTCTTTCCTGCTCCCTGATCAGCCAAGGCTGAGATGACTAACCCCAGAGTGCTGAGAGACCTGCAAGGAGGCACAGAGAGGGGGGAGATTTTAGGGAGTGAGCAGGAGCCATAATGGATGGATAAAAAGTCCACACATTATCCGACTAATCTTAGCTTAAAAAGGCCTATTAAAATATCATTAATGATATTCACAGTAATATTCAGTCCCTTTTGAGGAAGACTGCTTGGTCACTTGATTTCGACCCTGAAGGTAAAAACATTATGAAGTATTATTTGCCGTCAGCTTACTTGTTGATGTTGCTGCCTTCTTTGAGCCTTTCCCCCGCTGCTCCGGTCTTCGCTGCCCGCTCACTTCCAGCAAGATCCACCAGACTCAGCTTACTCACCTTCTCTCCACTTGTCTGGAGCAAACACGTGATAACACACATTCAGCACATTAAAATCCCCTTAATTTGAAGTAGCCATTGAATGATTTGTGCAGTAATGCGAAAATAATAAATGAATGATTATACACTACTTCAACACCGATATACTATTGATACTGTTAATCAAAACAGGATCCAAAAGTATGACATCGAGTAAAAACAACAGTGGTGGAAAAGAAAATACTCTCGGAACTCACTAATAAGACAAAACAAGCTATTTAAAAGATATGTGTATGTTCAGATCTTAGTCCCACAAGAAGAAATACAAAAAAACACCTGCATCTTACCCCAGACTGCAGGTCCAAGAGTGTGTGTGTGAGGATGATGTTGAACACAGCGTGGGATCTGCTGCTCTCTTCGTTCATGTTTGTGGCTGCCACTGTGCGAGATTTATTTCCTTCTGACATCAGAGACTCTATGTCCTGTTGAAAACATCCATCCCTTTAATATAGCTTTTTTTCCCACGGCAACACAGTGTAATAAAAATGTAAAAAAGGGCTTATAAGATATAATGTTTGTGTTACCTTGTAGCTGGCCACTGCCAGGCGGGACAGACCGTCAACATAAGGCCCCAAAACCTTGTGCTCTCTCACTCTAAGAGCTTGTCGACTTCTATAGAAGGAAGCAGTCAGTAACAAACATTATGCATGCATTATCTCATCATCTAATCATATGCATGATCCCCAACATTTGTTGGTAAAAAGTAAGCAAAATGAGGACTGACTGATGAATTATGTCCTCTTGAAGTCAAAACAAAGTCACAGAAACAGGAGCAATGAAATACAGTGTGGGTCCATGTCCTCACCCTTTGGGGTCGAGCAGGTCTCGGACCTTCTCGTTGTAAATCTCCATGAAGGACACCTCAACAGTAAAGTTCTCTCCCTCGCGAGCCTCCTGCACAGTTCTGCTAAAGAGGGAGCTGCAGAGACGAGGGATCAGACCGGGCTGCTCTGCCGAACCCATCATGGTGTACGACTTCCCAGAACCTGGAGACACACAGAGTACAGGCCCATCATACAGGATAACAAACCAGGCAAGGATCCAAACTGTGCGTTTCATTATGTTAACTGCAGACATTAAGTAAATCACTGTATGGACAAGTTTATCTCAGTGATGTGGAAGGAACATCAAAATGTCTAAATTCATAAAAGATCTGGTGAGTACTGCAATCAGCCAAAGTAAGAAGAAAATATACATTAAAAATTGTTTATGTGCACCTAACTGCGCAGTTAAGTGATATTTTTCTTCATACCAGTATTTTTTCATACAAAATGTAAACTCAAACAAAACCGTTTACACTAGTAGTATTTGCCATCAAAAAGGTAAGCTCCAGACTGCTTATAACTTGTTTTTTTTTTCCTCTTCCAAAAAAGTATCAAGCAGTAAATGTAGTGATGTATTGGACAAACTGTGGCTAAATTCTGTTAAAAAGTATCACCAGAACAAGGCACAAGCGCAATCACTCCTTCACTTCTCTCCTCTCCTCTCTGCCCTTCAGAGCAGCAGAGCTCTCTATGAGTTGCACAAAGACACTGACAACGTTGCATCTGTAAAATAAGTGGCTGCTAGTTCAAAGTGCAGCCTTATGGGGCGTTACTTCAGTTGTCATTTCTGACTCATTAACCTGTCTGATGTCAGAAATGTAACATAGCGCAGGTAAGAATGGCCACATTAGGAATTCTGTTGTACTAAAATAAAGGACACGTGAGCAGAGACTGTAGAAAAGAAGCAGACAGAGGTTTACATTTACATTTACATTCATTCATTTAGCAGACAATTGTATCCAAAGCCACTTGCAAGTGAGGAAACAACATTCAAGCCTCAGTGTAAAAAAGTATGAGTGCACAGTGCAGAGATGAGTTTTCAAAAGGAGAGGGATACCCCTGCTCTGACATCACTTGGTAGCTCGTTGTATCATCAAGCAACTGCAAATAAGAAAAGTCTAGAACAAGACATCCTTCTGTGTAGGGATGGCAGTACCAGACAGCATTCCCGAGATGAACAGAGTGCTCCAGAAGGAGCATAAGACTGTCTGACAGTTTAGATAGCAGGGTGAAGACGCTCCAGTCCCCTCTGTGGGCGAGAATTAGTGACTTGAATTTGATTTGGGCAGCCATAAGAAGGCACTGGAATTCATTGAGTAATGGAGTGACATGTGTACTTTTTTGGTCAATCAAACACCACATGTTTCCGCTGCATCATGGACCATTGGTTGTTTAACAGATGTTAACAGCTGGTTGACAGAAAGTAGAATGCAAATACCGTACTTGCTATTATCAACGTCATAATAGTAAATATACATCGGGAATACAGTAAAAGCCTATTCTGTCTGAAAATACCAAAGCATAATTATTTTTGCCATATCACAAAGCCCTTTGTTCATAGAAAATGTTTAAATGTGTCAGAGTAGCAAAAACGCAAATGCAAATCATAAAATCATTAATGTCCAAATTCCAGTTTAGATCCGTCACTTTCACGGTCACCCTGTCACAGCTTGTAGGAACGCTTCCATAGAACAAAGCCATGGAATCAATAAAGACCAGTGCTTTGGTCCCCTGAACATACTACACAAGAAGTGCTGTTTGACCACAAAGTCATCCTCTCATCTGTAATCATGTATAATGTAAATATAACTATAAATCCAAGTCCAAAATGCGGCAGTATGGCCAACAGTGTGCTTCCAGCATCTTTAGGAAATCTATCAGAAGATGTCCAAATCCAGGTATCCAGATCTCAGCCCAAAATGAAAGCAGATCAGTGCATCTCTAGAAAGAAGCAGAGAATACTGCCTGGCTCCTCCCTAAACTGTTGGCCAAGTATGGTTATTGAATGTGAGATTAAGGGTTTCAGATAGAACAGAAATGGGGCATCACAGATGCTCCTCCTGTAAGAAGATTTTTTCAGTCCAACTTAAACCGCACACTTTTCTTTTCTTCTTTTTTTTTTTTAAGTCTTGTCATGATGTTCCATCACAATGAACAGAAAACCAAAAATCATGCACATGAAATGCTTTTGAGCAGAGGGAAATAAGTCCGTAATAAATAGGTCTTTGTCTTACAGTGGAAATACTACTACTACTAATAATAATAATTAAATCAATCCCACCTTCAAATAGGTCTGAAAATGGCAACTATTGCAGGTGAAATGTTACCTGTTTGTCCGTAAGCAAAGATGCAGGCATTGTAGCCCATGAAGGCATTGTCCAGCAGACTCTCCCCAAGACACTGGAACACCACATCCTGACCTGCACCAACATCACAAATCATGTCAGCATTTCAAAGTACTTTTAAGGGCTTTAAAAACATTAGACCAGAAACTTTCCAAAAAAATCTACTTAAAAAAAACAAAAACAATAAGGGAGGAGAAAAAGATGAATGCAAAGGAAACAGAGAGGTGACTGTTGTTCTCTTTCCTTACAGGACAAGACCCACGGCAGAGAATGGACGGGGGGCACATTATGTTCTAATGCAATACATCTGACGAAGTTGAGAAACTATCAAAACCACAATAGTAATATCACAGACCACAGAACAAACAAACAATGTGTAACTCCTCATGCTCCCCCCTAAGCAGTCCCATTCTTCGACTCCACAAATAGCTCTGAATATCAGGAAACATTCTGTCAGGAGATAAGTTAAAGAAATGACTCATCCAGTGGAGCTTCACATGAGCTAAAAACAGAGCGTACCAAATTATTAAGCATGCACGCCATGTAGTGACACTGAGAAAATGTACCAACCTTCAAACTTATCTTTTTGGGATTCATCCATAGACCAGAAACAGTAGTCGTAGGCAAAAGCCTGAAGGAAACATGCAAGATGAAATCTGTATTTACACATAGAACTACAAAAATATCACTATAATATGGGATATACATTTTGTTGCCCTCATTGTAAAACCAAGGTTCAGTTTAATATTTACCTTTGGTTGGTTCCTGCAGATAGAAGAGAGAGAAAAAAAATGAAAATATCAATTTTAAATGAACTGAACTACTTAAAAATCTTGCGGTGACTACAACCAAACCATAAATCTATACTCTACAGGACCATTCCAACACAATATTTATTGCATGGCATCCTGTGCAGCACTGAAAATGTTTCATTCACCTGACCTTTTGGTCCAATTATAAATACCTCAAGATTTAAGACAAAGCACAGAAATGTTTTCAGGGACAAAAGAGATCAAAGGTCACGCTCACGCTTTTTTGAACATTCATAGTAAGTCAACTGTGACCTGATAAAGCTTAATGGTCACTTCACACATGCAGTTACAGTCGCATCCTGAAGCTGTCGAGGTAGTAGCCATTGATCAAATAATAATTTATCATACCAGTCTGAAGTATCTTTATCTACTAACCCTTGAAGTTACAATACTGTTTCTATAACCTTGCTGCTCTTTGAGGTGTCCACTACTTTTATGTACAGTGAAGGATTTTAATAGTTAGAAAGTTTAAAAAAAAAGAAGAAAAAAAAACTATGATGATCGAAAAGCTTGAAGAAAAGCAGGGAAAGATAACCTCTTCGCAACAGTAATCCGTATTGTAGCAGCCCTTCCTCTGTGGTGCTTTAGCTTCTTCTTCCTTTTTTGTTGTTGTTAAAATGCTATTTCTACCCCGCTTTTTAATTTTTGTGACTAATATATTTGTAAAATGGATAACGTAAGATTATTTGTTAAGCTCGAGAAATAATCAGAGCTTTAAGATCCATAATTCTATGGTCTCGTACAGAAAAATCAAGATCAAGCAGGGTGTTTAAACAAATTTCTGAAAACTAAACTTTTATTGTACAATGCAAGTAATTTTAGCAACGTAAAAGTAATTATGTGTTTTATAGCTGCAACGAGTTATAAGTTCATATGAAATCCCACTAAATTGTAAAATCATACCAATGCTAACATAAATCTATGCCTGCATTGTCCCTTTGCTAGTACAGTATAAATTCCCAACTATGCAGGTGGTTCTGCTGCTTTCCAGACATAATGTCACTATTCAAAATATACATTTTTCAACATAGTGACTAAAAACTGACAACCATGATAGCAAACTTATCATTTTAGTCACCAAAGCCCACACAAATAATGACATTTTCTGCAGCTTCTTGTGCGCTGGCTCAACGCTCTGAGGTGGGTGGGCCTGACGTTTGGAATTGTAGCGAGAAACAGTCACAAGACCATGACTCGTCTGGCGAGTCTCTGCCTCTGCTTGAAAAGTTGAACTATTCTCAACTTCTCCACTGCAAGCTACGGTATGTTAGCAAAGGGAAGCCACAGACCCAGAAGTCAGTTCAGCAGTGAAACATGTCATCTCATTCAAAGTAAATGAGAAGCTAGACAGTTTATGTCTGTGCCAGTGCCAAAGGATCAATCATTTTACACTCTGTCTATGCTTGATAATAAAGTCTTTCTCACATACAGCACATTTCTGTGGACATGAGTATAATACATAAACATGCTCGTGCTGCGACTTGCGCTCTCTGAACAGACGCTTTAGGCCCAGTAAATGTTCACAGGAGAGGCAGAGTTAGCAAATGAGTGTGACATGAGTCCAGCTGGGAGTCAGTGGGGCTGGAGGAGAGGGTTTCAAGGATATAGTCAAAGGTGTTTTAATCATATCAAAGCTTAAAAAAATCTGTCAGGCTGACTAATCCTCTTTGCTCCTTGTGAATCAACAGGAAAATGTGACCATGAGCAGCACGAGAACCTCCCAGCCTCCTGGTGTCCCTGAGATGCCAACCCCCACCAAACCTCTGCATTCTTCACAGATCACTTTAAAACATAGTCAGTGTGTTCACCCTGTGGGATGATGTGTTCACTGTGGCATCACATGCATCAGTCACCCAACACATCCCTGCTTTCCAGCAAATGACTGTTGAATTTAATTATCAAACATGTTCTACGGTCTAGTGCAGCTTCTGGGTTGTTCTCCATTACAAGTGGAGCATTTCTGCTCGCGTATATAATCAACATGAGAACTCAACTTAACACATGTTGCTGTGATCAACATATCTATATCAAAAGTGGAGAATATCATGACTGTAAGACTGAATTTTTCCACCGATGCCGTTGTTCTATGCACTTCTATGAATGCTACTGTTGCGTCTTATGAGCCGGGTGTTTCAGCAAGTTTCCTACATCAACTTGGCATTCTATGCAGATAATTAATTTTAAAAAAGAAAGAGAAAATGCATACCAATGACGCATAAACTCCAAATACCAAATCAATCAATCTCAATCATGCAAGAGCCATAGAAGCATGTGGTGGTGTGTTCCTGCCCATGCTGGTATTTTCCTTGTTTCAGCTGAATTCATTGTGTGAATCACAAGAATGTTTTGGGGTGTGTAGAAATAGGGAATGAATGGCAGTGAAGACAAAAAAAAGAAGAAGAAGAAAAATTTACTTTTTTAATTGCCTTTATAAACAACATGTTCTGTCGGCAATAAATGTCCATTCACATAAACTGATAAATTGATAGGCTGATGTAAGTTGTAATTGTTTTGTTTAACAAACACTAACTTGGAGGCAAATCTTTAAAAGGCTGTCAGTTAGGATTTGCCATTTTCATGTTCTCTTTTAAGTCTTGTTACAGAGTTTCTTATTCCAAGACTTAAACGTACTTAAAATACCTGAAAAAAAAAGAGGCTGTCTAGTTAGACTAACAGTGGCTCTTGACCTGAACTGCGATAAAACATCAAAATTCTACTTTAAACCGGAGAACTGAACCACAGCTACTGCCTTCTAAAAAAAAATTTGAGATTGATGCCAATTCTACTGAATAATGACGCAAGTCAACCTAAAAAATTTGGTATGAAAGAGGTGACTTGGCAGCATTTTCAAATACACCACTGCACAGGCATTTAAAAGTAGGGAATATTACTTTTAGGGTTTGCAATCTCAAAAACTATACTTGAAAAAAAACAAAAAAAAACAGTAGCTGTTATCAAATAAATTGTCATTAAACCTCAGGCTCCAGGGAAATTCTATTTGAAATGCAGCACCATGCACAACTCAAAACGTTGCCTTCACTCAGGCAGAAATATATCACTTTGGGGTTTAAAAAAAAAATGTAGTCGTGACCAAACAAATGGGGGAGTTGATGAAACAAGGCCTCCCTATGTGGAAACTGGCTGATCTATGAAAGAGCAGCATTAACTCCTCTCTTCTACTGGGCTGGCGAGGACATTCCTGAGATAACTGGCAGAGCTTTGCATCGCCAAGGAGTCACTTCAGGAGGACGAAGAAGATAGGTCACCAGTTCTGTGAACAACAACAACAACATGCAAGCCTACATGGCTCGGCTAAACTATGTTACAGATACTTTACATCATCTCTGCAGCGTCAGAGTATCAAACCAGCAAACATTTGAGATGCTATCTATGAATACAACTATCTAAACTGGTCATTCTAATCAAAGGTTATATAGAAATGTTCTGTTGAAAGCTGGTGTGGTTAAAGGGGACTGTAGTTTTAAAGGTCTGCTGACTGCTGGTGTTCTCCCAAGTTATGAAAGCAGTAACAGGGCTTCATTAATCTCTACAGCCTCAGTAGTCTGACAGCCCCTGCTGAATTCTTGGTTGCAGCTACCAGGGGTGCTGTAACATATTAACACTCCCGGAGGGATGTGCCTAATTCAGTTCAACCATTCAGGCAGTAAGCTGACTTAGCAAAAACTTTTCAAAAGTGGCTGGTCAGTAAGTTCTCCAACAAACAAAGCTTCACACAAATTTTGATCACAATAATGCGGTCAACATACTCACAATACAGTCTACTTGGAAAATATTCAAAGGTGCCTTAATACGGAAAAATATGCTTCCAAGTTTAGGACAATAAATGCTCATTTGCTGTTGCAAATCTTTCAGTTTAGACACTGTTTGACCTTGGTGCTGCTCTGGAGCCATGATAGCGCTTTTCTGTGTTGTAAAAAGCCTGTAAAACCCGTTCACATCGATCCCCAAGGGGGAAACATACCAGTGCTGAAGCATGTTGGGGCAGATGAAGCACGCAGATACATGCGGAACAAAAAATTATGAAATACAAAACTTTCTTCACAAAGACAAAGATTTATTCTTTCGTGTCTGCAGGGGATTACTCTGAGGCACATTTACTGAGCAAGGAAAACTGAGCAAGGGCCAAAACCTCCAGGGAACACCTGCGACTGCAGAATTTTGTCAACATTTGAATAACTGACCTATGGTGCAGTCAGATATGATACAGACACATTTTTTAAACTCACTGCAAGCATAAATAAGGGATTAAAAATCTGCATCACAAGTCTGAATTCTTTCCGTTTCTTTGTCTTTTGTTCTTACTCCTTGAATGCATGGTTGACTACCTGAGCAGGACTGAGCTGGAACAGACACACCCTTTGTAAAGAGAGCGACGATGAAGTGAGGACAGATGGGGGAGGAGGAAGAAATGGAAGGGAGAAACACAAGGAGGGTAGGCGAGGTTTTGATCTCAACAGCTTCCACAAAACTGTGTGCTAACCGGAAGGGTTTTTGTTATACCTACACCTCTCATCTTCAGCACTGAAGCATTTGAGGACCCCCAAAAACCCTGTTTGATTAAGAAATCTCTGAACACGCAGAAACTGAGGCAATTTGGATGTTATGACTCAAACACCAGGGCTCAATTCGTGATGGGTTTCCTCAGTCACTAAGTGTCCTGCCCTTATTCAACACACCTATATGATTGGGCCCTTTCCCAGAAGAAAACAGACTTGACTCAACAGGAATCAAAAATTTTAAGAGCTGATGACCTTTCTATTGAGTTCAAAAGCTGTTGTGTGGTTTAATTATGCATCGATTCCACTGCCTACTGTTGAGTAAGCAAGCCCTTTTTCAGCATCTGATGACAATTTGTGTGCAGCAGCATTAACAGTAATAGAATATGAATTTTAAGAAGCGTTTGTAAGAGGAGCTTTAACCCTACACGGATGATAATGTGTCAAACTACTGCAAAAAACCTTTGCATCTTTCATCTTACCTGGGGTCTCCTTTGTTCACATTACTGATGGCTGGATGAAGAACTGTTTGGTTTCCCACCATCTCCACCACACATTTTGTTTTTAGGTCTTTTTCTGGAATGAGAAGAATATTGAACATATTTATATATATATATATATAAAAATTAACTAAATGCTTTTTTTGGACTTTAATTCAGAGTACAAAAAAAAAAAAACACTAGAAAGGGGGCTCTCCAACTATGTACTGTCTAAACTGTTAAAAAAGCAGCGAAAATGCACTGTTCGTGACTTTTTCAGTGGGGTCACAGACAGCTCTAACAGGCGGCACTCACTGTGTGTGCCGTTCCCTCATGATCACAACACAGACAAACCAACATGGAGAGGCAGGAAATAGTTTTATTGGTGATGATTCATCCAGGACTTGCCTGAGCAAACATTACGACCAATTTAGTACTCCCGGAGCAGACCGTGAAGAAAAGCAGGGTCACGCCTTCTCTTCCTCATTCTTCCTTGCACGACACGATTCCAATAACTGAAACTTCCCGGCATTGTAGAATTCAGTGTTCATGTGTTGTAAATATGTAATTCAAGTGCATAGTTTGAGATGCATACTTGCAGTTGTAAAAAGCATGCGGTTGAACTGAAAAACAGTACATGAAATCCAAGGAAAGTGCTGGTGTTGAAAAAGTATGTCAGCTGACACTTCAGTCCTACTCAGCTGTTGTCAGCTATTCAGGACAGTGACATTCCTTAAAGATACACTCTACATTCATTACTGGCCACTTTTTGGTTAGGAGCTGATGCCTCAACTGTTATTTTCTCTTATCAAAAAACAGCTAAACAGGTCTAAAGGGGATGAAGGAAAATTTGTTCTAGCCTCTCAAACCCAACAAGAACAAACAAAAGAAAGAAAGAAAAAATAAATAAATAAATAACAATTCCAAGCATGGATCATTTTTGTCAAAGAGTTGTTTTTTTTTTATGTGACACTATACTCACCTCTCCTGTTCATGGGCCGGACGCGAACTGCGACCTTTACATTGGAGTCACTGAGGTTGTTGTCATCCATGGTGCCACTTGACCTGCGGCAAGTCAATGAATGAACACAAGTAAAACCAGTTATACTCTGTATGTAATTCAAACAAGATCTATACACCGCGTATTACCCCGAATTATACACGAAGACATGGTTTATTTTTGCCGTTTGTACAGTTTGAAACTGTATCTGTGTTTATTCTACATTCAAAATAACTTCCGAATACTTTATAACGAAATTTAAAAAAACATGCCAAAATACAGTATGGGACAAACTATTTTGTTAAGAGCAGTTAACTAACCGTGCGAAGGATTGCGCAGTTGTTGCTCTGTCCGTCTCTCACAGGCACCTTCAAGTAGTTACACACAGCTAGCCGGGGACGCTGAATGAGGGCTGGGTAACAGCGGCGAACATACAGAGGGTCAAATTTGTTCATACTTACCGCTGACAACTGTAACTGCGTCCCCAACAGAGCTCACATTGGTAAACTTTATGTCTGTTCGGAAGTCTAGAAACACTTACGAGAGTCTACAGTTGATTCCCCCAGCTATTCCACCTGTTGCATTTCCTGAAACTTCCCGCAGAGATCAGTCAAGCCATGTCACCTCGCAGCTAAAGGGATTTGCGGTGAGATTTAGTCAGTGAGCTTCAAGCTGCCCCGCACGCGCTACAACAGTTGGTTTAAGAGGGGATTCAGCGCCACTGCGTGGATCCACATGCAATACAGATCTGTGTTCCTCCGTGGACGGTTGTCAAAACCACATTAAGACGTTTTAATAAAGATATCCTCACTTTGGCGCTGGTTTTATTAACAGAGCAAAGCTACACCTGTCGCACTACTAAATAATGAAGACATTTACACATGAGTGCCACTTTATGAAAGGGAACAAATAGTGTTTGCATTATTTTACGACAGTTTCGACGAGTGTGCGATAGATGCCGTAACTTGACGCAACGTGGAGTTGTTTACTATTTATTCCGGCTCTCTTGAGTTATCAGGTAGATGTGGGCGGTTTAAGAAACGCCAATTCGTGTGAAACTTAACTGTGTGCTTACAGGAAGATATGGGGAAGCCAAAGAAAAAGAGTGAGTGTGCGACGAATTGTTCAAAATATCTGAAATAGCTTTTTAAAGTGGCTCGGCTGGCTGTAGCTTCTTGCTAATGCTAACCGCTAGTATGTCTTCATCTTATGATGTAAACTTTATAAATGTAGAGGAGTTAGTAACGTTTTCCTTTTGTAAAGCGGATTGGGTGGTTTGGAAGGTTTTTTTTCCTTCATGAATTTCACGTATGTAAAAAGCATTATCTAGTTTCTGTTTAGATAGATAGATTATTTATATGTCTTTGCAGAAAATTGTTCTGTGCCATTGACACTTGGAGCATATAAACGCAGTTTGCTTGATCGCCGTTTAAATATTGCTCCCTGACAGGTGACCTCAGCAGAGCTGAGCTGATGATGATGACCATCGCTGATGTCATAAAGCAGCTGGTCGAAGCCCACGAAGAGGGCAAAGACATCAATCTCAACAAGTAAGGCATCTTGTGCGAAGACACTCAACTCCTTGTTGTCAATAACGTAACGTCATAACAACTTAGCTTTTTCCTAAGCTTAAATGACCGATCTGGATGATATAAATCTTTATGTAGGTATCATTATTTGTTAAGAAATAAATTCCCAGACTTATTAAAAAACATCGATACTGTAGGCAACCATGTGTGTGGTAATTGGTCCTTTTTCTAGCACAACTATCCATTACTGTGTACATTTACTTTTTCAGTTACATACAATATAAAACTGTACGATTTTTGATTAGAAGCCACAATGACTTAATTGACTTTGAATCAGTTTAAATCATTTATCTCCCAATATTACACATTTTCTAAGATGGCACTCTTCTCTCATTGGACTGTAGACTGCTGTGCTTATTTTTTTAAATCTAATTTTCCTGTCACACATCATAATCAGCTTAACCTGTTTTCGAACAGGGTGAAGACTAAGACCTCAGCTAAATATGGACTTGAAGCCCAGCCTCGTTTGGTGGATATCATTGCAGCTGTTCCACCGCAATATCGTCGTGCTCTGGTTCCCAAACTCAAAGCAAAACCCATTCGCACTGCCAGCGGGGTGAGAAGCACTCATTCTTCCATCTGTCATTCTGTCTTCTGGTGGCATCCTCTAAATTTCCCCGAATTTCCTTCATAATTTCCAATAAGAGTAGTGATTCAACCCCATCCATAAGCACTTTCACAGTTGCACTGGTGTCCTGAAATGTTTTGAAAATGTTCCAGGGGGTTGGGCTGGAATGTGTGAACACGGTTGTCCGCATGCATTGGCTTTAGACTTCCTGTGCAGACTTATTTCCCTGACATTTGGGTAAAATATCTGGACGATCTGTGCAAATCTTCCAGAGCTCCCTCTATGCTAGTGAGCTGCTGGTAAGAGTTGCTGCTTCGTTCTCGTTTCTCTTGACCTATATGCTTCTTCCAACTTGCTCCCCTCTGTGTTGATACATTCAGATACATGAAGTATCGATATGAACACAACTAAGACCCTCCTGTTATTATGTTGTGTAAGAAATGCTACAATTTCCATGACATGATTTCTGCTTCATACCTGCCCTCCTGCTCGCTTCATTCAGAAATTCCCTTGTACCACCTCCCTCACATTTCAAGCTGTTTCCAGCAGAAAGTATTCCAAAGCAAGTGTGAACAGCAACTGCGGGAAAATTGTGGACCGATTTGCCCCCACTTCAGCCTGAAATTTTTATTTCAGTGTGAAGATGGCTGTGCTGTACAAGAGTGGTGGAATGCTACAGTTCAGCTTTAGCTTTCATTTTACATTAAAAAAAATAAATAAATAAATTGGAATGATCAAAGTTTGAATTGATCCTTAAAATGTGAAAGAAAAGAACGGCTCTTTAAATGTTCAACACTTGTGGGTCTGTCATAGATCGCAGTTGTGGCTGTGATGTGCAAACCTCATCGATGCCCTCACATCAGCTTTACAGGAAACATCTGTGTGTAAGTGACGCATTCTTTTTGTTTTTTTTATTTGGTTGTTCTTGAAAAATAAATGTAAATATTGTGTTTGGTTTTTTTTTGTTTGTTTAATCTATACTCTGTAGGCGTGAACAGAGCTTGGTAATGCAAATGATTGTTCTTACAAAAACTTCAAATTGGTAGATGTAACCTTTTGAAATGGACTTCGTTTTGCTTTCTGACCTTTTCCTGAGATGGAGCACACTACGTTTAAAGAATGTTTATTTTTCTCTCATCTCATGTTCAGACATGTATTTTTGTGTTAAATCCATCTTTATTTTGGCAGCTACTGTCCTGGTGGACCAGACTCAGATTTTGAGTACTCCACACAATCTTACACAGGCTATGAGGTAAAGCTCTTATTTTCCATCTGCATGCCTAAATAAAGTCGTGTTTTTGCTGGAAATTTGTTTGCTTTTCTTTGAATGAACCCAGTTCACTTTATTTCTAGTATATCAAACTTTATTTTTGGGTAAAATTAGCCTAAATATTTTATTTTCTAAATGATTCATTTCTGCTGAATCTGCTAGTGTGTCTTGTCCTTCCTCCACCTCTGGCACTCTCTATATTTTCATTACCCCTACCCGAACCAGGGTTTGAATCCCATTCCTGCTTTTCTTCTTTTATTTCTTCCCCCTACCCGAACCAGGGTTTGCATCCCCACCCCGCTGTAACTGGTGTGCAGTTGGTGAGAGGCTGAGGTAGATTATGGTCATTGTGGTGTGAGGGGCAGTGTTGGCTGGCATTAGGGGGGTGACTCTGGGACCCCAGTGGTCATTGTCTAGCCTCCTGGAGGTGTCGTGGGCCCAACTAGACGAAACACTGATGAAAGGAGGTTCCCACCTGATGACCCCAATGATATGTTGGTCAGCACTGCTCATTGATCTATATAATACGGAGTGGAGGGAATTATTCACTGAGTCTGGTCCTTTATTTATTTATTTTATTTTTATTTTCTTTAGCACAAGTTTCTTGTGTTTATATTGAATTGAATTTTATTTTATTTGTCTTTTGTCTCTTTTAGCCAACCTCCATGAGAGCAATCCGAGCTCGCTATGACCCCTATCTTCAGACCAGACACCGAGTCGAGCAGGTCAGTGACTCGCTACACTTCTACTATATTCATAGCCATTTTATGTCCCATTAATGACCCATGCAAATTGCACGTGGTTTGGTTGGAATAGCATTAAAACTGCTCAATTTATTTGCTTGATGCATTGTTCTCGGTTTGTTTGCTGTGGAATTTGCCTACTTTCATATGGTGACAGGATTAACCTCTCATTAAAGCAGCAATTTCCACAAATCAACCTCTGCAGTCCCATCATCATGAGCAATGATGATTTATTTTGAATGCTGTAATGAGCGTCATATCTTTCATCGGCACGCATGACCTGACCCTCATTATGCCATTGTTTTTAAGTTTATGGTCCCATTAATCTAATTCACTAGTGCAAACCCATTCGCGAAAGCAGTTTGTGTGTGTTTTTCATGGTGTTTTGCCTTTTGGAAGTCAGTTTCATGTGAATCAGCGGTTTCAATTATTATTCCAATATATTTTATATCTTTTATCTTTATATGTTGTTCCAGATGTTATTTATTCTCGCTGTAATTCCCACCAATTAAATCCCTCCATATGACCAAATTGTTTGCAACCTTGTGTGTGATCTGCAGCTGAAGCAGCTGGGTCACAGTGTCGACAAAGTAGAGTTCATCGTCATGGGTGGGACCTTCATGGCTCTGCCTGAAGAGTACAGAGACTACTTCATCAGGAACCTCCATGACGCCCTGTCAGGACACACCTCCAACAATGTAGCCGAGGCCGTCAGGTACTCATTAAGCTAAACTTATCCTGTCTGTGTCTTTTCTTTGGTGAAACAGACTGCACTGCTGTTATAATGGCATCTGTGGTGACCCAGTCAAGCATATGAAGATGAACACACACTTGTAGAAAACAAGAGCGTGCAGAGAGCCAATTCTCTGTTTCAGTTTTAATTAAACACTGAGTTCCTTTGCTCATGCTCCAACTCTCCATGTTTCATTTGGCCTGTTTTGGTAGTTCTGTTGAGAGACCAACAGATGAACTAGTGTTTCAAAAATGGTTCCATCGGATTCTTTTCTATTTTTTATTTTTTTAATTTACATTATGCTTCATGAAGTAAACAGGAACGCATCATCTACAAAAAGTAAAGAGGAAATTCTAAGTCAATCGAACTTCTAAGATGTAACGCTAAGATGATCATTTTAAAGGTGTTAAATTCTACATTAGTATATAGTCTTAATAAAATAAATTCCATTTCTTAAGGCCTCGGTATGCTTCTCCGTCACTATCCATCAATCCGACTCCGTGGTCACGCAGAGGCTAAACCTTTTGAAGTTCTCCATCGGGATGTCGGATGCGCAAGGCAATTCAGCTCCAGATCAGTAGGCGTCGCTACGCTAGACGACCTAATCTCGCGAAGTCTATCGTGAAAGTCGTTGATTGATTGTTTACCTTCTGGCTCCATTCCACTCCTCACAGTGAACGATGGCGACCGAGAGAGAAAGACTGTTGTTGGAGTTGGAGCTTATTGATATTGAAATGCAAATAAATTTTTACCAAATGTTGACCGGCACACAGTAAACTCTTTCAAAAATTGTGGTGTTGTTGTTGTGAGAGGAAGGAGCTCAACCGGAAAAGTGATTCCGGAAATGTTGTCCACAACCCTTGCGGTCTCCGCGAGTCTCCGTCTCCTCGGTGGATAGATAGGAATTTTGGCTGAAGCACACAAGCGACAGAGAGCGTCTCCGGGAGGGTCTGCGTCTCCGGGAGGGTCTGCGTCTCCGGGAGGGTCTCCGTCGACGGAGAGAGCTCTTCGTGGCTCTCCGTAGCCTTTCCCGGACGACTATAAATCAGGCTTTAGTTTCAGCAGTTCATGATCTTTTTTTGATTATTTTCATATATATATTGTACATATCTGTAGGGTTTATATGTTGTGCAAACGGTGCAAAAATTCAGTTTTATTGACTTGAGTAGGTGCCACGTGCACATTTAAAGAGATTACTTTCTAAAACGAAAGATACAAAGGAGAACATCATACCTTTATGTGTGTTGAATCAGCAGGGATATACAAACCCCAATTCCATTGAAGTTGGGACGGTGTATAAAATGAAAATAAAAACAGCAGACAACGATTTGCAAATCTTTTTTGACCTATATTCAATTGAATACATTAAAAGACAAGATATTTAATGTTCAAACTGATAAACTTTGTTGTTTCCTTGCAAATATTCACTCACATTAGATTTTGATGGCTGCAACACGTTCCAAAAGAGTTGGGACAGGGGCAACAAAAGACTTGGAAAGTTGAGAAATGTTCCAAAAACACCTATTTGGAGCATTCTATTGATGAACAGGTTAATTGGAAACAGGTTTGTGTCATGATTGGGTATAAAAAGGACATCCCAAAAGGCTCTGTCTTTCACAAGCAAGGATGGGGCGAGGTTCACCACTTTGTGAGCAACTGCGTGAGCAAATAGTCCATCAGTTCCAGAACAACGTGCCTCAATGTAAAATTGAAAAGAATTTGGGGATATCATCATCTACAGTCCATAACATCATCAACAGATTCAGAGAATCTGGGGACATCTCTGTACGTAAGCGGCAAGGCCGAAAACCCACATTGAATGCCCGTGACCTTCGAACCCTCAGGCAGCACTGCATCAAAAACAGACATCATTCTCTAAAGGATATTACCGCATGGGCTCAGGAACACTTCGGAAAACCGTTGTCAGTTCACGCAATTCGGCGTTACATTCACGAGTGCAAGTTAAAACTGTACTATGCAAAGCGAAAGCCATATATCGACAACACCCAGAAACGCCGCCGGCTTCTCTGGGCCCGAGCTCATCTCAGTTGGACTGAAACGAAGTGGAAAAGTTTTCTGTGGTCTGATGAGTCCACATTCCAAATTGTTTTTGGGAATAATAGACGTCGTGTCCTCCGGACCAAAGAGGAAAAAGACCATCCAGACTGTTATCAGCGCAAAGTCCAAAAACCAGCATCTGTGATGGTATGGGGGTGTGTTAGTGCCAATGGTATGGGTAACCTGCACATTTGTGAAGGCACCATTAATGCTGAAAGGTACATTCAGGTTTTGGAGCAGCATATGCTGCCATCCAAGCGATGTCTTTTTCAGAGTCGTCCCTGCTTATTTCAGCAAGACAATACCAAGCCACATTCTGCACGTGTTACAACAGCCTGGCTTCGTAGTAAAAGAGTGCGGGTACTAGACTGGCCTGCCTGCAGTCCAGACCTGTCTCCCATTGAGAATGTGTGGCGCATTATGAAGCGCAAAATACGAGCACGGAGACCCCAGACTGTGGAGCAATTGAAGTTGTTCATCAGGCAAGAATGGGAAAGAATTCCACCTACAAAGCTTCAGCAATTACTGTCCTCAGTTCCCAAACGCCTATTGAGTGTTGTGAAAAGGAAAGGTGATGTTACACAGTGGTAAAAATTCCCCTGTCCCAACTCTTTTGGAACGTGTTGCAGCCAGCAAAAGCAAAATGTGTGAATATCTCTAAAGAAATAATAAAGTTTATCAGTTTCAACATTAAATATCTTGTCTTTTATTGTATTCATTTAAATTTTGTCAAAACAAATCAATGTATGCTGTTTTTATGTACATTTTACACACCGTCCCAACTTCATTGGAATTGGAGTTTGTACTTCATAGGGTTACTGTAAACCTGAAGACTTGATTTTATTGTTCTGCATTATATTTCGAATTGTCATCTGGAGCTGGGTTTTGTGTTTTCCTTTATATGAAGATATCTCCAACATAATTGGCTGTAGAAAAGGCGAGAGTTGTGTTTAAGATTTTGCTTGAACCCATGAAATAAAGTGGATGATATTCAGAATTTACTGGGGGAGGACCATCAGACCATCAGACCCCCATCAGAATGTAGGAAGAATGACTTCCTACATTCTTTTCCCCCATTCCCTTTTTCTCTCTCTTTATATTCTTTCCATTCTCCTGCTAACCTGTTTCCATATACAGACACAGGAAGTTTTCTTACTTTAATTTCTATTGGATGGTGTTCCAATTAATAGTAGTCATTTTTAGGCCTTTGAATGGAGTTCATTTAACTCTTTTGAGAGAATTGTGGCATCATTTTGATCCTTCAGGTGGCATCGTAATTACTTTGGGTTTTCAGAGTTTGCTTTTATGAACTTAACTTGAATTTTACTTTATTTGTCTGTAGTCTTTTTAGAACCATTTTTATACGGTACACATGTTTTGTTGGACCATGGCTTCAGCGCTTTTGTTGCCCCTTTTTGATAGCAAAAGAGTTATGAAGCAACAATGCTTTTTCTCGTTTTTTTCTTATTCTGTCCACCAGAGGGAGCCAGTCTACCATGCACCGTTTCATTCTTTTTGATTCCATGTATAATGTCTTCCTGGATATCACTACAAGGGCTTTAAAACAGAAATGAGAAAATCTGATCAAGAATTGACCTGCATTAACTGTGAATAACAAAAAGGCTGAGCTGACGTGTTAGACTCCACTTTTTGGCAGCATTGTTGTTTATTTTTCTTCCTCTTTTACAGGTTTCGCTACCATATTTTCCGAAAATATTAACAGGTGTCGTAACTTCTGCTTTATTTTTTTCTTGCGATTTGTATTACATGCTCAGTAGACTGCATTAAAATGACCAATGGTTCACCTTCATGAAAACTATTCTGGTTTTCTTTTGGTTTTATCTGTTATGTTCCCCAGCCAGTTGGTGTTAAAACCAGTGTCAGAAAAATTCATGCATCATGCAAATCCATGCATTTTCTCTACCACTTAATCCAATTCAAAGTCGCAGGGATACAAGTAAAAATGCTAAAGAATTAAAAAAATAAACATATTTTGGCATTTAAGGTTTGCAACTCATTCCAAAAAGTGTGACTATGCCAAAGATCTGTGACAAATTTTCATTGTATGATTGAAAAATAGTTTCTTTTGGTATCAAAATCTTGTCCATATCACTGTCATAAGTAGAAGATGGATACCGTGTAGGGAGCGACGAAGAAGAAGAAGAACATCATGGAGGAATCTGTGGTAGTGTTGCCAGGTGTGTGACTGCATGAGTAACGTGCAGTTGGTTATTTTGGTTTCCTCCAAATAAGAATTTTGCTCGTACAAACAAGCATAAATCATACAGTTTTACCTCCTGCTGCAGGATCTGCCCCATACCCTCCACCCTTCTCCTTTTCCAGTGCTTACAGGTGGCAGTCAGTCAGTGAGACAAATCAAAATGGAGCGGTTGACACAGTTCATCTACCTATTTTGTGAACAGCGCTAGTTACTCAGCGGCTTTAGTGCCAATGAACTGCAGAAACGAGTATGTCAAAAATATGGATTCGGCCACATATGGATGCATTTAAAAGGCTGCGTGCATCAGATTGGAATGAGGACTTAGTAATTGTGACATACAGAAAATGCACATCACATCTGTAACGTACTTTAACACGGCAGTATTGCTTACTTTAGTTGCAATAATATGCTACTCATTTCAACTATATTTATTTTATAGTAATTGATTTAAAAGGCATTTACATATTCAACTAAAAAAAATTCGGGCAACGTACAAAACTAAGAGGTTAATTTTTGAAAAAAAACAATGCTCATTTTTCTGATCCAGATGTACTGTATTATGAATTTTATGCCATCACCTTACAAATTTTAATTTTAACACTTAATGACTGCATTCTCTCAGACAGGGCGTGGAAAAGTCTGGCTTTTTGGGCTTCTTTAAAAGAACCCTTTTATAGATGCTTGTTTTCATAGATCTGGTTATTAGTTACTGACACAACATCTGGCAACGCTGGATTATGCAACTTTATTTTTCTCCTCGCTCTTTTGTTTCTAAATCTTCTATGAATTTTTGTTCCTCAAATATTTCCATTGATGCTGCTTTTGTTCCCATTATTGAAATTATCTGTTTAAATCACCTGTTTGACGTCAACTAGATTTAACAATATTACTATTATTATGTATTTTCCCCATATTATCCCAACTTTTTTGTTTTGGGATAACAAATTACTATGTATTATGAAGATTACTCAGGCCACCCTTTTTCCGCTCAGACTGTAACATCCTGTGGAAAGCTAAGACTTGACGGCCAGCTCCACAGACTCAACTGTTGAATGAACCCATCGAAAATGCAGGGGGAAGATAAGTGAGGCCACTCTCCATAAGTCCTTTTCAGTTACTTCAATCGATTTCTCGCTTGCTCAGTTATGTCACCCTTGAATGAAATGAGGCACACGTCTGCTCAGTATGGATAAGTTGTAACTTTCACGATGATTTGGAGCAGATATAGTCAAAGAAAGAAAAAAGAAAAAAAGTACATTTTCACATGAGTTACCTCATTCGTATGATTGGACCAAATAATGGATTTTTCACAGGAATGAAAAGTCCACTGACAGTTTTGTCAGCAGGACCCATTTCCTTTCTTAAAGCCTGACAAGACCCAAGAGGCCAGTTTGATTATTTGTGTCTATGTGTGTCTCTCCTTTGTTATATGTATGCATCTGGTATACTTGTTGGTGCAGGTGTGCCTGAAATACCCTGCTATCATCATGCTTTGTTAAGATACTGTGATTACAGTAATTGTGGAGACTGCCGTTCTGCTTTGAAAGGACGACGCACTTGGTTTGGTGAAGGGAGAGCCCCAGGCTCATTGTGTGCATGTGTGCTTGTGATATTTCCAATGTTTGGGCATCAAAAAAAGCTTGTGTGTATGATGCTCACATCACATCACACACACATCACGATCCTCTCACCACGGGCTCCATTCTCTTGATCTGATCGCAGCAGCGAGATGCCTTGAGATAATCGCCTGAGATAATAGACTTTTTATTGATTCACCTCACACAATCTGATCATCCTCTCTGGAGCATAAACTCTTGTAATTAGAGTAAATCAGGCAACAGACTGTAAAAGATGGACATTTATTGCCAGCAGATACAAAATTTGAGGGAATGTGGGCTTGCATGAGAAGAGCTAATGGTCATTGGAGCAGCTGGAGTGGAGAAAATGACAGCTGGCCAGTGTTCTGAGATGACGTTTTTGTTGGGTCACTTGTGTTGTTTTTGTGTTTTTCGATCAGCGACTCTAATAACTTTGGAAGTAGTGCGTGAGTCAGATCCAGGCTAGATGACTCTGAGAATGAATCCGTCTTGAGATTACATTTACAGAAGACGGGAAAACATGCTGCATCACTGATGATCACATTCTACATGCGCATGCTTCTTGTAGCAGTATGTTGTTTTATTATCATGATTTACAAAGCTAGAGTTGTGTGGCAGGCTGATAAACTTCATTAGGTGATCATTTTCAAAGGTTTCAGATCGCCCTGCAGTCGGCTACATATGCATTCTTCTAAATGTTGAATACAGTCCCCAAAAACCTGGGACACCTTGTAAAATGTAGGTAACAGGATGCAATGATTTACAGATCTCATAAACTAGTATTTAATTAGCATTACAAAATATCAATTTTGATACGACTCCCAATAAATGAGACATTTTGATGTTTTATTAGAATATCATCTCATCTTGATGTTGATTTGAATGCTTTGGATAGTGGCAACAAAAGGGCTGGAAAAGTAACTGGTACTGAAGAGAAATAGTTGTAGGACTATGTTGTAAATAATTAGGTTAATTGGCAACAGGTCAGTAACATGATTGGGTATAAAAAGAGAAGACCTAAGAAAGGCAGAATCTTAGAAGCAAAGATGGGCATAAGTTCAACAATCTGCAACAAAAAAAAATCGTCAACAAATGGTGAAGCAATGTCAGAATTTTGCAATTTTTTTTTTACTTTAAGCTAAGTGGGGAGCTAAAAGATCGTGAAAACATGGTGAGGGAAATTGCAGTATGGTGGGGTCTTTCATATTACAGAGTTAGTTGATCATTTGTCATTGAAAATATTAATTTAACTCTCGAGCTGTATGAGGAACAGAGATACTTATATCAACCTGTAAACACTATACAAATATACACCAAAACTCAACTTTTTTTATTTTTTATTTAGGAGTGGGTAGGGGCTTTATCTTTACTGCATTAGTTTGTCATTAATATGAGGTTAGTGTTAACAGCCTGGTTAATGAGCCATTTAAACTTACAGCGTGTAAATTGATGTTGCTAAATGATGCTAGTAATATTTCCCATTCACATAACACCCTCAAATATTTAGTAATATTAAGTCTCGTTGAGACTAAATGGTTGAATTAAAAAGCAGTTATCTATATGCTAAAAATGGATTAAAAATATGATTATATTAGTATAATGTACAGAAATAACATCAACTGAAGTGACTGAGACAGTTTCTTCCTGCAGGTACTCCGAGCGCAGCAATACCAAATGTGTAGGAATCACTATAGAGACGCGGCCAGATTATTGCCTGAAGCGCCACCTCAGTGACATGCTGAGCTACGGCTGCACCCGGCTGGAGATAGGAGTCCAGAGTGTTTATGAAGATGTGGCCCGCGACACCAACAGGTAAGCATGACTCAAGAAGCTGCATATACTGTACTATACAATGCAAAAGTCTTGAGCCACCCCTCATTATTTTGTATTTTTTACCAAGCAGCCAGACTTCTTGTAATCTTTTTAAATACTCTTGAGTAGTCGTTCTCCAGACTTGCTAACGGTCTTTCAAAGAAGTTTTTCTTGGTTCATTGGCTCTTTTTTTCCTTCATATTTTTGGTCCAGACCTCGTGCCTATCCATTTTCAGAGGAATGTGTTGTTGTTGTTGTTTTTTTGGTTGTTTTTGTTAACTTAACACTGACCTAGGAATCATTTAAGTGTTTTAAAAAAAAAACACCTAACGCGAGGGATGGACCAGGGTTCTGTTTACATATAACTAACAACTTAGCAAAGAACCGATTTTTAATTATGTCTTCAGGCACTTTTATACTCGCAACCTGTCAAAACAAAAATCATTATTTGTTCCCCGTTTATTAAGTTGCATTGATTAAAACTGTAAAATAACTCAATTTTAAAGCCCTAATATGATATTTCTGCATCAACAAAGTGGTTCCTGAAGAGCTATGACCAGAAATCTTGGCATATTTCATCAAATAATTAGAAGAAACTGGACAAGTTGAGGACAAAAGAAGTGGCAGACCTAAAAAAATTATAAATAAATAATGGCAGATGAACAGTATCTAAAAGTGATGTCCTTAAGAAATTGGAAAAGAATCCAGCAAAGACCTGAGAGATACATCTGGTCTGTCAGTTGGTTCATCTACTGTTCACTGAAGCCTCATCAGAGATGGTCTCCATGGAAGGATGACTGTCAAGAAATGATTCTTAAAGCTGCAGTCTGCAACTCTTTTTCAAGCATAATGCCTGGAACTGTCCGGGGATTCTGAAAGTAGTACATTAAATACCCCAATACAAAAAAAAATGAGTTCTCTAGGTCCCCTATATGTCCCGCTAGGTCCCTCCAAAGCCAGCAGGTTTGTTTACAAAATTGCAGACCGGACCGGTAAAAGGTAACCAATCAGGTTACGAGCTGGGCTCTGCTGCCTGTCAATCACTGATTGTGCACGCGCGATACAAGGTAGGCTCGTCCCCACGCTTATTTATCTAGACTATTGAACTTCATTATGGGCTAGTCTACTTACTGTGTGTTCCATGATCGCAAATGTCAGGTGAGTTGATGAATGAGGAGTCGTGTACGCGCATCTGGCGTGCACCTAGACGTGCACGAGTTCTCATGTGTTTTGATGGGGCCGGACAGGAAGTTGAATAACTTTTTATTTTTTGGTTAAAAAATAAGCATTTCTTGCATTTTGCGACTACGGAGGTCACCGTTTTCAACTTCAAGCGTTCTGATAGATCATGTAAACTCTTAAAATCCCAAAAATTAGGACTTTACGTATGACAACAACAAATCCTGCAGACTGCAGCTTTAAGGAAGGGAAACTGGGAGAAAAGGCTGAGATATGCCAAAGAACTGGACTGAAAATCAGTGTGTGATCACACTTTCAGGCCAAACCTCAACATTATTGAATCAGTGTGGGTTCATCTTGACAGAGAATGAAACAGAAAGCATCACACATCAAAAGAATAACTTTGGAATGTCCATCAAGAAGCCCGGAGAACTGTTCCATAAGACGAAAGAAATAACAAGAAAGCTTGTCGAAGAGGGTTCAGGCTGTGTTGAAGAATGTAGGTGCTCATCCCAAATATTGACTTTCAAGCTTGCTTCTTTCAATTTATTTTTGCAATAACTCTAATAAACTGGCATATCTTTTTGTGTATAAAGAAATGAGAGGTTGCTCAAGACTTTTGAACAGTACTTTACACAAAGCAGTAGTCATAACGCGACGGCTGTAGATCTGATTGTGTTTAAATGAGAGATAGATGGATGGATATGAGTATTTAATCTTTGCATTATCATTTTAATTTGGTCTGTCCACATGTGCGTCTTCTCCAGAGGGCACACAGTACGAGCTGTGTGTGAATCTTTCCACCTGGCAAAGGACGCCGGCTTCAAAGTGGTCGCACACATGATGCCAGACCTGCCGAATGTGGGCATGGAGAGGGATGTGGAGCAGTTTATCGTAAGCATGTTGTTTTTGACAGTTTTCTTACCGACACAGAACCATAAGGTTTTCACTGAAAGTGCAAATACATTCCAGACATAAGAGAGATTGTGGAAGTTAGAATATTTGAATTATTTGTTCATAACAAAGTCCACCTTAATAGGTCAGGGTTAAAGGAAAATGTGTTCCTACTAATCATTTATCTCCTAAAAGACTGGAAATACTTCCATTTTAGGAAGTAATTATGTGGCATCATTGGGCAAAAAAAAATCCATTATGACCTTTCAGCGTGTTGTAATTCAGGTGAAGGAAAGTGGACCTCTACAAATCCTTTAAGCTCTGTTTTCAGGCTTTAGTTAATAAGGCCAGTAACTGGAGTCTTTGGGCAGTCCAAGGTTTTGTCAGAGAAGAGATGCTCTTCGGAAGCAGGTGTGTGAACATCTCTTCACATCGCGACTAATCTGAAGTAATGATTGAACGTCCTGCGAGAGAAGTTGATATTCCAGCCCTGGCAGCAACTCCCTACCGAAGAAAGCAACTCGAAACAATGTCATGCTAGAACAGAGTTTGACAATAAACACATTGTTATGCGTTCATTTACAAAGGCTCACAAGCATGCATATGGCCATGCAATTATAATGGGAAAGATTGAGAAGTGTGTGAGTTTAGTGGAGATTTTTGTGATATTTGCCCACCTCAGCTTTACATGCAAGGGAATGACTTCCAAACAAGAGAACTCTTGATAATGATTTTGGAAAAGGAACAAGGTGAAAATATTCCTGTAACGGATCAATCGTCCCAGGAGGGAAGCTGACATCTTTTGTTTGGAGCTGATCTGAAGTTTGCTAGATTCGACCCAACTTTCAATCCCAGTATTCTGCTCAAGGCATTTAAATATAGGTTTGTTATGGAATATAAGGGAAACGTAAGCGCTCTGCAGATAGTCGCACTGTGGCTGTGCTCAACTTTTAATGACACGTCAACAAAGACACCTCGATATTTTTTGTTAGCTGGATTTAAGCAGACAAAATTGCAGTCACTAACAAGTGAAACAAAATAAAGGAAAACTTCAGAACTTCTGACTAAGAATAGCATTAAAGTCACGCACCTAGTTGATCACTTGTGATATTAGTAATCCTACTTTCTTTACTTGGTATCAGAGTGCATTATCAGCACGTACCTCGCTGTAACTCCTTGGTGTAGCAGCTTAAAATAGCAGAGCAAAAGCCGTGACAGTTGCTCACAGCCGCCACTCTGATGTGACTTGATAGAAAATCCTATCAGATGTTCCTCAGCAGCAGGCTCACTTTACTTCTCTGATTAGAAACAGCTATGATTTGAATGTGCAGATTCAGGCAGCGTTTCCTCCCAACATGCCTGACTGTCGGATGTTAATGGAGGCTGGATTTGAAGCTGAGTGCAGTTCCAGCTCATTTGGTTTATTTTTACAGTAATAAAGCATAAATCAAGTGATTAAAATGCCTCTTATTATTATCTACGCAGGTAAGACTCTAAACTGAAAACGTCACTAATTCAGAACTCACGGTGATGTTTCTTTCTCCTTCTTTTGCGTGTACATTTAAATTGTTAATGCATTTTTTTAACCGCTTATTAAATTTTTTTATTTTTTTATAAAGAGGGGAAAAAGGTGTAACGATGTAATATGGAAAAAGGATTTTCCATTGTGGATATACCCCAACACACTAGCTTTGTGTTTCAGTGTGAATTTGAAAAATCTTGAGGTTTTGCTTAAATGTGCACATTTTCCCACTGCAACCCATCATAACCGTGCACAAATGTGTTTGTAAAAATGTTTTAATTTTTTTTAGGTTTACAAATTGAAATTGCTCTCCTGTAAATGTATTCTGGCCCGTTGTGCAGTACTTTGTTGAAGCACCAGCAGCTCTAAGTGCGTCATCTTTTTCCAACAAAACATTGAAGTGAATTATAATGCGGTGGTAAAACGAAGAGCAGCAGCAGGTCGACACTGGGAGAGGAAGCGGATTAAATGTGTATTTCGCCCTCACAGTCTCTTCCTTTCTTCTTCTGTTGCATTTCCACCGTCACTTCTCCTGTCTAGACTTCAGTTCTTCTTTTGGCGCTCAATATTTTATCTGTCCTGTTTCCTTGTTTGTCTCTTTTGCCATTTTTTTCTTTCCTCCTCTGCTATTTCTCCCTCCGTCCTTATCTCTTCACTCTCCAGTCCTAACTTTCCACTTGATGCTTTCTCTTCCCTCCTGTCACCAATCTCCCTGCCATCACCCCTTTGTCCTCACACCGTCTCCCTCTCTGCCTCGCTCCTCTCCTTTCTTATCAAACTGACACTTAGATTATACGACTTGTGTGTGACTTCTTTTTGCTCCTCTTCACCATATCTAATCTCTTCACCATAACTAATCTTCCACGGCACAGTGAGCACTGGCATACTTTTTTCTGCAGCAAGTGGGGTGGGCGGGGGGGGGGCTTCACTCCAGGAACCAAACTAATCATCCCATGATTTTTACTGGAACCCATAGAATTCAGCGCCAAAGTTCTTTGTCATTGAACCCTTCAAAATGTCAACACATCTATAGTACCTACAAATTAATCTACACTTCAGTCCAGGATGCCCACGTTCTTCCCTCGGATGTTGAATTACTTCACTATATTTGTTGTTGGTTTCCACTAGCTGAAATGGAGTTCACCATGGCTTGCTGTTATTGATATTTTATTGCTAATTTTATCTCAAATTTTATTTTTATCTGTGATGAAGTTATTCTTTTTGCTATTTTATTGATGACTCTCTTAAAGGTGGGGTAGGGGATCTTTTTCTGGAACATTTTTTTACATATTGCTTGAAATACTCTTCACACCCCCATTGCAACCAATTAATTAAAAGTTTTGACACAAATATGAAAAGTTTTAGTGGCCTCTAGAACGTACAATCTAGGAAAAACAGTATCCAATCATTGTGAACGGACTGTTCACAATGATTGGATACTGATGCCGTCTATCAAACTGCAATCTGCTCCTCCCTCCCCCTCCTTCCCCCTGTGCGCGTACCCTGCTCCGTGAACGAATTACGCATCCAGAAGCTTGGCAGGAAGCTAAACTAGAGCCAGCTTGGCTAGCACCTAGCATTATTAAACGTATAGTTAGCAAATACTAAATACGGCAACGATCGATGCTTGCTGTCAGAACAGCGCTCGTGCACCTTCGTGCGCATTCATGTACTCTAGAGGCGTGCCTTCGGGGGGAAAGTGAAGAAAAGGGTTGGGACTTTTTACCTGTGTATTTTCAAAATGCAGCTTCGCTGGACTCAAAATCCAGGATCTCCTACCCTACCTTTAATATGTGATGCAGTTGCTATTGTGAAGCACTTTGGTCAGCTGAGGTTGTTTTAATGTGCTATATAAATAAATTTTGAATTGGTAATGCACAAAGAAGCTCACTAATGAGCTGACGCGGATTTGAACAATTTGTGATGTTTTTCTGAAATTAGGTTTGGTAAATGTTTTTTTAAGAAGGAAATGTGTTCTCCATGAATATCAAGGATGCTTGCTATTCATTTTGGAAATAGTGGGTGTAAAAATAACTTGTTCGCTACATGAAGCTTCAACAGTTCTCTTTTTACCTTTGATAAAGAATGTAGCTTGCAGTGTGTCCCCTCTGGGATAGCTACTGTACACCAAGCTAAAAACCATCAGAGAGAACTGCTTACAGGTTTCTAGCTTTTGATAGCTTAAGCTGAGACGGTACAAGAAACAACTTGTCTACTTTCAGTATCGCAGAGAGATCATTTGCAAAAACTTGACATTTAAATTTTCACTCCACTTTGTCAATGTGACACTTATGCAAATCATTGCCTGTTTAATTAACTGAAGTCTCATTTGCATTTTAACATATCCCATTTGTGAAAATCTGTGATACAGAAAATAACCGTCATGCTATCGTTACTCAGTTGAGAAGTTTAATCCTGATCTACAGTACTGTGCAGAAGTCTTGTGCCACTCCTCATTTCTTTATATATTACCAGGAAAATGACAACATCAGTTTATTAGATTTTTTTTGCAAAAATAAACAGAAATACAGTATATAATATAGTTTGAATAATTCTAACAAGCTTGAAAGTCAGTATTTGATATGGTTCTTCAACACCATCTGAACCCTCTTTACTTTCTTGTAATTTCTTTAGATAGTCTTCATTAATATTTCTCCAGGCTTCTTAAGTGACAAAAGCTCTTCTTTGTATGTTTGCTTCCTTTTGTCCAGTTCTCTGTTGAGATGAACTGTAGATTATCTCTCAGGTTCTGTGTCAAGTTTTTGATTTTCCTTGTGCTGGGTAGAGATTCAAACAACATATCCAGATACTGACCCCTTTTCTTTTGCCTCCACTTGTCCACTCTCTGCAGACACTGTACACCATGCTGTGATATGCCGAGTTATTGACTAATAGCTTTTTGGGAATCACCTTGTTGGTGCAAAAATCCTATTTAGTCTGTCAAACCGTGTCGTTGGTGTAGACTCGCAGTCATCCAGTTCACCGTAATCCTAAGAGATTGAATGAGGGCAACTCGATGTCTTTTCTTGGTTCTTGTAGACATTTCACATCCCATCTGAAGGCTTTTAAGGCTGCATTGCGGTGCTGGGAAAGTGATACCTGAGACCACCTCAGCTGTTCAAAGATGTTTTGGACGTACGACGGAACCATTTTGTGTTTGGGTGTTTTGTTCTTTGGGTGAACCGGTCTCTGTCTGAGGGTGTTGTTGGGTGAGAGTGACGAGTGTATCTTCTCTGTTTGTGTTGTTTTCTCCAGATTTCTTAGCTGATTTGACAAAGGCCCAGTTTGGATATCCACAGGTCTGAGGGGCTTTCTTGATGTGTTTGTGTTCATTTTGGTCTTCCCTCTGATTTTGTAGGAACATTCTCAGCCCAATGGTTTAGAGTTCTAATTACAGCCAGTTTTTATTCCAATTGTTGGTCAAGCAGCAGGTATGTATGCTCTGTGTGTTAGGTTTCCGATCGATCAACCTCAAAGTTGAGGCTTCTGTCGTTCCTCAATGTTCACAGTACAGTCCAAAAAAGATATCTTGTTGTTTTTTGCATCCTCCCTTGGGGACTTTATGTTGCTGTCTACCGAGTTGATGTGTTCTGTGAAAGCCTTGACTTCTTGAGTTAGGATTTTGATTCCGTTAACCACATATCTGAACCAGTGTTGTTCTTTTGTTGGAGCTCAGTGTTTTTCACATCATTCTATGTAAAGGTTGTCCCCCATTGAGGCCAACTTTGACACAGAGGAATTACTTATAAGCTATTTATAAGGTGAAACTCCCGACCAACCAGTTAAAACTGAAGGAGCCTTTCTGGTGAGAGGTGAAAAGTCTTCCAGAACCAAAAAAGAAGTCCAGTTGTCCTCATTCAAGCTCTTATTCTGATTTTAGGATGGTCAGACAGACTATGTTATCTTTGGCATGATTTGTAGATGCAACTAAAGAAATCGGTGCAAATGATGTCTTTGTGGCAGGCTGCTTGTAACAAAGAGCCAAAAGATACTTTTTGAAATTGTTTTATTTCTAAGTTTTTTCTGTTATGTTTAGACACTAAACATGTTCCTCTAAAAATTGTCAGACACAAGGACTGGACTGAAAATTAGTGAAAAAGAAGCGAGTGTACAGAGAAAACAGATGAATCATCACTTCAGAAAGCCTGGAGAGCTGCAGCTTAAGAGCACTTTAAAATAGTAGAAGGAAGTGTGGCTCCTTGGAATAAAAATATAAAGAAATGTGGTGTGGTTCAATATTTCTCCACAGTACTCTAAATGTCCACTTTTTTTTTTTATCAGTGAGTTACCAATTTGAATGGTTAGCTGTTTCTCAGAATCAGAAAAATGTTGTCATTAAAGCAACAAAGAAAAAAAAAGGTTTTCTCTATCCTGAGTGAGATATCTGTGGTTGATTTCAGCCATGTTTACACTGCTGTCCTGCACCCAGGGTCCAGCTTGACTGCAACCCTTAAAGAGATTAAGCAGAAAATGGATTAATAAAATGTCCAGCTCTTACATTTTGAAATCTCTGTTCGCTTGCACTGTCCAATGGGATTTTGATTAGAAGTAAACATTGCATGTATGATGTAAGCAGCAGCTCAGATTTCAGTGGGTGGCATGTTAAATCTGAAAGAGCATCCGTGAAAACTGATAATTTCATTCAGTACTGCTTGCCAGTTTAAGGAAGCAGGAATTCTTCTTTTTCCTTTCTTTTTTTTTTCATTATCCTCATTCAGGCAAACGTGTTTCCTTTACAACTATTAACTGAGACTTTATTTTTTTTAATGATCCCACTGGGTGTCTGCTGTCGTCATGGGCCATTTCGGGTCCTGCAGAAGGCAACACCAGGTGGACTTTGCATATTTCTTGTGTCCTGAGGGCAGAATTCGATTGCCATTTCCTTCCAGCCTGAGTCTGTCTCTCACTTATTTCGTGCCTTAGGTTAGACGTCCTTAACAGTGTTCCTCTCTACCAACACTCAGGAGCTGTGATGTGCCATTCAAAATGGTGGCAGGTGCAGAATCTCATAAAATGATCTCAAAGACGCATTATTTGTCAGATTAGCTGCCCCCTCCCTTTAGGTTTACTGCAGGGCCATGTGGGACACGTCCTCGTGTGATTATGAGCTGTGACGGGAGAGAGATTATGAGATACTGATAATGCAGCCTATTTTGGAGAATGTGCCTCAATTCCAGATCTTCACGGTCCTGATCATGACAGTTAGCTCAGAGGGGAGGAGAATGACTGGAAATCACACTGATTCCCCTCACTGCACTAAACCAGGTCACAATATTTGTGTCCTTCTATTAAATAACTGAGCACTGCAGTGTCTTCTGCTTTGTATGAGCTCAGTGGATGTCTGCTTTCAGGTTAAGGAATAAGTGCCTTTGCAAATGGACTAATTTATACTGAATTTTCTATTTGCCGATGTCGAAATTCGATAAACATTGAATCTTTTCCCTTTTTTAATAGTTTAGAAGAACATATTTATTTGTACTTCAGTCATTCTGTTTACATGGTTTAATACACAAAACAATGACTTGAGAAAGCAGTAAGTGTGTTATGTTAACTTGATTTTTGTCAGAAATGGAATTTCAGAAGAATGGAGCCCAAGTAAAATAAATCTCCGTTTTAAATTTGTCACACCTCAGACAGATGTGTTATTAACTACTCTGCCAAACATGAATGGTTAAATTAATCACCATGTAAATTAAATTAGATCTCAGAATCATAAGAAAACGTGCAGTACTCTCTTGGCATGTTCACTGAAGACCCTTACTGACAGATATCAGAACAGCTCAAATGGTTGAGGATTCAGCTGAGAGACCGGCACAATGTGAACACACCAACAGGGAAAAGAAGCGACTCGGTCCTGCAGTATCAGTAGAGTGTCTGTTAAAATACATTAAATCATACCTTACAGTAAAAGTTTGTAAAACGACCAGGTGCATCATGAGCCGCGCGCTGTTGGCGATGCACAAAAATCAATCCATGGTGTGTTATTCAAGCATGTGCACATAAAGTCCTGCAACAGTGCAGAACAAGAGTGTTCACCTGGAACTCCAACACAACCACCACAAATCTGATTCCCTGAGCTGAGGTGATGTCAAGTCTGCGATGTCACATTTCAGCTTCACTTTTCACAAAATGAATCCAGTTTTCTTGTTTTCATTATTCCTCTGCAGTTTAATTAGACAGCTCGAGTTCTGGCATCAGGGGAGGACTCATTTCTGTGATGCAGGCAGGACACTTAGTTGGCTAGTTGCAAGTCTTAGGCTTATGCCCTGTAATAGGCCTATTTATAATCTTCCAATGTTCGAGATAGGGTCCACTTTTACCCACCTTATATACTAAATCCGTCTGCTCCATGGAATATTTGTTATAGACCTGTTCTGAAAACCCAGAACAGAAAATCGGCAAAACATTGTTTGTACAAATCCCCATTTCAGTAAAATAGCCTTTTAACATGTTTTAAGCAATTATTGTCAAACACATGTGACAGTTTAATGGTTGTGTAATGGTGTGTAACATGGACTGTGTTGTTGCAGGAGTTTTTTGAGAATCCGGCATTCAGGCCCGATGGTTTGAAGCTCTACCCAACCCTTGTAATCCGCGGTACAGGTCTGTATGAGCTGTGGAAGACGGGGCGGTACAAGAGTTACACGCCGAGTGCTCTGGTGGACCTGGTGGCCAGAATTTTGGCGCTGGTGCCACCCTGGACACGAGTGTACCGGGTGCAGAGGTGAGGGAATTTATAGTCCAAATTATAAGGCTGGGCATTAGGCAATACTTCTGTTATTACTGATTAATTATCCTATATTGTTCTCACAGTGGGAAGACATCAGTTTAAAATCAAGACATTATCATACATATTAGTGATGACATATTAGTAGACATATTAGTGATTATGTTTATGCTTTTATGAAACGCTTTGCTGCTGCTACATGTGCTTAAAAAATAGCTATGCTGATCCTCAGAACTACTTCTACTTGTATCTTACTGTTTCCTACCATCATTGTTTCTCTCTCTATTATGAACTAACACTGTTTTAATATGTCGTTCGGGTTAGGACTACAGATAAAAAATAGCCTTTAGCTAACTCTGGCATGTTACAGATGTACTGTTATTAATATGCACTGTCCTGTTAATAAATAAAATTTAAATCCACGTAGTAAACCAATCATCAACAAATCTGAGCACCTCTATAAAAAGTTTTGGTAGTTTGCTGGTCTGGAGCATTTAGGTGTTTGTTAACACAACGCCAAGGAGGAGAAACATCTGCAATGATCTTAGAGAAGCAATTGCAGCCCATCAATCTGAGAAGGGTTATAAGGCCATCTCTAAAAAATCTATCTTCAGTCCTTTGTTCAACAGCTGAGACTGTGCAATGTACAGAGAAATTTAAAAAAACACAAGAGCTACACCTCAGACTCTACAGGCCTCAATAGGATGTTAAATGTTGAAGTAGATGACAGTACAATTACAAAACGACTGTATGACCTCTTTGGAAGGTTGCAGGAGAAAGCCTCTTCTTTCTCTTTATATCTTTATGAATACAGATAAAGAACATGACAGCACAGTTTTGGACTTCTAGAGTCATGTCCTTTGGACAGATGAGACCAAAGTGGAGATGTTTGGTCATAATGCACAGCTCCATGTTTGAAGAAAACCCAAACACAGCATATTAGCACAAACACTTCATACCGACTGTCAAACACAGTGTTGAAGGGCTGATGATTTGGGCTTGTTTTGCAGCCACAGGACCTGGATGCTCGCAGTCATTGAACTGAATACCAAAGTATTCAAGAGTCAAATGTGAGGCCATCTGTCTGACAGCTAAAGCTTGGCTGAAACTGGGTCATCAACAGGACAATGATCCCAAACACAGCAGCAAATCTAAAAACAGAATGTCTGAAAAAGAAAATAATCCAGGTGTTACAAAGGTCCAGACCTCAACCTGATTGAAATGCTGTAGCAGGATATGGCATAGTTTAAAGTCATATGGTTGCCTCTTTACTGATGTTTAAAGCTGTTCTTCCATTATCTCACCTGCCATCTTTCACTGTCCTATTTCTTACTGCTGCACCACCCACCAGGGACATCCCCATGCCACTGGTTAGCTCTGGGGTGGAACACGGCAACCTGAGAGAGCTGGCGCTCTCCAGGATGAAGGACATGGGCACTGAGGTAAGACTCAAAGGTCTTTCATTTTAGCCTCAAAGACTGTGCCAGCGTGAGTCAGGAAGTTAATAGACTTTCCAGCTGGGTTGCAATTCTTAAAAGGTTCTGTAAGACTCAGGTGGTGGTGGCTGCCAACTGACAAATGCTGACTGTCGGAGTCATTTTCATATGTTACTATGATGGGGTAAGATGACAGAAAACCTCTACAATGGGTATAGATGAAGATAGAACTGAGCACCTTCTCTTCCAAATTTATTGGATCCATGTCGGCAAGTAGAAGTGGATTGCAATTTCAGTCACATGAGGCAGGAGACCCCCTACCAATTTCCATCAAAGAAGACTTGAGATAAAAACTATCATCACAGGAAGACTATGCTATAAAGAGCTCTCTGTTAGCTTCAGTTTAAAACACAGCAGGTATTTATTGAGTGTCAGGTTGAAGTGCTGCCATATAAATATTAGTTGTGTCTTCTCCTTTCTTTCTTTAAACACACTGAGTGCATTTTCTTTGTAATTTAGTATAACTCATTAGCAAAATCTCTTTTTCATAGAGTGGTAGAAACTGGCTCAGAAACTGTGTTGCATTTCATGTCACCTATCTACGAAACTGTTGTGATGTTGTACAGAGCGATAACTATAACCATCCAAACATTGACCTAGTTTCCTGCAAAAAAACAAAAACTTTTCTAGCTGGTTTTCATCATTTTTGCTATTCTGCTCTGTTATTTCTGTTGCCATTCAGGCAGAATGGAACCATGTCTTTTTGTTGTAGCAAAGTTGTCTGTCTTGTTGAGGAGGTCTTTATTTAACAGCTCACCGTGTCCACGTCTTTTTATTCCATCGCTATCTGTAATGATTTATACTGACCCACTTTCAAAAACCCTGAAAATAACTGAAAAATTTATTTTCTCTGTAACTCTTTCTATCTGCATGCTACCCATCTGCTTTTTAAATTGAGCGAGTTAGCCGAGAAAATGTTGGGTTAGCACTAACAGTGATATCATCCACTCTTTACACCACATTACTAAGTCACTGATGTCACTTTTACTTCACAGTTTTACATACTGCAACGCATAAACCAGTATACAGTATTTCCTGTACATCCCTTGTGCGTGTGAGGGCAGTTCTCAGGTCTGTCCTGAGATTTTGTCTCTTAATTGGTTTTACCCATTTGACTGTCTGTGTGTTCAGTGTCGGGATGTGAGAACACGAGAAGTGGGCATTCAGGAGATCCACCACAAAGTCAGGCCTTACCAGGTAACCTGTCCAGAGACTGAAAACAGCGGATGAAAGATGGGGTTTTTGCAACGTTCAAGAAACTATTCATGCAAAAAAGATAGATGACTTGCATAGTTTTCTTTAAACTAATAGAGAGAAATGTATTTTTGAACACCCCAACAATTAACTGATGTGTATACAGGTGGAGCTTGTGAGGAGGGACTATGTTGCCAACGGCAGCTGGGAGACCTTCCTGTCCTACGAGGACCCGGAGCAGGACATCCTGATTGGCCTGCTACGTCTGCGCCGCTGCTCTCCACAATCGTTTCGCCCAGAGCTGAAAGGAGGAGTGTCCATCGTCCGAGAGTTGCATGTGTACGGCAGCGTGGTTCCTGTGAGCAGCCGAGACCCCAGCAAGTTCCAGCATCAGGTGGCTATATTTATACTGACACACACACACACACACACACACCCACACACAAACACACACAAGAAATAGCTTCCCTACCCAGCACATTGAATGTTTTTCCCTGCTATGGATGTGACTTTTTTTCTGCTACACTGTAACAGATCACACCTGCCCTCCGTTTTCTTTTGCCCACCGCAGATAGGAGACGTTTCAGATAAATAGGCTCAAATGTTTTTAAAAAGCTGGATCCTTTCTATCTGTTCTCCTTCCTCTGTAGGGTTTTGGGATGATGCTGATGGAGGAGGCTGAGAGAATTGCCAGAGATGAACACGGCTCTGGAAAACTGACTGTTATCTCGGGTAAGAAATGAAGCACGGTTGGGTGTCATTTATTTTAAGGCCTCTTTGAATGTGACTACGCATTGTTGTCACCTTGTGTGCAGCTTTTCTCAAAGATTGGAATATTTTTTATATTTACATTACAGCAACAAAGGAAAAAAATCGATCTCTCCACACATCTTTTAATTGATGACAGTTATTGGTGCCTACTTGTTGGACAAATACTTTGTATTTTGTGTGACGACTTCACAGTAAAATCGTCAGTGTTTCATAAGATGAATAAAGTTGTTGTGAGGCAGAGGAAGAAGCAAATTGTGATATTCTTTAAAAAAAACCTCAATGTTTTAATTTTAAATGGGTTTTTTGTTCACTACACATAACATTTTAAGTAACATGATTTGAAATGTTACATCATGTTCAGAAGACAGTCTTGTTAGTGATCATGATTGACTCTAGCTGGTGGGGTCTGAGAAACTGTAGATTTTGGAAAGGTTGTAGATTTACTCAAGTCAGAAATGTCTCATGGAGCCATTTCTAAACAACAGTAGACTCCAGAATCATCAGTTCAAACATTTGTATGCAAATACAAGTTCTTTGGAGGTGTAGTCACTTTTAGTGTTATTTCAGTCCTCCACTTTGTTAAAATTCCCTTAAAGAACAGATTAAACAATGAATGAGTTGTTTGGCCACAATGACCAAAAGTATGTTTGGTGGAACTAAGTTTAGTAATTCATTCCAAGGAACAGGACAGATGGTTTTGTATGGTGGACGTAGCATCGTGCTCTGGGACTGTTTTGCTGCCTGCCTGAAACAAAGTGGGTGGAATCATACAGGACACTGTGTCGGCATAAACTAAAGCCATCAGGCAGGCAGTTGAAAACAAAAGGGTGTTCCAGCAGGACGATGACCCCAAAGATGTCAAGCTTTCAAGATGGCCCTCTATCGCTGACGTCAGCTCCATTGAAAATATCTGAAATGATCAAACCCATAAGTTGGGTTCATGGCAAAAAGACATTAAGTTTAGTTGAACTCTTCCTCTTCTGCCAAATACAATTATACAAATACCAAAGGTGTTTCATTTATATCTTTAACAAATCTTTAAGTTTTAGATAATTCAGTTAAACCGATGTGTACGTACAGCATTTCCATACGTATTGAGTGTACATAAACTTCTGAGCTCTATGTGGTGAGTAGGGAGCTTTGAGTATTAAAACAAATTGACCAGTGCACGTTAGTGTTTTCTAAATTAGCTGCTATAGATTTTTTTTTTTTTTTTATGTTTTCTTATCTGCTGACAAATGCATCTATATAGATGTGGTAAGCTGGAACAGCCACATTTGTACCATTGCAGCAGTCAGACACAAAGTAACTTTGTGATGAAAAGTAAAATGTTGATGTATGACAAAAAGCAGCAGTAGCAGAAGCAGCAGCAGTGAATTTTTGATTCGGGAAGTTGATTCTCAAATACTATTGTTTCGTGTGTTTTGTCTTGCAGGTGTAGGAACAAGGAACTACTACAGAAAGATGGGTTATGAGTTGCAGGGACCATATATGGTGAAGGATCTCTATGGTCCAGGAATGGACTGAACCCTACTGTGTTATTACCTGGATGGTGCACATACACACTTTTTTTTTTTTTTTTTTAAATCAAACAATAATTGCTGCACATTTTGCAGTGAAACTGTTCCAGCATCATAGAAGATAATGTTTTGGTTCTTTGCACAGCCCGTGTATCTGCTTTTATCTAAAACACATCAGGCAGTGCTGCTGCATTTCCTCAGTTTTATTAAGATAAGAAGATGTGTGAGAGGACTACGGAAGTAAAGCTATTTACTCTTTACCACTCATCTTTTTGCTGAGTTTTAGAGGTCACTTTAAGAGGCAAACATATTTTTCAGGCACAGTCGTGGCAAAGACAGCCAGATGTAGACATTTATGTCTGGAATTCGACGTTCAAGCCAGTGGGTCCTGGGTGCCACCAGTGCCTGGACTTTGAACTCACAAGCAGCACGATTGCATCTGATATGGAGTAAAAACAAACCTGCCAAAGGATTTTCAATCACTCCGATGCTAAATGTTCCATAATGTTTAGGTACTCCTTGAATAGTTCCTGTGTGTTTGCCTGGGATGAGATTCCTGCTTAACATCATGGTTTGAGTTAATCGTGTTTTATGTCGCTATCAAAGAGAAAACCCATTTTGAGTCAAGCGTTCATTAATGGTTGGCAGTGGATGAATGAACACTGGGAAGGGTCCTCACTGGGCACCCGTTTTATAATTTCACAGTTTTAAATTATGGGGCAAGAAATAAATAGTAACATTACATAAATTGCTTTTTAAAGCCCCTCAGATAAATCCTGTTTCTTGTTCATCTGTCATGCATTCTTGGGCCTTATGTCTTCTGGTAAAATCCAGACGATCACAGTACCCAGTCTTCTTTGTCAAAGAATAAAGTTCATCTCAGTTACTGTTTTGTGCCTTCACTGTATGAGTCTTTCATGTGGCAAGACATTTCAGTAATTAAACTTAAATGACAGAATAGCCAAAAAGGTCTCAGCCTCGGAAGAAAGGTCATAACATGAGAGTGGCTCCTGTAATGTATTCCACAATGTCAAGGGTGCCAGCCCTTCCAGGGGACCCCTGATGATTGCCTTATGAGACTGTTTACCTGGCTCATTTGATCCAGCCTTTCCAATTACATCTCCATCAGCTACCTGTCTATTGAACATTGACTGAATGTTGTGTTCAGCCGCACTGTTACTGGAAAGGGTTTGTCATTTGAAAAATAGCCAGCAGTAAAGCCCAAAAGGCTCATTTTGCCAACCTATGTCTCATATAGATTCCAACTGCATGGGGTGACTGAAGCTGAACGGTCATGCACAATTTCCTGGATGCGGCCCCTGCGTCGGGACTGTGTTGGTGTTGCAGTCCTGACGCATTGAGGAATAGGCCGCATTCGTGTTTCCCCTCCATGCTTGCTCACCTCTGCTATCAGCTGTGAAATCTGAATGGGCTCCCCCACCCCCCAGCTCCCTGCCTCACATTCGCCGAGTCTGTGCTGAGCTGATTTGTGCTGTATTGGAGGCAGTTTGCTCTAATCTTCACTGCAGCATGAGCAGAAGTGATGAGAGTTCACTTAACTGAAGGTTACAGGGCTTCTCTGAAAAGATTTCTACAGTGAAAGAGGAGAAAGTGCTGGAGGTGTTTTGACTGTTTGCATCTCTAGATGCAATTATAAAACTAGATTTACACTCTTCACTACATGTTGAATGATTCAGCATAAGCATTCCTGTTTTACAACAATTTCACATATTTCAGACTTAAATTATACTATTAATCACAAAGGGAAATTAGATTGTTGCAATAAATATTATTGATCATCAGAAAAAATAGATAAATACTAAATAAAGACAAATATGTCATAATGTAAGGCTATTGTAGTTTCAGGAATCAATTCCTTTAACTGTACTTTTTGCAGCCTAACTGAAGTAGCCTCTGAATGAAGACACTCTGACATTGAGTCAGCATGTTGTTTTGAGATTGTACAGTGTTGTCCACTATGTTGAGAAGTTTGTGCAGCATTCTTCCTACAACTAGCCCATAAGCAATAACCAGCACAGAAAAAAAAAGTTGTTTGTTCATTTCTTTGAGTCATTGGCTCTGATCCTGCGAAGATCAGATGAATGTAAAGAAAATTAAAGAACACCTAGGAATGTGTAGCCCTTCAACACCTTTACCTCTTTTCACTGTCTGGAAAGAGTGTCCGGTTTATTCTTGATCCTCCCAAACGCAACAGTTGGCTTTGTTTTTTTGTTTTTGTTTTTCATATTTAAGATAAAGCGATTGTTCCATCAACATACAATTGTTCCCAGTACACAGCTTCCTGCCCAATACTAACATCTCAAGTTGTACCGGAACTGTGGTGTGCTGGGTGAAGAGAAGCAATGAGGATGCAGTTGTTATATTCAGAAAAACGGCGTTAAAGGCAAAGATCAGTAATAGTGACCAGTTCAGTTTTGTAGCATAAAAACACCTGAAAGCAAAATAGTCATAGAGGTACATGGATATATAATAAAACAATCACTCTCGAGATCTATGCGTCTTCAGATCTGTCTTTAAAAATGTCCATCCTCACTTATAACAAAATAATTGGTCTATTTGTTAAAGTTTCCATTTGATTTAGCATAATTTTGACATTATGCTTGTATTATGATTGCCATTATGGTGTCTAATTTTTCCACTTGTCTAGAGAAGAGGGAATCCTCTTTCTTGAGCTTTCGTATGGCAACTATTCAATATGGCCTCCTACTGTAATTAGCTGATGCGAAACAAAGATGTTGTTGAAGATATTACTACTGAACGTTTAACATCAACTCCTTGTAAAAGCATCCTGGGGTCCGTTTCACGTAGCAGGTTCAACCAACTCTGAGTCTATTCCTGATCTCTGAGTTGATCTACTCTGAGATAGAAAACTCTGAGTTTTCGGTTCCACAAACGCTGATTTGAGTGAGGTTAATCAACTCTGAGTAAGTTCACCTTGAGTTTAGCGCGTGCACCACAACTTTAAAAAGCCAGCATCAATGGAGCCCCGATTCGACGAGTCACCTTGGCAACGGGGAAGAGGAAGGGCTACGTTTTTCACCAACCTTGAATTGGAAATCTTAATGCGCTCATACGGCGAGTTTCAATACGTTTTTAGAAATAAGTGCAACACCGTTGCAGCAGCAAAAGTGTAATTTTAAATGTAGTCCTTTGCAATCACAATAATATTACAGGGAAACTGCTTGAATGGTAGCCCATTTATTTCATTTAGGTGCAATCTCGCGGGGGAGAAGCGCTCTTGGCAGCAGTTTAAGATGAAATATAAAAACATTGTTCAAACAGGTGAGACCTCGGCATGGAGGTACCTCATTTTGATCATGTTTTACACTGTAAAATAAATATTAAGTGGCTATTTGACTGTGCAGTTATTTTTATTCCCAACATAGGCCTAATGCTGTTTTCACACACATAAACTATGTCGTCTCATCTATACCATCCATCCATCCATTATCTATACACCGCTGAATCCGTCAGTCGGGTCGCGGGGGGGCTGGAGCCACTGCGGTCCCGCAGTGCTGGAGCCTATCCCAGCAGTCAATGGGCAAGAGGCAGGGTACACCCTGGACAGGCCGCCAGTCCATCACAGGGCCACATAGAGACAAACGAGACAAACAACCATGCACACTCACAGTCACTCCGAAGGACAATTTAGAGTCATCATCTATATCATGTTCTATTAAATAATTAAGCCTATTTAAACTAACACAGACTTCTACTGAGCCAACAGAAAGAAGGCAGATGCCCGTAAATCGGGTGGTGGCCACCACCTCTAACGGGAGGGCAGTGGCTGAGGGAGTCCACCCCCAAGACACGAGTGCCTTTATAAAATAGAATAGGCCTATATAGCCTATGTCTTTTTTAAGCCTATTCATACAAATATTTATTTGTCTTTTATGTCTTTTTTTTCTTTTGTCCCAACACATTCTGATAGTGCCGCTCAAAAAGACAATTGTCTGTAAATGCAAAAATCTATGCGCGGTCTGATAACCATCTCCCGACAAATATTTATTTCTCTGCGCAGTAATGCTGCACCTTCATCCACGGGATCGTTGTCAAAAGGACATCATGTTCGTGAAAAAAGTTGCCTCCTACTGTGCCTAATGGACTTATAGAAGTAGAAGAACTCGCTCTGCTGACTGAATGAATGAGGAAATCAAATGGCGTGTGTGGCTGAAAGAGGGCGGAGACAGAAAGAAACTCAAGGTTTCTTGAATAAAACCTGGTCCCGACCAGGTTAGGTTCAGAGAGTCTGTTACTCCGGTAACTGACCGTGAGGTTAAGTTACCTCTCTTTGTGGAACGGAAAACTCAGGGTTTCCCTCATTTCAGGGTTAACCTACTCAGAGTTTTCACTAAACCTGCTACGTGAAACGGACCTCTGGTGTTAGTACTTACTAAGTCATTCCCTTTTAAAATGAGCCACAAAAAAAATAAAGACTACTTTCCAGAGTATGTTTGACCTCTTTTGTGATTAAAATGCACGAAATTGCATGTAGGAAATACAAAATTTTCTGGGGGAGGACCCCCAGACCCCACGTAAAAAAGAAAGCCCTAGGGCCTCCAACAACCCCTTTGCCTAGGGCCCCCAAAATCCTAGAAACGGGCCTGGTACTTAGCTAACAAAATATTTAGATTTCAGAGAATATTTTTTTTAAATTTTTTTCCACGTAGTGTACATGGGGTTTCTGTTTGAAATGCCTTATTTTATCTTCTGTCTCTTAAAAGCCTCCTGAAGGACCAGCCTGCTCTGGACCAAACTAGCGACCTGGCAGGTATCATATAGGTAGTTGATGTAGGTGAGCAACATGACAGCCTGGAATATGGAAAATGTTTCAGGAAGTTCAGCAACAACATACTCTGCAAGAGAAAACAACTTTGATGTGAACTTTGTGTTTCACACTTTAACACAAAAAGAAATGTGCGAGTGCCCTTTCGACCTTTTCTTTTCATGTTCCTTCCGCTTGATGTTGGTGTCATTTGGAATTGCTACATCTAAATTTACTGCCTTCCTCTTTAGTTTGTCTATGACCACAAAGTCCAATGGATCAGCCATCTCCAGTTTATCAGTCTGGGTCTGGAAGCCCCACAGCATCTTAGCACTTTCATTCTTCACCACCTTTGGAGATAGCTCACACTTTGACATAGGGACTTCCAGCCCATACTCGGCACAAATGTTGCTGTACACTATTCCCGCAACTTAGTTATGGTGTTCCATGTATGCCGTACCTGCCTGCATCTCACTTACACATTTATGCCATGACTGGAAGGTTGGTGTAGTGATGTCATCGATGCACTTGAAACAGATCAGTTGTTTGATTTCTGCTCAGGGCGTGCCTCCAGAAACCTTGGTATTAATATGAGTGAGAGACAGAATAGAGGCCATGCCGTCTCCGATGTTGCCCCTGTTAATGAGGTCTGTGTCAGGTGTACGTCCTTGTAGCAAGTGAGCGCTAGAACAAGACATTCATGGACTATATTAAGGAATCTCACATTGTTGGAACGATACTATGCCATTGATCACTGTGAGAGGGGATAAATGTAAATAAATACATATATAATATAAATATATGAAAGAAAATAAGATATAAGAAGAAAAAAATCAAAGCATACATTCTCTATAAAGCATCAAAGTCAGTTCTGAAGGTTTTCATGAATCAATATTTGTGCTTTACAGCTTACATTAACAGGGCAGTGAAAGAGTTACTCGCTGCAATCTCTCTCCTTGTACATAGTAGCTGTAAATTGATCCCTTCCTAATGCAATTTCAGTTTTGAGTAATGTAAGTACAGATTCGTCAAATCAAGTTGGAATCCTCCAAAGATTTTCTTTTTAGCTCTAAATTCTCTCCTAATGTTATTCCTCTAAGCAGCTCAGCAAGGAATTGAGGGGATGTGGTACCTTAAAAAAAAAAAAACATCTCAGACTGCTGAGGCCTCATATCAGCTAACATTGAGATGCAAGTAATGTTTTTATGCCTTAAGATGTACTTTTGTGCTCATCTTTAGACTTTTTTATTTTTGAGAGATCAGATGTGTCAAACGGTCTTATGGAGCAGAGCAGAGGGGTTAGGGGTTACCCAATCTGCCCTTCTCCGTCTGAACTGACACTGCAAAGCACAACAGCTGCATCACAGACTGAGAAAATAAATGGGTGGTTGCGTTGCATTTGTATTTCATTGTAGTGTAATTTTGCAGGTCACCATACTGACTTAAGCAAGACTACAAGCACGTGTTTCACATGAATCACAAAACAGACTTCACCACCAATCATTGTTTAAAATTTCATCTTTATTTAATTCATATTCCATTTAAGAGTTTTTGGACACATTCCATGTTGTGATTTCAATTCAATTCATTTTTATTTATATAGCGCCAAATACAACAAATGTCATCTCAAGTCACTTAGATAATAAAGTCCAATTCAAGCCAATTGGAATTCAATTAATTGTAATCATAATTATTCATAAAATAATCCAATTCATTCATATAGAGCCAATTCAAAAACAATTTCCTAGCTAAGGAAACAAATAGATTGCACTGAAACTTTTTTTTTCGGTCCAATCTCCAATCTCTACAGCATACTTTTTCCCAAGCTTGTGAAAACAAAACTTAAGTAACTGCAAGTCTGTGACTGAGATCGATGATCAGTAATAAAGGGTGTAGATGCGGCGAAGATATGATCGGCAACATTCCTAATGCCTGGTTTTAATTTCCTGTTCATAAGAGGATAGTATATCAGTGATCATTAGTCACAGTGACTCTCATGCTGCAAGCTCTTTCAGTCGTAAGCACAGATCCCCACAAAATATACTGTAACTTAAGTCTGAAACAATTTTTTTTTGTTGTACAAACTGGTAAAATGATCAGGAAAAGTTTACAATAAAAATAAGCTCCAATCTAGAAATTTTCCAGCAATATTGAAAAAATAAAAATAAAACCACACATGGAACAAATAAGAGGGGAAAAAAATGCAGACACAAAACAGGAAACTAAAACTCTGTTGCAAAGTTGTGATGCAACATCCCAACAAAATTACTTTAAAAGTTTAAGACTGAATTCTTTTTACTCTTTGGAAAGTTCTCAATCACATTTAGCTTATGCACGTGTACTTTATTTGAAGAAATACTGCCACAAGCTGCAACAATACAGTGTAGACATCAATTAATATAAATAATTAGTGTTGCAGTTATTTATGGTAGGGCTTTATACTGATCCTATGTCTCGGTGAATGCTACATGGAAATACAGTGATATTATCAGGGCAAACAACACAAGCACAAACTTTAAATATCAGGCATACATATTTCTTTATTTTCTTTTAAAAACAAGTAAAAAGGTTCGATGTCCACAAAGAAGAAAATTAAAACCCAAGTTAAAGGAGATATGACGCACAAAACACTGCAAGACAAACAGCAGCAATCCTCTGTAGCTCAGTTCAATATTGTTTTCAAGGATTAAAATAGATTTTCTATGTCAAGTATTCAAGGCAAAGCGCCACAGCATGCTTACAGGAAACACATTAGGTCCCACTAAATCTCTGCGTGGATTTGTTTGAACATGACTGTGTTTTATAAGCAGAGGGTTTGAGGTCAAAGGGACCAGTTTTGACAAGAGAATCTCAAAGCTTGAGTGGACCTCTGCTAGTTAATCCCCGTTTTCCCTTTATGTCACCTTCCACACTGTTAATAACCTGAGCTCCTGTTTCCATGAAAGAAAAAGCACCTGTAAAATCCCATGTTATACAAATATATTATCCCCGCTATCCTGAGACAGCAAAGCGGCTATTGTTGACACCTGCAGGAAGAACTGCAGTCAGAAGGGTCCAGAGTTAGTTTCATCATGGCTACAGTGGTCATAGCCATTACAGTCTCTTAAGCGCACTTTGTGTCAGTGGGAGTCCACCTTCAAAGCAGAGCACACTCTGGCCTCCAGCTGGTCTGCTGGGGGCCGAGCATCCGGGTTTGAGGCGAGCATGTCTAAAAGAAGGGTACACATGGCTGGACCAGGAGAGGGCGGCAGCGGGGGTGCTCTCTTAAACTTCATAGGGATGCACAGCTGAAGGTCAGCATTCTCCCACAGAGCTTCCCCGAGCGGCATCAACCAGCCCGAGCGGCCCTTGCACACGTAGGCACCTACAGAACAAACATTTGAAAAAAAAACAAAAAAAAAACAAAAAACAGGTAAGGTACCATCTGCAAGCTTCCTGTATCAAGAGACTGCAGGGAGTCTCCCGCTCTCAGTAAATGCTGGTTTTGCAAATCGTGAAAAAGATTTTAATACTGGACTTTGATTCTATTTGTGTCAAATGCATGAGGTCTTGATTCACCGTGGGTCATACTTGGCTCTCTAGCTCTTGCAAAAGAGCATTTAGAGTAAACCAGTGCGGGTTTAGAGTGCTGCAAGTCGACATTTGACAGAGGAGGGGGACAGTTGATTACAAGTGGGCACACGCTAACACATGCAAAACCACAGTACCAAACTGTGGGAATGAGCTTGTTGTGTGCCGTAAAACAAGGGACACAAACCATACAACAGAAATTAAATAAAAAGGAGCTAATATTTCCACATCTAAAAAAAGTTAATTAACTAAAACAAGGTCCTGAGATTGTTATTGCTTTTCGTAACAACAAGCAATAGTCTGATAGCATAGACCTTACTGGCAGTCCATATCTCTGTGTTTTGTTTTTAAGGCAAAACTGCTTGTTTTTGAGCAACATTTTATAACACTGTCGACAGTGTTATAAAATGCTGCCTGCGCTGCATCTGCCAATATGTTTGTTCAGACTTGCCAGGTTGGGCCATGTTTCGTTTTCTTCCTTCCACAGCAGAGAGGAAGCCACAGTTCTTGTTCTTGGCTGCTGATCAGAATAATTAAGAGAGCATAAGGAAAACTCTGGCCACTACCAATTTGAATTTGTCATTTGTCAATGCTTGACATTTCTTTATACTAAATGATAAATTGAAATAAATTTGCAGGTTAATGAAGAGAAAAGATTTTTTTATATTTTTTATTGTAAACCTAAAATATATGAACTGCCAAAATCAAAGAGGATTATCCATGAAGATAATTAAAAATTCCTAAACTGGTACTTAATCTCTTGGTTACTTGTAGGCCCTCAAGCACTTTGAATTGCCTTGTGTACGAATTGTGCTCTACAAATAAAATTGCCTTGTCTTGCCACTAGTAGAACTATTTTAATGGTCAGCACTGATTCTTCACACTGCAGGTGTAGTCTTTGATGTAAAGCTAGTTATGTTGTAACCTGAATGAGCAAAAAGCCAACATGTATAGGACATGTCCACTGGAGAGACACTGGATACTGGATTCTGCTCTTTAGCCATCATTCTTTCCCCCTATCCTGCCTTGTCTAATAACTGTAGATTTGTGCATCTTGAGGGAGGATGACGTTAAATAATGGACCATTATATCGACTGCAAAAAGCCTTAAGCTGGCTCTCCCCATTTTCTCATTCAAAAGAAAGGATTGGGGCGGTTAAATTCCTTTTTATGTTAAAAATCTACTCAAATTTCCCCTCTCCCACCAACATTAACCCTGTCAATAAGCCTGATGAAGTCTCAGCGACTCAAGCAGTTTTGCAGGCACTAAATTCGAAGATAATGGTCCATATTCCCCAGCCAGCTACTGTGGTCAGTCCCCATTTTTGTGAATGAAATGAGACATTTGTATTACAGCCATTTCATTTCTCCCTGACAGTGGAGCGCAGAGCAGAACTGAGCTGCAGCGCTCTCATGTATTAAGACATGGTGGGGCCACATGTGGTTTTGACAAGAAACCAGGACAAAGAAAGATGAATCAAAATTTCTCTTTACAGAACTGCACAGCGAGTGTGGGCACGGTGCCTTTCCCTACTTGTAAATTCACTACAGAGATTTGCACATCTTTGCAGTGACTAGACCTGATTATCAATTTCGCTTGCAAGATATATAATCCAAAAAATATGTGTGATTAATGACAGTGTCATTTAATGCTAGTTTTAGAAACTACTATAATGATATTAGCATAATAGGGAAAGTATGCCCTTAACCCTGAAGAATAATGAAATAAAACCGCACACAATTCAATCATTGTAAATATTTTAAAAAAAAATTTGAGCTACTTGACGAATTTGAATTTGAATCCCCCATTGGGGCATAAATAAAGTATTTTTCTATTCTATTCTATTCTACAACCGAAGTAATAAATGGAGAATAAAATGCAGGGTTGCACGTTGTGAGCACCATATTGTGAGCGACAGTCTCCTGTTATCTGAGCCACTGCTGTTGACTGGTTAGATTTTGTTTATTATGGCTAAAAGTTAGTCAAAATTGTTCAATTTGATGGAGAATGGGGAGTTGGAGACAGGAAAACAGAGGGAAAATGTACTTTACTGAGAAAACTCGAATCGGCAGCCAAGGAACAAGATGAACCTCAAAGATCCACACACTCGGCCGGACCCTAATGCGCCACCTTTGATTTACCTCTAGAGTCCTGCTTGTAGCAAACTAAGTGAATGCACTGTGCAGGTTTAAAGGAGACAGACTGTAAGTAAATACTGTATGTAAATACAGGACATACAGTTGTATGGAGGGAACATTCTTGTTTTTTTTTTTTTTTCTTGGTTGGAAGGATTTATTTGGTGTTTGAAGTCACTACCAAAATATCTCAGATCTGCAGCCGGGGATTTCTACGTCGCCCTCCCACTCTGATTAGCGATATCCAGTTTCATCATCGAAATCTCCCTTCAACTCCAAATCATGCTGCAATCGCTGGTCCACAGAAGTGTGATGTTGAAACTCTTTTGCTCTTGCGTTTTGTTTTTTCTATTCACATTTCACTTAACTTAAAAGAAAAAGAAGAAAAAAAGTATGGCTTTAGCATTTCAAACTCAAAAAAAAAATTTTTGTCACCCAATTCAACACTAAACCAGAACCAGTCAGTACTAAATTAAACGTACCCACATAAGCAATAGTTTTAAAGGTCAATCTGTAAAACTTAAAACACAGAGAAATGATGCAACAGTGAAGCTCAGATTTTAGGGAGCCAGTATAAGTAACAGGATTTTTGACTGGTGTACTGAATGGCCAACTGGCTGTTGCATTACTCTATGTGTGGTGATGTGTTTAAGCAACACATGGCTCACAACATGGTTGTGTCTCAAAGAGGAATAAGTACCAACTTTCAGTGATCCAAGTGTAGAAAAAGGAAATGTGAGAGAATACAATCAGTTTGAAGTGTGAGGAAGTGTTAGGTTATATACTGAATGCCTTTTTCATATGATAATAATGTGCTTCAAAGGTTACTGAGTAATTCAGATTTTCTCAAAAGAGGCAGACCATGTGGAACAGAACAGTGGAGTGGAGTGAGTAAGTGGGTCACACTACACCCTAAAACAGACTGATCTAAAAAGAGGATGAGATTTGTGGTTGAAAGGAGAGTTGCCTGTGAGCATTTGGCCAGAACTTGCCACAGACATTTTATTTAGACCTTAGCAAATGTGTAAAAAAATCCCAGATCTATCAGTCTTTGACTGTCATCTACGTGTAACGTCAGCGTCACATTCTCTGGAAAAAAAAACTCTTGGGTTCCGCTAACAAAACATTGTGCTGCAGAGCCATTCATTCCTTAACAGGCAACATGCACCCACTCCAGTTTCTAGAGTGGTTAGGACATTTCATAACAGAAGCTTTTAGGTTAGCCGCATAGCCACTTTTGTGAGATTGTTTATAAAACAAAGTTGATTTATCAGCAAGGTTCCCGTTAATGGGCTGTCCTCCCACGTTCATCTTACATCCAAAATGTTCCCACACCAAACCTAAGGAGTGAAGCTCTAAAACCAAGTCTATTTCGGCTTTTCTTCCAAACTTTCTAACTGGAATTGGGCGGTTTTCTGGGGGGAAAAAAACAGTTAATTATCTGTAAGAGTGTCTAGCTTAATGTATAATACAGAAAAATAAAGTATAATTACGTTACTCAAATACCAACTCATCTATAGTGTTGCAAAATGTAACCAATCTTCATTGATGTAGGATGATGCGATATCAATGCACTCCATTATGGCCCAAACGTGGGTAGAGGTAATAGAACAAATACAAAAGAAATTACACTTTGCCACAGACACTGCTCAGATATATGCTGCCAACAGCACCATTACTTTTGTAGGGCAGAAGGCAGAATTCCATACCGTCAGCTTGTATTATGAATTCAAGGTAATACAATCCATATCAACATATAAATTACCTGAATCATCATTCATCTCTTCGCCATTTAGACTGGTAATTGTACTATCCGTGGGTGATGAATGTATGATGTATAGTCTTTGACATTTTTAATATGTACCAGTTCATTAAGTCAAACTTGATTCGGTGTGACACTTCATCAACCTGTCTGACCCCACACTCAACCTCTGCAGCCTCTCTGCGAGCGCTGTGACCGGTGAGGACAGCTGCTTGTCATGATGTGCAATGTTGGCGTCTCTTCTTTACACTTACCCAGCTGCTCCTGCGTCGCCCCTTCCTCCAGAAATGTGATTCTCTCCAGGACAGCCCAGAACATCACGCCCAGGGAGAAGATGTCCGCCTGTGCGGTGTAGCTCAGCCCGCCCCACACCTCTGGAGCCATGTAGAAGTCAGAGCCACAGGTGGAGGAGAAGTGCTGCCTGGTCCGATCGCCATCCATCATGCCTTCACACATCTTACTCAGACCAAAATCTGCCACCTTGAGGGCGAGCGGGGAGATTAATTGACAGAGATACACAATATGACTCATGTCAGCACATAGTTTCAGCACACTTTGCTTAAAGGACAAGACCGTTTTTTTGACATTGGGCCCTTGATTTCACATTATAACATGATGTTCTACTCACCCCTGCTTGTTGTTGGTAATTTGGAGCTGTTCCGAAGATATTCGAGAGGCGTCTGGCTGCTCTCTTGAGATATTCGGCCATGAAACGGTTTCCTATGGGCAACGTTATACAGGCACAAACTATGCTGTTTATAATTGATTAATTACTGTACACTAGCACTGATAACGTGGAGGTGCGTCGCTTACTTAAAAAAATCCGGGTTACTGTAATTTTGAATTTTTGTCGTAAAGTGGGTGTTACTGACGTCATCATCGTGCTACTACCACAGACAAACACACACAGACTTTACGACAAAAATTTGTGCCTGTATAACGTTGCCCATAGGAAACCGTTTCATGGCCGAATATCTCAAGAGAGCAGCCAGACGCCTCTCGAATATCTTCGGAACAGCTCCAAATTACCAACAACAAGCAGGGGTGAGTAGAATATCATGTTATAATGTGAAATCAAGGGCCCAATGTCAAAAAAATGGTCTTGTCCTTTAAATATGTAACTCCAAGACATTTTTTTCCCCTTTTAAATCTTTAAGAGTCTGCCGACATGGGCTTGCTCTACATGTCAACATGTGGAAAACAAATAATCAGCAACTATTTGTATAGTTGATAAACAAAGTCCTTTAACTGTTGATTTTGCCAATTCAAGCTTCTCAGAAACTAAGTGTTTTCTGGTTTTTGTTAGTCTTCTTTGACAGTCAACTGAACATTCATTAGTTTGGGTTTCGTGGTTAGGATAGGGATTTTCTTCGTTTGCTTTCTATCATTTTATTGCCATGATAATTATAAAAAAAGAAGATAATTTGAGAATGGTAATTCACAAATAATTAATTAATTGAAGAGAAAGCCATTAGAATTCGATTTTCATGTGATTTTGATAAGAAAAAGGGGAGTGGGCTCAGTGTTGTGGTGACAAAAAAAAATTCAAGCTTTAGAAAACATGGCGCTGTAACAACTGGCTGCCTACTTACCCCCCTCCATTTTCTTTTGAAAATGCCAAACATGTCAATGTCTCAGCATCTCAAATGCCACATTATTTCTATTAAGCAAGATTGAATATCTTTTGGTTTTGATGACTGATGACTTACCTTTGGCTTAGGGGAAATTTTAACAGACCTTTTTCACGACCCCTTGATGTTTTGTAGATCAAGCGATTAAATTGAGAGGTTGCAGATAAATCAATAAACAGAAAATCAGTAGCTGCAGCCCTTATCTAGATTACTGAATCAAAACACAAATACATATCGGCCTTTTCAAGGGCTTATTTTGATGTCCAAGAGTCCAAGATATAGATACGTTTGGCATTTCGATTTTATATCAGCAGATCAGATTTAGCTTTGTTTTGTTTGCTTCTATGATCTGCAAAGAACAAACATTCACTGAGAAAAAAGTACTGTACTACCCTCAATTCTGAAAAGTTAGTTTCCCTAAAAGTGTGATGTCACGATATGAGAGGAAAAAGGTGACACACCACAACAATATGCCTACCTTAACAACAGGGCCTTTTGGCGTCACACAGACCAGCACATTGTCAGGCTTCAGGTCTCTGTGAGTGATACCCAGACTATGCAGAAAGGCCACAGCACTGCAGAGCTGTCGCACCACGCTGTGGTTACGCTGGGCATCTGGGGGCCTGGAGAGCAGGTACTGATTCAAGTCACCTCCATCACAGTACTCCATCACAAGCCACAGTGCCAAGCAGGGCAGAGGTCCAGGCTGCTCTTCCTCCCTCCGGGCAGATCTCTTCCTGGCTCGGTTTGGAGGCCTTTGTGGGGTTGTCGAATCAGATGTACTCAATTTAGTCGTGTCAGGGAGCTTAGCTCTCACCTGGGCAGTGTTTGTCCGATCCTGAAGTCTAGAGGCAGAGTTAGACCTTCTCTGGGTGTTGGACTGGACGTTGTTTCTTTCCTGACTTTGTGGCGCTCCAACCACACTGCCCTTTAGCACACTCTCAACTAGACGCAGAGGCAGCTTCCCCGGTCTTAGAGGCTTCAGGGTCCTTGGTCCGGTCTGCACGAGGCAGCTGTGGAGGGCGATGACATTGAGATGGTTCTTTGCATGGCCCATGGCTCTCATGGCCCACAGTTCTTGCAGGTATAGTTCAATACACTCCGGGTTGCTGCAGGGGAGCCGTTTAATGGCCACCCTGTGTCCTGTTTTGGTCATATGGCCCTCAAAGACGACACCATAACTGCCTCGTCCAACCTCCTTCTCTAATGTGTACAGCTCTTCCATCTTCAAACTGTCAGTCTGACAAAAACAAAACAAGTTTTTTTTCTAGCATGATCAATACGTCATAGATAAAGAAAGCCTGTATAAAGTGTCTGATGCAGTGTCGTCATAAAATTAACTAATATATGGACAACTCTGTAAAACAGCAGGTAAACGTTCAGGGGTTCTAAAAGCTGATCATGACATTGTATAGCTTGTCACAACTATCTAACTTCACCGCTGTGCTACTGCTAACTTTTTACTCGCGGTAAATACAAAACAAATCTTTAACCGTTATTCATGGGTGATGTCAAGATGATCATAGGTTTTCAGATGAAAATTTAGAAACCATACAATGATTTAAATGTTCAAAGTGACCCTCGAGACCAGTTAACTTTCTGAGCGAGTTAAACATAACACTGACTGTGACACCTAGTCAAAAAGGGAAGAGAAACGCAAACCTCAAACGTTCTGATCTGTTATTTTGATTTCCAACTTACCCACGCGAGAGCAGTTGATATCATAAAGCCTTACATACGCGAGGTACATAAGTGACAAGCCGTTTCGTCGATTTGCTCTAGCCTTGTGTCAGTCTTTGACAATCGAATAAAGTTAAATAACAGAGAAGCGACGGTCAACAAACAAAACAGACTTCCGCGTCTAATTTCGGAACGTCCCGCTCAGCGTAAACGTGCATCATGATTGGCTACGGTTTGTAAGACGCCTTTTACGATTGGTTGGGAGCAGAGCTGGTAAAAAGATTCGAATTGTTTAAACCAACCGACAGTACATGGCTTGTTGTGATACGGCAATGAACAGAAAATGAAGGGACTATACAGTAGTTGACGAAGAGCTAGTGTCCACAAACGATTACTTTACGTCATAATAATACATTTAAAAACGATAAAGTGGCAATGCCTGATAGCTCAAACACGTTTAGAAATGTTATCTTTGCCAAAATGCTTTGACATAACACACCCAAGAGATTATTTATTGTAGCAACTGGTCTTCGGTCTATGGTATTACACAGAGACGATGGTGAAGTGCAAAATTGTTGTGTTGTGTAGGTAGGGTGGCTCAGTAAGTTGAGTGGACTTCTTTAAGCCAAAGATTTGATGGTTTATGTTGCATGTTTGTAATTTATCTGCAGATCATTTAGCCAACTATTTGCCTGAATTGGTAGAATTCTTCGTTTTTTTCCAAAATACCAGCTGGGGGGCAAAGTAAGCCAAATGCAGTGGGGTTGAAGGAACTGAAAGAAAGGAAAGACAATTCATATTTCACTGCCATCTTGGATAAAAAGACAGTTAAAAGGTTATTTGCTCTGTTCAGCTGTTGGTTTGTTTGCAGGTTCCCCAAAGTGAAAAAAGGACTGGTTTCCGATTCGAAAGGTTATATCATGCCAATTCTAATTTATGTAGCTGCTTATTGGGCAAACTTTTTTCTTTGATTGACTAAAATGTTTATTACTTTCAGTGACATCTATTCATTAATTCTACTTCAGTATTTCTCTAAAAAAAAAAATTTCAGCAATCTTCTGTTTTTGAAAAGATTCCAACTTTTCAAGGACCACAAAATTTGGAAAAAATAGGCTCATCTTACACCACTCTCTCCTACAGTAACTTGGCAGTGCAACATGGCAGAGGGGTGAAAAGGACTGCCTACAGCGTAAACTGCTCATTTCAAAGCAATGAAAAGACAGCTAGGCCTGTTCACATTTTCATGCCGTTCTAATTGAAACCTAGCTAAAAAGAGCAAGTTGTATTTCTGCCAAATAAGTAACATGTCCCAGCATTGATAAGCTATACTCCAGTATCTTCTCACTTTTGAGTTTATCACATCAAGAGCATAGAGAAAGGTTCAGATGCAGTTGACAGAGCAAGGGTGACTGCAGCATAACACAACAGAAAACTGAAGTGAGTTTAGTAACAAACTACACGTCAAGCCTAGATATGATGGTGATGGATGATTAATGCTGGCTTTAACCGAGCTGCTTACCCATTTACTTATGATGATTAGGCTTTAAATTATGTTTGGTTTGTATGATTGCCTCCTGGATGATCACATGGGAGGAGAGGAGGTCAGAGAGTATGAGGAGAGAAACCAGTAAAGAGAGCAAGAAAAAGAAGGTGAGGAGTCTGTCAGGACAAGACAAAGAATAGACGAGACAGATGTGAGACAGGAAAGACCACATCCTAGAGATGGAATTGAGGGAGCAGTTACCACAGTAACCCAGAACATATTACTGTTATTTTCTTTAACATGCTGAGTGTTAAAGTTTTATATAAAGATTAATGTTCCTAGTCTATATTTTTACTTTTACTAGTCATTGTAATAGTTTCAACAGAAGCTGTGTGGCAAAAGCAGTAATAGAGAGCTTAGCATCACACATATAGCATATTTTACACACGTAAATCTAATGATGGGATTTGAGTAATGGGGGAGCCCGTACCCTAGTAGAGCTTTGTGTCTAGCAACACCACTGGTTAAAGATTACTGACGGTATCTAGAAAATTACTTAATGATATTGTTATTATTGTTATTCATAACTGTCTTTGAGTCGACACAGTACCTTTTTTTCTGATCAAATAGGAATTTAGATTGGAGAGAGGACAGGTAGTCAGCTTAATAAAACATTAAATTAAACTTTTTATCCTTAAACACAAAGGCCAAATAAATCAATCTTTTAAAATGAATGACTTTTCAAATAATACTGTGTGGTATTTCTGTAGGCTAAACTGTTCGTTATGAAAAACATTTATGCTGTTTCGATGTTATAAATATTAATATGTTGAGTTGCGTGTTGACTATTTAGTTGACACACCAGTGTTACTTCAAATTAGCTGCACAATTATTGTGAGACAGATATTCACTTTAACTCTTCTTTCTTTTTTCTTTTTTCTTTTTTCTTTTTTAAATATTCTAATATATTGTAGTGAATGCCAACTCCTCCCTTTTCAACAAGATTTGATGTACTGGATTTTAGTCCAGTGGTGCTGTTTCCTTTCAATGGAAGAGGTGCTGTTGGTATTGATACTGTAGCAAATGAGTATCTACAGAAATCAGAGACCAACTTTTAGTATGGATTAGTATTATCAAGTGCCTCAGTATCATTTCATCATTATTTATTTTTACTATCCAAGTCTACACAGAACTTTCAGGACCCTTCTTCCAGTTTAGTTTAGTCACTCCAGCTGCCTCTTCAGATGACTGCTGGTGACAGAAGCCGGTCTCTCACACACACGGGAGTCCTGAAATGTGCCCCGAGCTTGGGAATATTAGTGGGTGAGACAGTGTATGAATGTGTCAGCATATATTCCCGAGCATTTTCTGCTGCTGTACGAGAGAGCTTGTGTGAGTTTGTGTGTGGGTGATAGTGAGTCTTTTTTGCTGACCTCTATGCTACTTACTCTCCTGTTTTGTGGAACTGCTATTCTCAATATGTTGAAAAGAAACAGCATAATGTCTGCACCAAATTCTGTCTCCTGTGCATTCTAGACACCCGTTCCCTTGGACCCACTCCCTCGGATTTCCAGCCAGAAATCTCCTGTAGAAATCCTCCCACTGTGATGTGCTTGAGTGAGCAGCAACTGCAGAAAAGGACCAGATCAAATTGTCTGCAAATTGCTGCGTGAAAACAACTTCAGAGGCTTAAAGGAGAAGTTCGTCTTTTTTAAACCTGAACCTTATTTCTGGCATAAAATACGTTCATCTACTCACCGATAACAGTTTGGTGAAAGTCGCTACTTTGATCCGCGTATATACATATAACGGGAGTGAACGGGGGCATCGGCTGATGCCCCTATGTATGAATATACGCGGATCTAAATATTGTAAAAAGGGCGCCGACTTTCACCAAACTGTTATCGGTGAGTAGATAAACATATTCTATGCCAGAAATAAGGTCCAAGTTTAAAAAAAAAAACAACTTCTCCTTTAAGGGGTGGATCTCAGAATTTCCAGAAATAGGGAGACACTCAGTGGGGTTACGTTGCACTGAAAGGATCAGATTATTGGCTAAATTACAATAAGAATGGGTTGAGCAAGGGTAATTATCATTGGATATATGGCGGTGAATGAATTGGATCAGAAGCACAAAGCATGTCAAACTCTGATACGATAGGTGGCGCTGTACCCATTTCAACTATTGCTAATAGAGCCACTTCTGGTGACCCCTTCAACAACCAATAACAAACTCAGGCGTTCGAGAAAATGGTGAATGAAGAGCAAGATGAAGGTACGTCCCTCTACATTTCGTTTGTGATGAGCATGCTTATTGCACAAACGCGATGCACAACGGCGTATTCTACATCGCATTGTTTCTTTCTTTCCGACGGCGACAACAATTGTGATATCGTCTCTCCCGACTTCCGGTTCACGACGCCGGGAAAATTTTTTGAAAAGAAAACGCAAAGTCTAATTCACCACGTGCTTCTCCCGTCTGCAAACACGTTTAATTTGACTTTCAACCGAGTTATCTCTGGGTCTTAAATCGATCACGAGTAATCCGATCCAATTTCTTGTCAGATTAAAGGGACACTATGTAATAAATAAAGTCATTTATTAGCTCAAATGAACATATTCATTCATAAATTAGTCCTCATTGGTGTAAAATTATCTCTGTCAAAAATCTCAATTATCCTCCTGAGTGAAGAATAACTTGTCTGTATCTACATAGAGCGGGCAAGCTCATTGGAGGCTGCCATGTCCTTCCGGTCAATGAAAAACGACGAAGTGCCGAGAGGGACAAAAAGCACTTCGAATCGCGTTTTCCCCAACGCGTATCTCATAAATTATCCCACTAATAATGCATTGATTGTTACCAAACTTCTGCCGTAGTACACATAGGCTCTTAACTCACAAAACGAGGCATTAGAAAGTTTGTAAGTTTACCGGGAGTTTATTTAAAAGAACACTTTCCGGATAGCAACTACACACTGCTGCTAACGCTACCGCTGCGTCAGCGTCACTTCCGGTAACTCCCGGAATATGACTAATTGCATTGCTTGCACACCAAAGGCTATGTCAACTTATGCTATCGGACATGTTATCTGTCATCTGTATTTATAGTGTTATTGTATGCGTGTTATGTAATCCTTTGTACTATGTGTCTTAAAAGTCTTTTTGTTTGTATGGACCTTGAGTCTGAAGCTATAGCTTCTTGAATCTTGACACATACCGCCTGCCGTAGTTCAAGAAGTTGCAATGCACATTTGAAAACGCGAGGCGCTAGAGAGCAAATTCATTCGACTTTGCAAAATAAAATTACACCACTAGATGGGGGAAGAAATTACAAAGTGTCCCTTTAAGGTGTCTACATGTACTTAATAACTCAATCTTATTGTTATTTAGCCAATTATCCGATCCTTTCAATGCCATGTAACCCCACTGACTGTTGACAAAGGCAGTAAGGGATTGATATATAAGCCAAATATAACCCGCAACAATGGTCTTCTATGGAGGGAATACATCTCTCGCAAAATGGCTTCCCATCCCTCAACACAGTGGGACATAAGAGGCCTCCTGCTGTGTATACTCATGTTGCCAGTATCCAGGCAAACAAAATTACATTTAAATAACATGCAAAAACAGATTCTAACTTCCAGCCAGGACATATAATCTTCACCTGCACAAGAAGCCATAACTTGCGAATGCAAAAAAAACAACAAAAAAAAGCAGTGTTTCTTATGTGTTTTAACTAATGTCACAGAAAGTTGGTCTCTCTTGAGATATGAATATCAGTTCTTCAGTTTCATCACAAAATATGGTTATGTTGTGAAAACTTTGTTTTGGAGAAATTACAATGACTAATCAGAGGCCAAAAAAAAGTGTAACGTTAGCCATGTACTTTCCAAAGTCACTGCTGCCGTCCTTCTTGTGTACTCATTCACTATTTTGAACCGTCAATCAGAGTGAGCTCCTTCAGTGACAGACCTGACGCCCAGTTGGCATGCTGAATTTGTTCATGAAGATGACTGATGGTGTTAAGTTACTGCGAGGGTTGATATGTATACTGACAGTCTTGATTTCAGTTCAGAACAATTTAAACAGCTCTGTGAATTTGTCATATCCATAACTATGTTTTTATTGGTTTAGGGTCATTTAAAAAAGCTATTTATAGTCCCCTTCTTAGGGGGGCTTTGTTTGCTATACCATGTTGAATCACTTGGTGTTATTACAGTATCCCTGAAGGGACACACAACATCAAGCACACTGGACCTTTGAGCTTGCCTTATTGAAGTGATGAACCCTTTCTAAACCAAAATTAGAGGGTATGTGCAGGTTTTATAAATGTGGGTATATCTGTTATTAAAAGCATGGGACTCCAATAGCCAGTGAACAGGTCTGCTTTTTCAAGTTTTTTAAACACTAAATAGCAACTGGGAGAGTGTTGAGCATGATTGTTCCTCAGTCTGTTCAAACTGAATTCCAAAAGTTTTAGGTTGGGATGATAAAGAGTCACAGAAAATGCTACCAGAAACCCATTGTTACCACTTTTATTTGGATGGAAATATGTTAATTGTGTTTGACAATAGATCTTAAAAGCATGTTAAAGGATTGACAACTATGTTTTACTGAATCCAGGATATGTATTGGATTTTTACAGCTGGTCTAAAATCAGGGATTCTGGATGCAAATTAACTTTGATTTAGGCCACCTCCGTCTCTGACAGTGTGATTTTATGAATATGCCTACTACTATGAATTAGCCTTTGACAAGCTAACCTTACAATTTAGTTGTGTATCTAAAAACAAGCTTGCTGTTAAGCCGGCATCCTAGAATTGCACTGGATAACAGTCTCCTGAACTTGAACGGCTCATTAAAATTGACAAGGAAAAATGAGAACAACTGGTATTTGTGAAGAGCAAAATTGAAACATGGCATCACTGCAGGTGTTGGAGGGACTACAACAAGCTCAGAAAAGCTTTTTATGCTCAGCGGTTAGATGGCATGAAGTCATGTAGGGGACTTTGTGTGCACATACTTAGTGGAGTTACTACACGTCATGGGTTACATTTGTGAAGAATAAGCCTTGCACCACGAAGGTCACAGTGCTGTGACCTACTCAGAGAACTGAGGAAGTAACAATGATCAGTGAAAGCCACAGTGAAAGCCACAGTGATAGTGTTGAAGATCATTGTCAACACCTGCCTCATTTTTTCACCTGGCGGTTTTACAACATTTTACCAGAGACAGCTGAGATTACCAGATACACTGCAGCAATCCCCAGATTGACTCTCCCCCACACCAACTGGTGTGGTCACACTACACACTACCTACATATTTATTTTTGGTGCTAGTGGCCTTTATATGAAAGTAGGTAGACAGAAAAGGGGGTAGAGGTCCAGGCCAGGACTCAAACCTGCATCAAGGAACTACAGAACTTTCTACATGGGGCACCAGCTTAACGAGTTGAGTGACCAATGTCAAGCCCTGTAAGATGAGCAATTTAGTTACTTATGTTAGTCCACAGTGACCAAAATATTTAATTTCTACAGTTTTTGTTTGTGATTCCACATCTCAGCACTTTGGTTAATTTTACATTAGTTCAGCTCTGTTTCTCCATAGTGTCTCGGAGCAGAGAACACTGCTCATTTTCACATGACTGTGAAATCTAATTTACTTGATAATTGTTTTAATCTGTCATATTTGGCTGGGTAGTTAATAACACATTTTGTTGTGATGTGACAAACCTGAACAAAGATTTATATCTGCTTTACCAGTCTTTAATGATACAGATACAATTTGTTTATAGTAATCTTGTTTATGTTTCTGTCCCCCGTATGCATACTCAAGAAGTTGTTCAGGTTTACTCTGCCTAAAGAAAATATATATACATTATGTATATATATATATATATATATATATATATATACTTAGTGTTGTTTTACAATAATCATTGATTTGAATTTATTTGATAGTGATGATGAGCAAGAAACTGATGTGCTGCACAGAGAGTTTATGGCAAATGTTTAATTCCTGTCTGTATTTGGTCATTTCCAAACACAATGATTGAAAGTGTACATGTAAATGTTTTATTGCTGTAAAATCACATTATTCTACAGATAGCAGTACAATTATGTACACATAACAAACCATGATTGTGATGTACAGAAAAAACAGTCATTGAGAGTATAATTAGTTATAAATGGCTCAGTAGATTATTATAGTCTGGGGCGGTTTTGTAAAAAAGTCTTTTTATAAAAAAAGAAATACACCAAAATAAGACCAAACTCCCCCTTTTGCTGCAGTCTCAATCACAAGACTTTCTGAGCAAAACACACACACACCTACACACACAGTGAGTGGGTGCTGAATCAGTATTGACTGTTTTTTGGTGGAGGAGCGACAACAGTGGTGATGACGGTTAATACCTTGTGTTTGTGTATGTGTGTATCCTTAGACAATATAATAGGAAACATGGTGAATCATTGCACTGAATGCATGCTGTGAAAGAAAAAGAGCAGGTTTGAAGAGTGTGTGCGTCTGTGCGGGTGCTGAGTTGATCCATAGCTTTTATCAGCAATGCCAATTATGAATTCTCTTCATTACTTTAAGAAGATGAAGTCAGTCACACTTCACCTGTTTTTATTTCGAAGCAGATGCCCTTTATTCTATGATAATATATCACTTGCTTTGACAGATTTTTGGATGCCACTATTGGGTAAAAGACAGAGTGCACTCTCGTTGAGGAATTTTCCTGGAAGCCATTTTTTTGGGAAACAAGCAAAGGAATCCCAAATATGATTTTTTGACAAATTAAATTTACTGGCACCCCAAAAAGATGTTGACGAGTCCAAATAGAATTATAGTTTTAATTACAGCTGTTTTCAGACTAATGGTGTTTCTGTGGCAGCTTTGCATGCTAATTAAGTAGTACACCAAAAGGAGGGGCATGAGTAATTATTACTGTGATTGAGGTCAAAACCCCTGCATTAAACCTGAGGTCCATCCCGAGCTTCCCTACACAGAGTAAACATCAGTACACATCTCTTCAGCGCGTCATACTTAGTTACACAGCAGTCATTCCAATGTTCTTCCTTAGCAAGCCTGCTATCCATTGGAACACGTTGTCTTCCACCAAATGTTTGTTGTGAAAACCCAATGTATATACATATAAAGAGTGTTAAATGTATCTAAAATCTGTATATAGTTTTTATGGAAATAAAATGCCCTCTCGAAACAGCATGTGGCACTTGAAATAAAAATATGTGGGGGAGTTATGCGGCATGGGCCGTATACACAAAAATAATATACTGCTATATGTCTGGTTGAATGCTTACACTCTGAAATAAAAGTTTCCTGAGTTTTTAGTAGTTGACACAGCAGATTTCCCAAGTAGAGGAGTAATTCTTCCTCTATGTGAAATTACAGTGGCTTTTGGGATGGAAATGCAATTCTTTTCCAGGCTAAATTCATTTTCGGTCCTGCTGTTAATAACAGTCAGTTGCGTCTCGACAGGAGCAAGCCCTGGGCCGCCATAAACCACCACAGAGATCCCTCACTCGGTTTCACATCGTTGGGTTTGATTGTGCAGCAGGACGGTAAAACACCTCAGCTGGATGAGACGGAGAGGGGACAGGAGCTTGAGCCAAACACAAGCCAGTTTTGGTTGCAGCTATATGTGAGAGCTGTACACACCCTTGGCAGGGAGCTTGTGGACCATCAGTCAGTAGTTTTGCCACCCAACTAGAAGAAAAAGATAGAAGTTAAAGTGAGTTTGTTACAGATGTTGAATAAAAAGATTTTTGTACTTTATTTGCAGAATCAAGTATTCATGTGTAATTCGTGTGATTATGTTTCATTACTGGAAAACAGAGTTTATCAGCAAGAATAGCTTGAAGCAGATAATATATACACAAGTTCTGCTTGTCTGTCCACTAAGATCTTTTGAAACAAAGCATATTAAACATCTTACAAACTTGGAAAAATGAACTGTTTCCTTTTTATCTGAGGATTTTATTAATCCTTCTTTATGTTAAAGAAGTAAGTATCAATCAAAAATATTTTATGGTTCCATTTAAATGTATCATTATTTCTCATCACATTGAATTAACCTTCACTGATTTGCTCATTTTTGTTCGCTTTACAGCTTTAATATTTTGAGATGGCTGTTTTTCAAAGCAATTACTTCAACTGAGGGCTATTGGTGTTTCTAATCATTGAGCAGTATTACTGAATGATGAAAGATTATTTTCTTCTATACTGAAACTAACTTGGCTCTTCTCCAAGGCAAAATATTACATATGTATATTTGTATATAATACCCATTAAAAAGAATAAAAGACTATATAAATAATTTTTGTTTGATTGTTTTGTATCATCTCAGTGACAAAACTCTCTACATGACTAAAGGGCTCTAAAAAACCTCATGATGCAGACTATCTCATGAATCATGAAAACCTATCATCTTCACTTCTTTTTTAAAACCATTTTAAAAAAACTTTAATTTCAGAAAAGTTAAGTTTTTCAATTTGGAGTTGCACTCAGGCCAAGAATATATATATAAAAAAACCACAATTATAACACAATGGCAGGTGGTATTTGAAGGTTGGAGTGCCTCGTAGGTTGTGGCATCCACCACAACTCGCTACTTGAACATGCTTACAATGGCTCTTGGTTAGATGAGCCGGTTATTATTATTATTAATATATAATTTATATTATTATACAATTATTAGTATTACCTTCTTTACTGTAACAAAATTTCCTTTTAAATTACAGTAAACTACTGGCAGCTACAGTTGCCAGCTTGAAACTGTTATTCTACATTTTACCTACTGTGATCTACAACAACAGTTTAGTACTGTAAAAATATTACAGTACTGTGCTGTATGAAAAATAAACATTACAGTATTATACTGTAAGCTCTTTGGTTGCAATTATACTGTTATTTTACAGTTCCTACAGTATTCTCCATTAACAACTTATTACTGTGAAACTGTAGAATGTGATCTTCACAGTGATATAAACAAATGATTTAAAAGTTTTACATTAAAAAATGAAAACCCCTGAAAGGATAATAATAATGATAACAATTATAACAACAATAATAATAATAATAATAATAATAAATGAAAATAGCTATCACAGAAATGGCTCAGACAAGAGATGGCCTAAAAACATTAGGCATTTATTAAAGCTGAACATTTGCAGTATCTACAAAATCCATAAAAACACCATTACTACTTTTTTCTTGAACTATGACAAATGATGGGTAACATTACATTTATTAAACTTCACCCAAAAACAACAGTTGGGTTAAAGTCACCGCATTAAAAGCATAGCAGGTAAGAAAATTAAGTAAAAGCTAACTTAAGTACACACATTCCATTAACATTTACATATCAAACAGGCTCTCAACAATGGTGGGTTCAAAAATGAACCTGGACATCTGAGACAGATGGACTGAACTATACTGGCTAAATAAAGCCCCACTCAAAGTCCATCAGTTTTTTGAGTAGATTGGCCACATGGGGATTCCCCGTTGTTGCCTTTTTGTGGACCAGCTTCCCCGTCTTCTTTAACACCGCTTTCTCCTGGCTGGTCTTTCTTCCCCTCTCAGGATTAATACCAATAAGGTGCTTAAAATGTAATAATAGAGAAAGTATATAAGATATTATGGTAAGTAAAGATAATTTGCATTTAATATGGAACCTATCACATTAATTGAATAAAAATTTTAATTGTCTTTTTATGATAATGACCCCTGTGTCTCATAATTATAAGAGAATGATCTGAAACTATTTATGAGAAACAAAATATTCAGGATTCAAGATTACAACAGTTGAGCTGTTGCCATAATTACAGTATCTTTTAAACCTTTATTTGAGGGTGGCATTAGGAAACATTGTTATCTTTGGGAAATTTTCTTCAAAGTTCAACATATAGATACTTTTTTGAAAACTGTATTTCAGGCTCTTCAACCATGGTGTCTATTGTCAACTTAAGAAGAGCAGTTAGCGAAGGACACATTGCTCAATGAGAGCACCACACAGAGTTACATGGCCAGTCTGAACAGCCCCTTTCCTTAATTAAGATGGGTGCTAAAAGGAAGCAGGCTGTGCTTTGATGTGCAGGAGATAGGTGCAACAACTGTAAAAGTTAATATACCAGAATGGCTGACAATTCAATATTTCTGAACAGAGCTGGGAAGAGGGGTAACACACTCAAAAAATATCTCTGGCAGAAATTTACGCTTGAACAACCAGTGTCCTTGCAGCTTCTTCATGGTATTGCAGGTTGAACACATAGTACGTTACGAAAACTGCAGCAAGCCCTGTGATGAAGGTTTTTTTTATGCCTTCACAGATGACCTGGCTTTCGATGCTGATCATCCAATGTCCCAATGTGACTCCATCACCAGCAACTGATGCAGACAACAGTTATAGAAAACAAATATGAAAAAGTAAAACAACAAATTGTAAAATAGAACCTTGTAGCCCACCTTAATTAGATCTGACAACAATTCAAATGCCCAAGCCAATTTATGCTTATTTAAGTAATGTGCTTCAACAGAAAGCAAAACCTTTGTTCACATAGTTGCTAAATGAGAGTAATGTATGCTAGCGTACCTTTGACCCAATCTTTTCGGCAAAAAACAGTCAATCTAACACAAAATCATATTAGCATTATGTTTACTTTAGCAAGATTATATTTACCTTCTTAAGAAAGCCACGGGGATGGATTCATCTTCTTGTTATTGTCTCCTCAATCTCAAATAAAAACATTGATGTGTAGGCCTATTTTTAATTTGATTTAATTTTTCATTTTGGTCAGATGAACTATTAAATGGACCGAAGTACAAGTCTGATTTAAAGTGAACTGAAAAAGGAAAAAAATACTATATTAGCCTATACCGTGAGATTATAGGTAGCTTGCTGTAAAAAAATAAAAAAAATACTACTTTTTACTGTAAGATGTTACAGGAGCTTGCCGTTAATATTTTGTTCCTCAAAGACATCAGAATGTACAGTATTCAACTGTATTAATGGAAAACGGTACACTACTGTGCAAAAATCCAGTATGTTTACAGCAATTTGTTAGTGTATTATCCTAATTGAATTCAATTGAATTTTAATTTTTTTTCTCATCTTAAAGATTGTATAACTGTACATTACTTTTCTCTTTTTCCACTTAATTTCATCCTCTTTTAAAATCATAAATATACCTGCTCTTTTTTTCTAACTTTTCATGTCTTGTCCCTTGCAAATGTGCACTCTATCATGATGAAAAAATAAAACATAAATAAATATATATAAAATAAGATGACACTGGTAAAAAAAAAAACTATATATATATATAACTGCACCTACAAGGCTCTGGTATAATATGAAGTTAAGCATGACCATTCTTGTCATCAAGGTAATCACTGCCACTTGACCACCAGAGGAGCCGTTTATGTACACTGGACTGGTGGTGGATAACAGCGATATCAATGACAGACAGGCCTCGGAATGGTTGCTTGTTCCTCTGGGCTCCTTATCTCAGTTGCACCGAGAAGCTCTGTCTATATGGACCCAATTCATCCATCACTATCAGACTTCATGCAGGTTCAGAACGAGCATTCACACTGTCACAGGGAGCAGAGGCTAACAACTTCTTATAGATGACAACGGCTGAAGTGTTGAACTTAGACAAAAAAAAAGCAGGTTTCCACCATGGCTTTTTTATTATTATCATTATTATCACAGACATGATCATTGTGCTATAAGTCAGTTCAAAGTGTTTCATTATTCGTCTCAAAACACCGACTGAAATTTCGAAAAAAAATGCATATAGCCTATCAACTAACAGCAAACTGGGGCCCTTCTGTGTGAGGTTTGCATGTTCTCCCCACATGCATTTTTTTTTTTAGGTACTCTGGTTTATTCCCATAGTAAAAAAATATGCATATTAGGCAGATTGATAACTCTAAATTGAACATAGGAGTGAGTGTGAGCATACATGGATGTTTGTTGCATTTGTCTCTGTGTTGGCACTGTGATGGATGGACCAGGAACATGTCCTGGGTGCCCAATGGCAGTGAGGATAGGCTCCCGCTATAGACATATATGATATAATGAATGAATGAATTTAATATAATTTACATATACACACACACACACACACAAATAGTGACATTCCCTTTGGAGGGAAACTGGAGTCAGACCCGAACGTGATGGTGCTCCCGGAGAGGTTCAACCGTCAAAGCTTCAACGGGACGTTGGTAAAGGGTTCATTGTTTGTATGCTGGCTAAGGACTCACTGTCATTGAGGCCGTTAACAAGTTAATATTACACGGTGTGTTCACCTGTCATCAAAACCTGGGCATCCGCTGTTTAATTTACTACAGTAAATACGAACATAATTGAGCCATTCATTCAGTCATACCAAAAACACTCTAGTAGTATTTGTAGATATAGACAGTTACGCTATCGATCCGAGAGGAACTAGTTTAGCTGTGAGTTAGCAGCGGATGCTAGTAAACAAGGTTATCTGATCAACAGTAATCGACCAAGCCAGAGATGTAAACAGTCCATCAACTCTTGCTGGAACATTACCTTCAAATATAGTTTATCCGTTGTGCTCTTATATCCTGTGAGGATGGTGGTAGATGAAAGATGCACGCTCTACATTACAGCTGACAAGAACATTTCCACACGGAGCTGACTTCCCTGGTCGAGCAGGTGCGATGCAAGCCAAGAGGTCGAAGCTCAAAGAGGAGGTGAGTGAACTTGAGGAGTGACATAATTTTGAAATTAAAATCAGAAAGGCCCGTTAAATCAGGACCTTTCAAACAAAGGGGCACCTTTTTGTTGTTTTGGGGAAATTTTTAACTTGGGTGTCTATAGACACCCAAATGCTCTCAAGAACAGAAAAGGTTATTTTTCCATACTATGTCCCCTTGAAAGTCTAGGCAGCACAGAAAAAGCAACAAATGGTTCTATGAACCTTAATAAATTCTATGGACGCTTGAACACTTCCTCATATAGTTTTCAAAACTCAAACTCATTTTGAAATAGTCTGCACAGACTTTTAGGGTTGACAGTGACATCAATGTAGGTTTTTAGTTTAGTATAGATTTTATTGCTAATCAGCATGTTAGCAAACAACACAAAGGTAGTTAACATTGCTAAGATATGTACTGAAACACTCCTGATATCACCTTAACAAAACACTCAATGGGTTTTTGGGAAGCAGCCTACAGGGAAAAGACGTCTTGATGACTAATACTAACCTATCATCAGGTTGCCTGCATGATCTTTCCATTGACTTCACTGTCAATTAGATAGATAATACCGTCTTCCATACAGGTGCATCATCTTCATCAGTAACAAAAGGCTTGTTAGTTTAACCTTTTCCAGCACAAACAACATTTATCGACCCATGATCATTTCCACAGCACTGCTTTTCTCACTTATGCTCAACTTTTTGGTTAAAATATCAGATTTAAAATGCCACTGTCTCCCTGACCTTAACAGCAGGTTGGCATTGGTTATAACTTTTTCAGGCACCTTACACAAGGCTTCTAGTTCAATCTCACGGTAGATTATGCATATTTTTAGTGTCCCATTAGTTGGCTCAGTGAAGACGAAATCAGTGGCGTAGGCAATGCCTCCTACGTCACTGTGGGCCAGTGGTTTGTGTGTCTACCCAGGGTTTGTGCGTAACAGAATTGGGGAACCCACCTCTTTCTCTAGCTCTCCTGTGAAATGAATGGTGATATACACCAGAAGGGAGGGAGGGGGGGAGAACTAGAGGGTTGAGCCAGGAGGGATGGGGTGTGCCATTATAAGAAGCCTCAGAGGAGGCATGCGTTTAGTTGTTGAAACCCTGCGCCAAAGGATACGAGCTGAGCCGCTAAACTCTCCTGTGCCTGCAGAAGGGAGGACTTTGAGAGATATCTTTGCGTCACACTTACAGGTAAGGAAGTGACTTTCTTTCATGTGAATGTAATTCTACCTGTGTGGAGAGATTATGTTGTTTGCCTGGGATAAACAAGGCAAGACAAAGTACTTGTTAAGAGATTTCAACATTAATGAGGAGAGGACTTGTTGTCGCTCATCTGCACAATTCACTGACTAATAGATTCAGAGGGGAATATTGTTGTCTTTGAACAGCCATTGTTAGAATTTTCCCTCATAAATTCTTCTTTTTAACCAGTCGGTCTTTGCTGCTTTATTTCTGTCTGGCTTTGTGATTTTAAATGTTGACCCTGGAGATGATAATGTAAATAGCCCTCTCATCTAGAGTAGTCTTTTTTTTTTCCATTACTCTGTTTGTATCCCTGTGGTTCTAAGGGACCACAGTCAACGTCAGCAGTACAGACATCACACCTGATTACTGCTTAATTAACAAGAAAAGAAATCCCAGATCATGCTGAGAGAGCAGGAGCCACTCAGCTACATTCTGTATAGGGCTGACTTTTTTGTAATGCAACTTGAATACATACAATATGTAATATTAGAAAGGATACTAAAATAAATATGAAAGTTCCTTTTTTATTTTTTTCAAAAAATTGTATTAACCAAAACGGCACCAGCTAAAGTAAATGATTTACACACTAAGCCACTCCAAAAGGACCTTTTTCGTGGCTGGCTCTTTTTGTCGATAGTGAAGTATCATGCGTCAGATTAAATACATCAAACAAAAGCTTCAAACAAAAACTGACAAAAGCTGTATTGCTGTTTCTCAAGTGGCAACCTATAGTGGAGGAAAAGCTTGAGAAGTGAATCTGCTGAATGCTGTTGTTAAACTAAGCACATGATAATGATGATTGTAATGATAATGGTAATGAATGTGCATAATCTTTTGCCATTATAAGTAAAGACGATACTCAAAGACCAGGAGAAAATGGGTGGTTAATGTGCCATTCTTGGATAAATGACTCCACATCAGAGTTAGGTTTTGGCTTCAGTTAGCTTAGGGTTTTCTCTTACATTTTTTCCTTTGAAAGATATTGTATTCTAAGAAATGCAGGATTTGGGCTTTTCTCTTTTTAAAAATTCCCCATAAACAATAAACTGGTTTAAATAATTATAACTAGATTACACAAGAGTACATAATGTATATTCTCACTTGTACATCTGACACTGTAACGTGCAAGGTATTTATTCTGTCTTTTAAAAATGGTTTACTTACCAGAGCAGAATAAACACTCCTTTAGGATTTCTGTTGCCTTCTTGAAAATAGCTGGCTCTTGCATTGTTGGATGTACGCAAAGCTTTATGAGAAACCAAACCAGATGTCAAATGGATAACAGAAAGAAGATATTCCATCATCAGTTAGCTCATACCGCAGCCACCTCCCATCCACAAAAAAATTTGCTGTTCAACACTTTTTCTGGTTTCACTGTCATCACCTCAGCAAAAGTAAGGAGCTTGTCTGGTCGAGATGGATTGCTTTTCTCAGGCTCCATGTCCAATGGATTCGCACAGGTGTCAGCGCAGCTTAAGAACAACCAGATCAATAATGACACCATGTTAGCTGCCTAACTCTGTGGAATTTCAGCTATATAGTCAGAGCTGCTAGGCAATAACACCATCGAACTGAGCGCATTATTACTATCCCTGTTGTATGAAAACCTTTTTTTTTTCAGTTATCAAGAGTCAAGCTGCCAGTTGATATTTTGTGACACATTCACTTAACTTTTTTGGATGTATTCTTGAGGATTATTTCTGTTCATGTCAGTGTGTGTCACTTTGTCATTGGGTCATATAAAAATATCAGAACTAACTAAATAACCTCATCCTCTACTATAACTTTAGGAAATGACACAGTAGTAAAGTGCGTAAATGCACTTCACTGCAGTCTAAAACATCCATCTTCTGCAGACTCTCATATGTAATCCTCCATCAGCTTCAGCTTGTGTGACGGTTTATCAGCCAATTGGATAGCAGCTCTGCCTGCTCTGTGTTCTACGTTGTGTGAAAAATAATATAATTTTTTGGCTATTAACGCTTCATGGGGGATAAATAAGATGATTGTTGGTGTGACTGCCACTATGATGGACTCATCTGATGCTGTCTATGTCTATGCTTAGATGCAAATATGTTCCCAATTAAAATAAATCCCGCTAGTGCAATTGATGGAAACAGCAGTAATAATAATAATCATTTCACATGATGTGATGGTGCCTAGAAAGAATCCAAATATGAATATGAAAAGTATCATATTTTCATTTAATGATTTGGAATAAATGAGTGTTAGTATAGCCTCTGTGGGAAATGAGGAGAAAAAAAGTGGTAGAGTTTATCTTATTGCTTCTCAATTTGTGCGCTCAGCAGCGTGCATCATGACATTTCCTAAATAACAGCAGTGCAAGATACAGACAGTAGCAGGAGTTGTGATTTCCAGTAGAACCAAAGAAGTAGAGATGAAGACAAAGAGAATTCAAAAGATAAGGAGAATCACTATTGTATGTTTTGCATCACACTTTGTCATATCCTTGAAAATATCTGCGCTTACAGCATAATTATACCATCACGACCTTTATTAGGTACCCCTTTACCTTTATGACCTGTCAATTGTGCATCTGTGAGACAGTAATAAGACTTTGAATGCAGCAATGGGGCAGGTAATAGGTGTAATCATGAAATCTGCTGCAGCTGTGGCAAAAATTTCTAAATCGCATTAGGTGCATTCTGCCAGATTAGTCATTTCAGGATCCTGCGAGGAAGGGCACAATATCACTCCTGCTCCTGGTCGTTTGAACGCCCAACTGATTGTGTTTATCTGTGGCTGCACAGGCTGGATTTGCACTACTGATGATCCTGTGGCTAAGTGTGGGAATCATAAACTGAGGGTTTTTAGTAGAGTAACCTGTTATCAGAGTTCTGACAGGACAACAGGGGACACCTCTGTTGTAGATTTTATTGGTAAGGGAAACACTTGTTTTGTTGATTTATTAATTGTCCATGTAATTTATAAAGCAAACATTTGCAGGCTTCTCAATTGTGGAAATTTGTATGTTTTTATGTTTTCTCCATATCAAATTAAATTTTTTATTTCTTACTTTTGGACTGCTGTTTAAACAAATCAAGCATTTGGACCATGTGTCTTTGGGCTCTGGAAGATTGTTCTCCAATTTCAATAGATTAAACAATCAGCAAATTAATTGAAACTTTGCAGTACAACCTTAATTTGTACTCCCTTCAATTTCAGAGGTAAAAAAAACAATTAAAAAATGATTCCATTAGAGGTGTGACTTAATATTAGTATGAGCTTAGTCCGTTTGAAGGCAATTGAGTACTATGAGAGAGAGCTAGTTGCATTTTTTTTTCTGTCAACACTTAATGTGCCCTAATAGGTTGCAGAAAGCCTGGTTTTAAAAGTAAACAGTTTAAGATACATGAACACATGCAAGATAGCCTCTACAATACTAACACTTATGCCATTTATGTGATTGTTTATTTTCATCAATAGCATAGAGGAAAAAGGTGGGAAAATATTTTGAGAGTTTCTTTATGCCTGCCTTTTGTGTCCAGTAGATTCTGGAAAGTAGGAAGCTGGAGAGAGCTCCACCGTTGATTAGGTGCAAGATAATGGTAAAAGTCAGGAAGACAGAAAATATATTGCAGTGTGATCGTGAGTTGAACTCAGACTTTAACACCTGTGGTTCTGTTAACACAGTGTTTCAAGCATCAGAAAGCGCTAAAGACTGCAATCAAAAGAAAAAATACTTTTTTCCAAATACCTGACTAACTAACTACTTAAAGTGTGTGTTTCTCACGTAATAGCCAGCTCGCAATTAGAGGTGTGAAGTTAAATTTTGACCTAACAGTTTAAATCTATGATCATTCACGAATTAACAATTCAAATGCACAACAATTAAAGATGTATCTAGATGTATTGCATCCTCCAGTTGGTATAAAAATTTGATTTTCATCAGGATTTATGAGCATTAAGATCAGTCTGCATTGATATTTTATTAAGTGATTGAAAAAAAACAACTTTAGCTTGTCTTTAGCTGAATCTTTAGCGATATCTATGGGAACCATTTCGGTTCTGTCCATTCGGTAGGTTACATATCAATTAGTCACCATAACAGTCCATATATCACATGAAATGGCTACTCAACTAACTTCTGTACCTGAACTTAACCCCTTAACGCCTATTGTCGCATATATGCTACAAACCATAGCCGGAGTAACCGTTGACTCTTTTTTTTATATACAGCTATATAAATTCAGGCGTTAAGCGGTTAAGTTTAGCTGTAAGATACATATATCGCACTTTCCGTAAAGTCAAGTTTGTAATGAGACCTTACATTACAATAGCATAGGATTCCACTCACTATTCAATGCAAGAGACTATAAAACATAACTTGTTCTTCATCTTAGGTATAAAAAAAAAAAAAAAACTATAATGTTCGGTCGTCATATCAGTGCAGAATCTTCCACATTCTCATCACAATGTATCACATTACCAGAGAACTTTTCTACAGCCCTATCTCTTTTGATGTAAAGACATACAATAATAAGTCCCACTATCCTTTGGGTTTCACTGGAGATCTAGCATTATTTCAATCCTGGAGGCTCTGAGGTGCTTGAGCTTATTTCGACACATCCTGAAAGTTAGTGAAAAAATTGAAAGGTGCCAGTCTGTAAAACTAACTGAACCTTGACAAGGTTAAAAAGGCGCTCCATAGAGAATGAAAAGATTCATTATGCTGTCATTCTTGCCTGGTTAGATTTAGTTTTGTTTGACTAAAAACAATCAAATCAAGTGGAGAAGAGAAGAAATAGAGAAAGAAAAAGAGAGAAATAAGATTGACCTTAACGGGGATGATTGAATCACACCGCTGAAAGATCTACAAATTAACAAGTTGGTACTGTGCCAAATCTGATCCCTTGCAAAATCAAACCAGCATTTTTTGGCGAATTTATTCAGCTAAATAAATTATAATACATCCAAATGCATTCAGCAATGTGTTTATTATATGAAGTCATGTGTAGTGGATTTTATGAGTCACCCTAACCCTAAAAATATAGATGTGTTTTAATATCGATACTTCTGAAAAACTGTGATCTGTTTTTTCTTGCAGTGGACAGATGTGTTTAACATTTGGTTATAAGCATTAGAAAGGAACTGAGGTACCATTTTACAGTTTCAACATAGAAACACTATACTGAAGTTCAAGTCTGTGCATACAAATGACAGCCTGAAAGAAATCATGAATACAATATGGCCTCCAAACAATCTGAAGCTTGATGTCAACTTAGCATTTTCTAAGTTCTTTTAGAGTTGCATTTCGTTGTACATAGGCAAAGACCATACAGTCACAAATAATAAAATTAGTTAAATAAACTACTCCTCTCTCCCTTTCTTATTGTCATGTCATTGTTGATTTTTAAATGTCCATTTGTTGATTTTAAATTTGCAGGAAGAGGTCAACGCTTCATCAGAGACTATTTGGTTGGGTTTCTCAGTATCCGACATGCACTTTGAACAGCATATGACTCTCATTGCCTGATTTTAGCATTTGTTGGGCTAAATTTCATGTCATAGAATAGATTCAATAACATACTCATCATTGACTAATTGATATCAGGCTTTTATCTGCTCTTTACAGTTTTGCTTAACCCTTGTATGGTCTTCACTTTTGGGACCCTCTGGTGTCCCTCGGGTCAAATTGACCCGGGACATATTTGGGGCTTTAAAAACAATTTTAACAAAAAAATGTATTTAATAAACCATTAACATATATTGTCTTTATCTCAATTTCAAGCAACTGAGATAATATACATGTTTAATGAATACAATTAGTCTCTAATAGAACACAATTAACAATGGAAGTGTGACTTCTCTTTTTGTCAAAAGATTATAATTAATGTTAAAAATCCACTATACTCAATACTTGGGTGTCATAAATCATGCTTATCTTGGAAAATACATGGCATACATGGAACCTTTTCAGAGACATTGTAACTCTAAAAATTGCTCTCCCTGCCTCAGCATCCCACAGACTTTCAGTTGACTCCCCTCTTAACCTGTAGACACCAGCAAGGATGAGGATGCCAAAGTAGGCATGCAGATGCATGATGTCTATCTCTTTCCACTGGTCACCAAAAACATGTCTCCCCTCAAAATTAGTCATATCCAGAATAATTTTCTCAACTGAGTCAGGAATCAGCAACTCAAAGGATGACTTGATATCCTGAACATAAGTAACAACATAAGAACAAAATCATGTGGGCCCTGGTACCATCCATATTATGTTAGCAGCTGGGGGGGCTCTGTCACTGGGGATGAATACCATTCAATTTGTCCATTCTTAGACAAATACGTCTGTGAGGCTCTTCCAGTGGCTGGCTCTTGGCCTGCTCCAGCGGCCACCTGTGGTACTCCTTGTGGTGCATATTCCGAGTGAAGGTCATCTTCAAATTCACATTCAGATTCAGATCTAAATTATCCTCATATTTGGAGACATCTTCCTCTTCCACATCGCTATGTGCCTGACTCTCTTCAAATATGAGTTCCCTCTGGCAGCTAAATCTTTTGGTTATACTGTTGCTGGAAGACTGTACTGTGATTTAGAGGTATTTATCTCTTTGTCTCACCCCCTTGATGTGCAGGTGTAAAGCATATAGCGCGAGACAATTTTTGATTTTTACAATGTTATGGAATAACATTTAAAGAAGAAAGTGAGAACAAACAGCTTCTGTATGCTTTGATGATAATAATAATGTAACATTGTGAGTGTCTGTGTGGGCATGTTTCTGTGTGTCTCTGTGCATGCTTGTCAAAATGACCCGAAGACCATATGAAGGATGTAAATGTGTGGGGTATAGTAGCATGTGTGCTCTAAACTTTTTTTTTGTTTGTACATGTTTATCACAGAAAACAAGCTAAGGCCATTGAGTTTCAGGTAAAAAAAATGTATACTTGTACCATTTTTCTTCTTTTGAAAATTTGAAACAGGTCACTTTGACCCGAATACCATACAAGGGTTAATTAATTTTTGCTGGAATGTTTTTAAAACTTCACTCAGGCTTGGTAATGAGAATAAAGAAACTTAATGTACACCAGAAGTCTCCCAAGTGTTTCTGATCCACAGAGCCCGAGGCAGGTTAAATTTGGCCCCCCACGTCTGGAGATATTACTGGCTGAATTTGAGGATGTTTTTTCTTTAGGTAGAAGTTCTGAAAAATAGTCAAAGGCTTAAAAGTCCTCATTTAATGGGAATAAAGTGATCTCACTGAAGGGCAAATCCTGCAGGACACAGATAACACAACAATAAGTTGTAGACCACTCCATTGAGCTGGCATTATTTGATCCAAAATGCACCTTTTAAGTCACGGATAGGTGACCTAAGTTATTTGTTATTTGCAATGATGGACATTTTTTGGGTTATCACTCTTTCCCTGCAATGCATGGATTACCAAATGGACCTGTTATCCTACCCAGGAGCTCCTGACAACCAAGGGTTTAAAGAGTCACAACTTTTCCATATCACAGTCATTTCAAATTCAATATGTGTGACATTTTGAGCTACAAACCCAAACACTCTTCTCTCTGCTATATTTTCAGTAATGATTCAGTTCTCGGTCTTAATATTACTACTGACCAATTTTTGGCCACCATTGCCTATAAATTTGCATACTATTTCAGCTGTCCTTTAACATTTCACATCGTTTGCATAATCTGTTTGACAGAGCAGGCACTTGACTGGGTCAAGGGGCTAATATAGGTATAATGGTCCACACAAGGATAAAACTGAGATCAGTGGTGTGGGGTGTCAAATGCTAAGCCTTTCCCCTGGGCTCACATGATCTGTCAAAAAGCTTGGGAGGACATATTAGCAAGGTTTGCATTTGAAAATAGATCTTCATCATATGTAAATTGAAACAGCCTTGCCTTCTTTGATGAAAGCTGGCATGAAAGCAAAAAGAAAATGGACTTTAACGAAGAGCCGGATGCTGCTCTATTTTTAGACGCATCCTTCCATCTTGTTGAAACAAATGCTTTTACCTGGTCCTTTCCAAAACAAATATATTGTTGTGCGCTTCCATTAGAGTTAACTAAGACCTTGAAAATGTTACGTGTTTTCAGGAGAAATGCTCTTCCTACTGAATCACCGAGGAAGCAATCAGAACATTCACAAAAGGACTACTGCTCTTATGCATTTGGTTTTGTTATTTATCTGTGTTTCTTGTCAGAGCAGATAATGCACAAGAGCAGGAACGTCTGGTTCCACCCATTTATGGAAAGTGGCTGCATATTTTTCTCACCACTTTCCTTTTGTTTTGATTTTGATTCACCCCTTCTCAAAATCCCAATACTTTTTGCGCAGCCTCTTAAAAGAGAGTTTTAGGGAAGCAAACAATGAATGGCTGAGAGTGGGATTTATCTGTTGCGGACAAACTTGCATAGTGAGGGGAATTAATATAGGCAAATTAGCATTAGCAGCTTAAAATGAAGGGCAGAAAAGGTGCCAAGGTGTCATGGATGTGAGTGGTTGAGAAGAAAAGCTCGGTGCTCATTTCTAACAAAGCTGTGACGCACTCTTATCTCATCCATTAGATGTTTGCATGAAGCTGAAAAAGCACAATGGAGTCTGCTAATGCGGAGATAACCCAGGGGTCCCTAACGTGTCTGTCTCTTTCGTTTTCCCTCCTGCTTACTCGTTTGCATCTACCTTCCTGTTCTTGTTGCGCCTTCCTCCCCTCGACACGCTCTTTCTTCCGCCACTCACCTCCCGATGTTTCTGCCTCTCCATTGTCTCATTGTGAGTTATGGCTTGGACCTTTTATCTCTATTGACATATTATGCAACATTTCAGTCTCTTCCAATGGCAATCGACAGTCCTTTATTAAGCTTGAGCCAAAAGCCACCACAGATGACAGCACGAAAATGTGGTCACATTGTAGAAGGAAAGATGATTAAAATTTCTGTTCTACCAATAACATCTCATGGACCATTAATGATACCTAATGAATCTTTACATCACAAGATTCATGAGGGTTTTATGACATTACACTCAGTTACTGCTCGTGAAAAACGCATTGATCTGAGTTGATAGGCTAGTTAAGTGTGGTGTAGCGCAAGAAAAGAGAGTGGAGGAAACCAAAAACGAGCAGTTCAAAACTCACAGTCCTCACAGATGTCTCTTTGTTGTACAGTTTACATATGTATATGTATATGTACTATAAAAATATTTGTTGCACGGAGTAACAGGTATTTTACTGGAATCATGCAGATTTTTTTTTATTAGTTTACTCTAATGACTCTAAGTAGAAATATACATACAGTATTTATCCTTTAACCTCTAGTTGTTTATTCGTCAAGGTTTTAAGATAAATCTCTGAGTCTTCTTCCTCAAGTGAAAACAACTGGCAAATGAAACTTATATTGTTCATATTGTCAACAGCAGCAGTATTTATTTATTTTTTACATAAAAATTCAAGTGAAGATTGCTGGGCGGATTACACAAAGCAGAGGTATTTTTCTTTTAACATTTTTGCATTGAGAGCATCAAATAGATTCCATTCACTTGAATGTGGGACTCTCTAAATTCAAAGTAATAAAGCTGGATTTTAAGAAAGTCTGTTAAATTATATGAAACAGTAGCACATCTCTAATACCTACAAACAGATAAATAATTTATGACTAATTTGAGGTAGCACGTATGGTTAGACTCACATGAAATTCTTTAATCCTGTTAAAAAATAGATCTTCCAAGATACCAAAACTTCGGACTGAAAATAACTTCAATAAATTACAGTTTTGCAACAATCTGCACGTTTAAAGTTTGATATATGCTTAAAGTCGCTCTGTAGTGACGTAACATGAAATGGTAAGTTTACTGTATTGTACCATATACATTTATCTAAAAACACTACCTCTCCGCATGATCACAGAATAGGCAAAACTAAATTAAAAATATTAGAATTTTTAATTGAATGATTTATCAAGTTACATCCACTTATACAGTGGAAACAAAAATTAAGTACAAGTACAAGACAGTACAAATGAATACAGTATTATATGTGTATAAACACATATCACACAGTAACAAATCATTGCAGAAGGAAAAGCCCAAACACCAGAGAATAGGCAGACATGATCTTCCTTATAGAACTTATGCATAAGATACTTTCTAATGGATTGGACTGAATTGGATTACGACTGGATGGAATTGTACTTTACGTCATTGGACTTGTATTGAGCTTCCTTTTTTTAGGGCCTTGAGATTGTAACATTGGTCCTAAATGAGCAAACTGAATTTATTTGAATTAAATTGAAACTGGAAATATGCAGACAGAAGATGGTTATTTGGTAATAATACTAAATTTTCTCATGTTGTGAAACTTTGCATTGAAGATGTTAATTTGATTGAATCAGAGCTCTCGCTTTTAATGTGATGAACTGCTGGGAAATAAAGAAGTTAAGTTAGCCATGCTTTGTGGGGAAAAAAGTGTGTAAACAGTGTTATAAATATTGAGTAAATGGTGTCACATTAGCCTTTCTTGTATTGATAAATTGACCAATACAGATCACTATCATATCCAATCTGCAAATCTCAAAGTGACAGATGTCTGGCAGTCTTTCAACACTGAAAGATCCTGTCACCTGTACATGGCTCTTCATTAATGGCGTCCATTCATTGTGTTAATTGCAGTAAGCACTGGCTTCCTAACAAAAGAAATCAGCAGGCTATTGCATTTTAAATTACTGTGAAAATTTACCTGAAGCCCTGAAAACTGATCATAATTTTCTCCAAAGAATTAAAAAGATAATAATCTAAGCTAGGGCTTAGGAGGAAAAAACATCCTTCAGTACTCCGATTGGTGCACTAAAGTGCAAAACTGCTGACGGAAAAGTCCTCAAATGAAAACGTTTGAAATGAAAATGCATGAGAGAAATACAACTCACATGACTGTTTCCAAATGGAAGCACATGTCACCCTAAAGTGCTTCCTTTAAAAAAACACAAATCTTCATTAGGAAGTGAGGTGAGAGGACCAACATGTGACAACTGTTACAATGCAACCATCACCTTCATGGATGCCATTTTGCTAGACACCTTGGTTAGATGTAATCACAACACATTATGACACAGTTTATACTTCCTGGTTGGGTATAGGCATCACTTGGTGTAGCTTAAATTTAAAACTGCATGGTTTAGAAATAAAAATTATAATGGTAAGGGCTAAAATACATTTTAATTTACAACATTATCTTTCTGGATGCCATTTTTGCACTTCGTATGTCGTTGTTCTTATGATCAACAGAGGCTATATAGTTTTATTTATAAATCCAATATACCTATATGAGCATATGACCTGTGGAGTTGTATTTGGGAGGACAATCTAAAAAAGTCTTATGTCAAACAACAGCAATTATTTTCTATTGTGGCGAAAAGGTAATTGTCAAAGTAGGAGCCAATCACTCCAAATCTTTTTGAAAACTGAAAAAACTTACTTCAAGGACCTTTTTTAAGTGTCTCAAGGTTCCCTGAGGGTTAACTAATCAACTAACTAAAACTAATCAACTCAATGCTTCATAAAAGAAAGTTTGCACTCAAGTGAAACTTGTTCATAAAAAATGATCTTCAACAAAAGTATCTTTAAAAGTTTTCAAATGCTTAAGTTTGAAAGCTTTCTTAGGATATATAAGGTGTCTGCAAGACACTGATTATGCTCTCTTGTGTGTAAGACGTTCAAATACTGGTCCCCTATTGTTTAGCTGAGAGCCTAAATCACAATATATCAAAATTAACTTGTAAATATCTGGTGGCAAACAAATGGATGTATTACGTCTAATTACTAAAACATGAACAAGGCACGACTTTGTTCATTAATAATGGTGTTGACAAAAATGGCAAACAGAAGCCTCAAATGTCAGACCATATCAATATACGGGTAGAACATTAATAATGTGTGAAAGGTGCATCTTTGTAATACAGGAGTACATCTAGCGCCCACGCCATCACTCACACTGCACTGCTTTATTCATTTGTTCAACTTAGAAAGGGCCACTTTAGGGAGTACATAACAATATCAAATGGACTTAGTCAGCAGGCTTGTAAATGATCATTGCACAAAACATTTCAGCAAAGCAAACAAACAGCTCCCATAATGAATTCCCATAAATATGTTTATAAATGGGCTGAAGTCACGTATGACCTGTTTTATGCGCCATTGAAAACTATTCAAAATATAGAGTGGAAATGCTCACGGTGTGCTAGTTTTTAACTATTCATTTAGATTGAACTCAGTGCACCCATCAAAACAGCATCCATGCTGTTTATTGTCAAAGATTTTCTTTCACTTGCATCAACATGATGTCCTCCCGGTGGGAGTGTTGTGCTTTCTGAGTGGGTCGACGAGACAGTGTTATTATAGACACATTATTATGGATCGGAAGTGTAACTGTGTTCCGTTTATAAATTCTTAATCTTTTAAACTGTCTTTTTTTCTCAACATTCTTCAACTTTGTTGTTTTTAGAGAAAATCGAGCCTTTCCACTAATGTAGTTCAAGGACTCCTCTGTAGTATGTACCTTCTCTTAAATCAGTTTTTTGTATTTAGACAGGGGGGTTTTTTGAAAGAAAAGAGACCTCAATTGCATTCCATAAATGATTCCTTAGCCAAGCTTTGCCTGACCTTTGGATGACTTGGACATACTTGAAGAACAACTGTCTTGCTGTGTGGACTGCAGTGATTACCAACCTTCAATTTATGAACCAGCCATAACATTCTTCCTGAAAAGGGCCTTATATTTCAAGGAATCGATGATACAAACAAAACAGCCCCACAGACCATCCCACAGGCACGCTTGTATGTTAGCTTGCTGTTGTTCTTGTCGGGCAGACCTTACCCCTCTTACACTCTGAGTTATTGCTGGTTGATGGATCGTAGGAGTCATGGAACTCTACTGGGTTGCCCAGGATCTTAAAGCCTGCACAATAAGATAAGCAGACTGAATATGTGTGTAATGCTGCTGAGGATCCAGGATGTTGTCGATATGCTTTAAAATGCAATTAATAGAAATAACTTCCAACAGGCTTTTTATATAAACAGCAGTGCAGTGTCTTGAAATTGATCTCATCTTTAATTTTAATTTTTGTATTTTTTCAAGCTGCAACTGTTGTTTTTAGCATTTATAACTAAAACTCAAGCACAGACAGAAGAAAAAACAGAACATTATATAGAATTAGTGCCACATATATAGTTTCTCATACCTACAACTAAAAAGATGGTATTAGATTTGATGCTGTTTAAGGGGACAGAAACAAACCTCCATAAATGGATGATGGATATGTGAATGTTATTTCTGCATCTCAGTGGCCAGAAAAATCTGTTAATTGAATGTTAATTGACTAGACTGGTTTTGAATAAATGTTAAGAAATAGTGAGAGGCACTATTATGTAACTTTGCATAATTCAGTTCACATAACCCAAAAGATTGAAGCATTTTGTTTCTCAAACCTGCAGGCAAACAATGAATACAATGGTTCTGTGTGGAGGCATTTTTGATGGGGTTTTTTTCCCCTTCGTCATCTCAGTATTATTATCTTATATAGCCATGAGTGACAGAATAGATGCGTCTCTGGGAGTGAAGGTCAAGTAACAAACACTGTGCAGCTGGTCCAGAGATAGAGACTTATTTAGAGACTGATTTATGTATCCCTCCAGTTATTCTCAGTCAGCTTATTCATGCAACTTTGACACAATTTTTTGGCACAAGTTTATCTTGAACTTTCTGACTTTTTACTCAAATGCCCTGTTTTTACCCTTCTCCATCCTTACATCTCCTATCAGATGGAATAAAATAGTTGTGTATGAGTTCTTGTTGCCGCAGGGTGTGATCACTGTGATTTAAAGCTTATCTCAACAACCACATGTAAACTCATACAGTCCAACCCCTGCTATTAGAACGAGTCCAATCTGTGAAGCAACCCTCCGGCCTGCAGAGGATGATCCCTACCCAGTGGAAAATACCCATTTTCTCATTTATTGCCTCGGATTGTGCTCTCTCTCCATCCCACCTACACTGTCCATCTCCTGATGCTGGCTGAACACTCTTCCACAACCAATGTTTTGACTGACCACACAAATACAGCTAATTATCTCTATAGGTTGAAATTGATGGAATATTGCTGTCACTCTGTCGCCTCTCTTCTTTTAGGCTGGAACCAGATCCCAAAGGTTTTACATCCCAGATTCTCCAGCTGTTGACTCCTTGTTGTAGACTTTTCTGCCTGCTGGGCTCCGGTTCATCCCTGTCTGTCTGGGTGTGCTGAGCGATGAAGGTCCCTCTGAGGTGCCTGCTGGTTCTGCTGGCATGTCTCTTCACCCCTGGACGCTGTGACTGCCAGGAGGAGTGTGTGGCCTGCAGTCTGCTTCTGCAGGAGCAGCAGCTGCAAAAAGGCTTCAATACCATAGTAAGTATGTGTGTGTGTGTCATTTTTAGTCTGTGGGTTGCTACCAATAAGACAATCCATTGAATGGCTTGTCAACATTGTATTGTGTCTGTTTGGATATGACTGCAATAAGCATTCAGCACACTAAAAAAGGTGTCAGTCTAAATGAGAATATCTTGTTTGTTGGCACAGCCTCACAAAGGTACGCACATGAAAATATATTTACATATAATAAAGAATGAATAACACAAACATAAAAACTGAAGAGGCATACAAGCAATGATAGTCATGACATTTGCAGCCAGATGTACGTACCGCTAAATAATTTAAATTCTTTCAGCAACACCAGTGCTGAAAGGTTCAAGTTGTTCAGCTAATTCACACACAAGAAAAGCAAAAGTGGTACGTCATACATCACAAACTGAAGCTTTCCACACAAGCACATTTTTAATATCTACAGTCCTTCTGCTTATTCAGTGAAACATTGCAGAGGTGTGGATAGAAGTTCTGTTTCATTTACTTTGTCTTGTCTATTTTTTTTTTCTTTCTTTTTAATGATCCAGAGATTGACCTAGGCTCATGCCTATTCTGCATTTTGACACTCTGCTCAGTTACAAATGTTTGGGCGGCTAGCAGCTGGCTACAGAAGGACCAGGTAGTCCCTTGTAGACTGGTGTAGATTTACAAGCGGACACGATACCATAATTTCTGCTTCACGCTTCCTGCTATTAATGTATAAGAGAGTTCCCACTGACAAGTATGCCTACATGCTTTGCACTGTATCCCCATCCTCATCTATTCATATCATTTGAAACAAGAGAATGGATCACCAACCACTTTTAAGCTGGGATAGAGTGGGCAACTATGTCATGACACATGTATAGTTGCCATGTTTTGATGAAATATGCTGCCGTTTGTAAAGACCCCAATTGGCTATTGACTTTTTAAAAATTACTTTTGGGGGGGTGTAATGGGAATCCATTAAAGTGCAGGCATGTTGTCCTATGATGTTTACAGTATCCTGCTTGTCTAATATCTCAGCAATTTCCAACTTCTGACTGGGAAAAAAAGGCAGACAATTTAAAGTCAGATTTTCCATTTAGGAAACCAAAGCGCATTTAATTCTTAGGTGAATTTTATAACTCCTGTTGAAGTTGACTGTTACCTGTAATAGCAAAACAAAGATAGCAACTTGAAATTAAGTAGAAATTAAGATGGAGAGGCTGTGTAACTGTACTCTGTCCTGGAATTGTGACACACAAATCAGTCTGAGGGGCTTACTGAATTAAATGTTTTAAACCAAGGGGGCTTCAAACAAATTGCCAGACACCTTATGCTCTCGGGCACAGAAAACTGTCTTTTTTTCATGTCACGGATAGTTTTCAGTTATATGGTGGCCCTGGAGGCCCGTTTGTGTGCATTATTAACCAACAGATAATTGGCACCATCTGGAGAGCCATACAGCTGAAATTGAAAAAAATAATGTTTTCTAATCCAAAAGTGTATTTGGATTATAACAATTCATGCCTAATCACTGTTTGCTGACTTTTTTTAAGTAACTTGACTGAAAACATCCATAGTGATACAAACTAATGAAAAATAAAAGTCCTGTTTCTTTAGTAACTTGCACCTGCAGTGGTTATAACTTCTACAGCGTAAAACTGTTGTTCTTAGCTTGGTGTCAATACATAAATATGGAGCTGCTTTTAACAGTTGGAAAGCTAGAGATCCAATCTTTTAGATGGTAAATTATTGCTGTGTCTTTTCAGTGTCATATTACAGCAGGTTTATTTGCACGTGTAAGTGTGCGCAGCACTTTTGCAGTGCTTCTTGACTAACATGAAATATCAACTCCGGCACTGAGATGATGCAATCTCTGTGTGCTCGAACCAAAACTTCAGCATAGCACACAATCTAATTTCCAAACAGTCCAAGACACGTCATCGGGTAAAAATAGTCTGTGGGCGTCCATGATGGCTAATTTGGCTGATAATGATGCAGAGAAAGACAGCTGGGACCTTTTTGGGAGTTGTATTAGAACTATGTAATTGACTGCTCCTCAGTATCATCAGCCCAGGCTTACATCGTGACTGACACATTTTATCAGCCTCTCATTGTGTCTGCCGCCTTCCCATTGAGCCGCAGATGGAATTCACTGAGCAATTCCATTGTTTCCCATTCCAGAATAAAAGAAGGTGTGTGAGGCCGCCGCTGTTTGTTATAATGTCAGGACCCATTGATTTATTCCTGCACACACCTACACAGTCGTGCATGTATCCGATCACAGAGACAAACAGTCTATAGACTCACACACATAGACACACACCTTATGCCTTTCTCTGACTGCATTAATTACAAAATGAAATTTGCAAAGTTAAATGCCTGCTTTTGTTTACATTTGCGCTAATTATCAGATATGGGGCTTTTAATTGCTGAGTCGTTTCAGTTCATGCATACCTACATGTAGTTCTGTGAGTCTTTTTTAGAGTGAATAAGGTGTGTGAGGTTTCTTTCTGTTTGCATCACATTGTGAATTGTTGCCATAGGACCCTCTTGCAAATGACCTAAGGTGCATTTAAAAGACACAAAACCCAAAACAGTGTTTCAAAAACAGCCTCTTAAAACCTGAGGATTTTTGGATTTTCTTTCAGCCACTGAGGAAACTAAAAATATGAAAGATAACAATATGAATCATTTGAGAAAGAATACCCTACAGCTTATATTGTTAACTCAAGCCTTTTCTTTTATGTTTATCAATATCAAAGGAAAATAATTATTACTTGTATTACAATAAAATGATAACACAATCCTAGAAGTAAAGGCAAGTAAACCTTGCTCAGTTCTAAATGGGTGTATGTGGTTTAAAACAGTCAAAGTCCAGTTGGTACCTCTAAGATGGTGGTATGAACTAGCCTGGGAATTCCCATGCTGCTTTGCGCTCGATTTCATTCTCACTGCAAAGTCAGCCTGGAAACCACCGCCCTTATTTTTGCCAGAGTTTGGGAACCAATCACAGAACGGGGGGGGGGGGCAGCAAGACGATGACGACGTCCATGCGCTACACCGAAGCTTGTAGAGTGTTAATCCAACATGACCGCGGACACAACGTTACCGTTCGATGCAGCCTTAGAAAGTGTTTCGGAGTAGATTCACCCTAGGGTCATTTGAACCGTGACATCCAGCCAAGTAGCCCACCCTAAGTTTTTCCGATATTGGCTGAACATCAGTTGAGTAACTGAGTTATCCCGAATAGCTTAGTACAAGCGCTGACGGACCCTGGCAGCATCTCCAAAATTACCACACTAAAATCACATGCCATGACACCAAACTTCTACAGTAGTACAAATATGGTCTGTACTCACAAAACGATGCATTTGGAAGTTTGTACATAGTCCAGGAGTTTATTATTATCATCAACACAAGCCTGATAGCTTTTCTGCTGCTAAAGCTTCGTTGACGTCACTTCTGGGAGCTGGGAGCTTCAAAGTAAGATGAGGGTTGATCTGCTACTGTAGACAACAAAGCAAGGCTGCTCAATTTCTCCATTATCAAAAAAAATTCACAACTCTACAACATAAAAATTCATGTAGAATATAGCATATAGGCCTACTTTGTTGTTAATTTAAGTAGCTTAGAGTGCAAGTTTACTTTTATTTTCCTTTTTTTTCTTCTTCCTCGTCGAATTTCTGTCGTCATCTGGTATAAGTGATACAATTGGCTATGAATCGCGCACAAAGCAGCATGGGAAGAACCTGACGTCATTTGATAGACATTCGTAGCGCCCAATAAACGGCTCTAGGCATTCGTAAACCACGCCTCAAATACGAGAAAATGCACACCTAGTTCCCAGACCACCATCTCATCGAGATTGTGGACGCGTCAGCCAGGCTAGGTATGAACGGATTATACAAAGAAATACAAAAGTCCACACTTCCTACCTAGAGGCAATACACCCAGTCTGGATGATACCCAAAAAGATGTGGATGTGTTTTCTATCCCTTTCTTTTGAACCTCTGGTCAATTTGTGTGTTGCTGTCATTTTGTGTTGTTTTCTGCTTGTTTTACATCTCCATGTGATTGTTTTGAATGTTTTTGTGCAAACTTTCCATCTCATAGTGGTTGCAGTTTGTCTCATTGTAATTGAACATTTTTTGGTTGACTGTCCAACAAATAATAATGAACATGCCAGAGATCTGGCTGATCAAGAGAGATTTGATCCCTGTGTTATGAAGAGGTTGTGCAGCATTGTCCATTATGTTGAGCAGCTTTTGCAGCATTCGTTGCACAATGGGCTCCAAGGGCTGCAGAGCAGTCGGTGCCAGTCTTCTTTATCACTTTGCTCAGTTTCTTTGTGTCACTGGTTCTGATGCTGCTACTTCAACAGGTAGCTCCAAATCAGATTGCACTCTGCAAGACTGAGATATACAAAACTTTGATGCAGTCACAAAAAGACCTAAGCTTTTAAAATGTCGTCTGAGTATTTCTGAGGATGACAGGACTCTTGAGGTGTACAGAGATAAAAAAAGTGCTCACAGACAGACAAAAGCCTTTAGTCTCAAACTATGGTTAGTTTGTACCGTAGTAAATATTTTTAAGATGATTTTGTAGGCATCCACCAGTATTTTCTAGAACTTCATACATCGCAGTGCAGCGTGAAATATGTCAAACACACGGGTGAAATCAAAGAACATGATCTTCTCAGTGCAGGTAGACGATGGCATCTCCAACCCCAACCCTAGGATGAGAAACAAACTGTGGTGGGTCATGAAAGATGGTGTTCATTTTCTTACTTAGGTGAGCTACCCTCCATCTTGATACACCCCTGAAAGTAAAGACATTTCCTCTATATAACCCAACTATGAAGAACAAAGTAATACCATGTAAAACCACTGAATTGTATTTAGTGGTCAACACTCATGCATGTCTTGTAGAAAAATAAAACCTTCTGAAAAGTAAAGGCATCTCCGAGACGTCAAGAATTTTATTTTAAACTCTTGTTCTCTCATGTATTTAAACACTTGACTACGTATTCATACACACACACTCTCATATCCTCTCACTTATAAACTCCAGATTGCTCCATTGATCTGATGTGGAGAACCCCCTGGTGTGCTCGTTTAATTTACGATGGATAATTAATTTCCGTTGATGGATTCACAGCGGAACTCCCTCTTCTCTCTTTCCTTTGATGTGAGCAGGTTTTCTGATAACAATGCAATTTATCTCGTTTGAGAGAGATTTGATGAGCAAATGGGATTTGCTTCTTAGCTTAAACTGAAATTTAACACAGAGAGCTCAGGAGTTTATGAAAGGGGAGAGAAAAGCTCTAGGTGCATAAATCTCCATAGTGCCTAAGCTGCGGCCTATATTCTGATTTATTTGTCAAAAGAAATAATACTTCATTGGGGTTTCTATATTTATGGGCATAGATAATACAGTCTGTCTTATTTTGGGTGATTTGAAAGAGTGATGGCAGTCATTCTACTATATTATTATGAGATAAAACTTTAAAAATGTTGCTTTCAATCCTAAAAAAAAAATAAAAGGCTTTATTATTATATTTAGCATACATCAAATGTGCCTATGTCCTTATCTCTGTACTGGTAAAGTTGCTGTCCATCATCGAGTTCAGGCATGAAATCAGACTGTCAAGTGTGATGCTTATAAGACAGGAAAGTCATTAAAACTATCCAACAACTTTATTCTATATAAAAAAGTTCAGTTCTAAAAGATTGCATGTATAATTTCAAGAGCAAAAACATCATCAGAGTTGAGGAGTCAATCGGAAATAAATAGTTATGCCAAAGGACATCATTTACCTGCTGTCCTTCAAACTAGTTTGTAATGTTTTCCAATTTTGTGCTGTCAATCATTCTGCAGTAGCAGATGTCACGTCTGTCAAATGATGGACATTTCATATTGGCCCATAACCTTCCATACACGCTGAAAACAGCAGGGACAAGGCCCATTAACCCTCATGACATAAATACTTGGTTACTGAGAGTCTAAGATAGGGTCTGGTAGTAAAGAAAATAAAAATGATTGCATACCAAGTATTTGTGACATATGCAATATTTATGGGTATCTATTCATTTAAAAGATATATATTTTATTGATATAATCATCTTGCTTGTAAAGTATGACTTTTATGAAATTATGAAAAGTACTGACAGGTTAATGTCAGTAGGATTAAAGCTGTATTAGTCAATATTTCTATATATAATTGCTGCAATGAAATGTGACGACCTACAAACAATCACTGATTTTTTATTTTTTTTTCCAGATTTTCAGCCTATTATTTAGTTAATAATTACAACTTAACTGACTACGTCAGTCACAACTCTCATTAATCACATGTCCACCAACAGCCGGAATGGGGTTTTGGCATGAAAACTCTCATAAACTCTGCATAAACATATTAGCAAAATGCTGGTAAAGCTAAGAGAACATGCGAGAAGCTAAAGGCTAAAACCTAAAGAGAATAAATGTTTGGCTTTAATCAGACAGACACATGAGCACTAATGCTGCTATCTGTCCTCTGAATGTGTAAATAGATAATTCTTTGTTAACACTTATGGAATATCAACTTTACAAAATTATAGTTTGTCAAACACAATTGTTAGGTTTAGCTTCTTAAAAAAGCTCCAGGACAGCGTGTGACAAGATCGGAGTCTATACAGGTGAGGGTTTTACCTAGTTATGGAGATATTACTTTTTCATCCATCCATTTTCTATACTCACTTTATCCAAATGAGCCTATCCTGGCTGCCATCGGGCTAGAGACAGGTTACACCCCTGTACAGGTGTAATCACAGCTTTATTTTATCTCCATTTTTTTTTTCTAAACATTGTAGTGGTCTGTGCTTGTTTTGTGTTTGTTTTTGGTTCCGTTTTAATGTTACTTTGTTTTTCTGATTTCCATTTTTCCTGTGTTAGCCTTAAGTTGGATTGTATTAACCAATTACCGCACCTGCTCCCTCAGACGAAATATTCCATGGTTTTCTTTTATCATTACCAAATGTGCAACATATTTACTGCTTTGGCAGCACTTTTGGCTTATTTTGATAAAGTTTTTGTTGTCACTTACTTGCCTCCGGCCTGCTGTGTCCAGTGTCTTCATTTGTCATGGGACAGGACAGTTAGATAGATGTTTCTAGCTCCAAGATAGGTTTCCCTTTTGGTTTTGGCTGTTTTTTTTTGTTTTTGTTTGTTTTGGTGTTGGAGACACATGTGACACCAGTTGTTTTAACCTTTGAATGCAATACCAACAATCTCAGTTTTGTATTGTTCCTGACATGAGATTGTTTTGCAACGACAATGTTTCCAAGTAAAACCCATTTAAAAGAATTAAACTGTATGTATTCCCATTTTCAGTAGTTGAGGACCTCATATCCTGAATGTGTGACAGGCTGTCGTGCTGGATGCTTTCCAGTTAATTTTCCTATACATTAATTTTTTTGGTGGTTCATTATTTCTACTTCTCTTAAATGGAAAAAAATATGCTCTTGGAGAGTGAGGTATTTCAAACTTCAATCACTTTGAGTTCTTATCATTAGCATTGCCCCTCTGGCGAACATATAATTTCTTTTGACCTTCATGCTATCTGTGCAGATTAAATTATTCTACAGACATTTTGATTAAGGTTGTCCCCCCTCATTAGGGTTTAGACTTGGTTGGTACTTTAATTTGTCTACCTACAGTGTGTCATCGTTGTTTTTATGGTGTTTTAACTATGAATAACTTTCTTTTCCCTCTGCAGGTGTGTCTGTTAGAGTGTGAGGGTCATGTCTCCTCTTCACTCACATGGGAAGTGTGTAAACGTGCCATAAAGCTATCGCACCATCCCTCACTTCCTGGGGGGGGTGCTCTCTTCAAGAGAACAGGAGAGGAGCTTGACCTGACCCCTCTTGACCTGAACTCTGACAATGAGCTGCTGCAGTCCGCAGCCGCAAAGCATTTCCAAGAGGAGGATCAGGAGGATAAACCGTACGAGCAGCGCAGTGTCCAGTATGACTCATCACTGCTGGTATCCCCGGAGGAGGGGGAGAGCCTGGAGGGTCTGGATGTCAGTCTGGCGGATGAAGAGAGGAAGCAGCGAGAGGAGAGGAATGTGGATGGTGTGGGCCAACGTGAAGGGGACGAGGATGACAGCTCAGAGGTTATCACCTTATCCAAGCGTTTTGGCGGCTTCCAGAGGGGGCGTCATGGATACAGGAAGCTGATTGGCTCACCCATGAGGCCCCTACAAAAGCGCTATGGTGGGTTCATAGGTGTCCGGAAATCTGCCCGCAAATGGAACAGTCAGAAACGGGTGAACCAGCTGCTCAGGCAGTACCTGGGCATGAGAAGCAGCCGCAGTGGCAGGTTCAACAACATCCCCGTTACTCGGGTTTGGAGGCAAAACAAACTGTAAAGTATTTCTGTTGTTGTCACCGAATCCTGCCCCGGTTACCTCAACCTATCAATCATTTTTTTCAGCAGCTCTTTCAGTTCAAACTGTGATGTCAGCATTGTGATCAGAACAACAGACTCCATCTCCCTGCACCTCTCTATGTGTCTCTAAGTAACAAAGAATGTTTTGACTGTGATGTCCCTCTTATGAAGCATATTTACATATTTACTGTGAAATAAAATAATTAGAGAAGTGCAATTGAATATATTTTTGTGTGTCGGTATAATAAAAGTGGCCAAATGAGATTGGAAAACTACTGACTGTGAGGTTTGTCAGAACTTAGAGTGTGTTAATTAAAATCACGTCGAATGCACTCTCATACATGTGTGGATGGGAGAAAAGTGTTGGCCTCTGCACTCTGTGGGACGGATGGGATTGGATTTACATAACACTACACAGGTTTTCACTTTTAAAAGGCATTTGTGGATTTGGGACAAAACTAATACATGTTATTATTTGTCTTCAATTGGACTATAAATACTAAGTCATAGCAGGAACGTGAGTCAATTGGTAATGGACCAGGACTGTGTTTTTGAAATGATTCAGTCAGAAGTTCATGTGGTTGGACAGTGTGACCGCTGAAGCACAAACTGTTATTTATTGGTATAAAGAAGCTAATTTCCTGCTTAGGTAATTTAATTAACTAAACACAATGTAGATTAAATTGGTTTCCAACTTTTTAAACTCAACAAAACTGCGTCTTTCCTCCAAAAAGTCTTTTCCATCAGTCGTGCCAAAAAAACCAGAAAAAAGTATCTCTCCTTTCTATTGTATTAAGGTCTTTGTCTAGAATTTTTGACTGCAAAGCTTGCAAGTGATGAGTTTCTTTTGTGGAAATGGGCAGCAGGTTGGCAGGCTCCCATGAGCACCTCACAGTGGAGCAAAACTGCCCTCTAGTGTTCAAGGAATAAACATACTGAATTTGGATACTGAATGTATATTAGTTTGATCATATTTATGATAAACTCTCTTTTCCTCTAGTGTGACTGAAATCAATATTAAATAGCAAAGTCGGTACACCTTTGGAACGACCCCTTGAAATATATTTTTAAAGAAGATATTACGAAACTAGTCCAGTTAATCTCAATATTATTAGGTGTATGCAGGGATATTTCCATGTGAGGAGGGATGGAGTTAAGTTGGAGCAACTGTATTGAACCAAGTTGTTATAAAACCCCAATTCAAGTGGCGACACTGTGTGAAATGTAAATACCAAAAAACAATAACTTGCAAATCTCATAAACCAATATTCTATCCACAACTGAACATAGAAGACATCAAATGTTGAAAGATAAACATTTGACAATTTCATGAAAGATATTAGCTTATCTTGAAGTTGATGGCAGCAACTAGTCTCAGTTCAGACAGGTCTGTGTTTACCGCTGTGTAGCATAGTCTATAAATATCTGGAGACTGAGGAGACCAGTTGCCGGACCTGTGGGAAAGGAATGTCATTTTCTAGTCTTATATAGAATTGTAGTTTCTCCACAGTTTAGTCATTTGTCATATTTTGTGTTTCATAAAGCACCAGATGTTTTCAGTTGGTGAAAAGTTTGGACTGCCGACATGCCAGTGCTGCACCTGGACTCCTCTACCAGGCTGCTGTAATGGATGCAGTTTACGGCTTAACATTGTCTTTCTGAAATATGCAAGGCTTTCCCTGAAAAAGATGTCACGTGGTTAGGAGCATCTGTTGCTCTAAAACCCGTATTTACCTTTCAACACTAATGGTACCTTTCCAGATGTGCCAGCTGCCAATTCCATAGGCATTAAGCGCACCCCCATACCTTTAGAGATGCAGAATTTTTGCTGACAACGAGATAATAGATGGCCTCTTCCCTCTTTTGTCTGGATCACATGGTATCTATAATTTCTAAAAAGAATTCCAAATTTCGATGTGTTGGAATGAGTTTTGACTTAGAAATGATACAAAAGTGTTTTTGGATCATGTTTACATTTGCCTCTTCTTTCCATGATTAAAGACAATTTTACATTGCATAATATTCTGAAATAGTTCCACATTATGTTACTGACCTGTTGCCAGTTAACTTCCAGCTCTTTCTTTTTCTGTTACTTACTTTTCCATCCTTTTGTTGCCCCCTCCCAACTTTTTTGTGACGTTTTAAACATCAAATTCAAGATGAACAAGTATTTTTCATCATATAGTAAATTGTCCCACTTTCAGCATTTGACATGTTTTCTATGTTCTATTGTGATTAAAATATTGGTTTCTGAGATTTGCAAATCATTGCATTCTGTCTTTTCTTTTTACATTTTATGCATCTTCCCATCTTTTTTGGAATTATTCAACATGATCTACAGTGCTAACATCAGAAGTGGAATTACAAATGTGGGAGAAGGATGTCATGACATGCTCATGACTTCTGGCCTTGTTACATCCTGGGCCTTGTTGACTGGTTCATATGAATATTGTTGATAGTTAGAATGAGCGTGTTTATGATAAACTGCGAAAGCTAGGCGCCTCCAGAGAGGGCCACGTACACTTGTTATGATAAAACGGTATAAAAGGGTGTCACAAGATGAGCTCGTCGGACATTTTGTACATTCTGTATGCATATTTCCTGTGACAGTTTGTTCAATAAACTCCCCAATGGACGGCTGACCAACGCGTGATTCGACTCATTTTCTCCACAACATAATGGTGACCCCAAATTCGTGAGATTTTGCATCTGGATCCCGGCAGAGCGTGTCCTCTGTGCCCCGACAACCGACATCAGCTGTGAGAGCCGGCTGGTTGGATTTCCCACCATTACAACTGGCGTCTGTTAGTGGAGCACAGATCACAGGTTTCTTCCGGCTTCCCCAAATTTAAAAGAACACAGGAGAGAGACGGATCCTGCATTCGGTAAGCATTTCATTGTGACCTCTGCGCAGGGGGGCTGCTGAAATTGTAATTGTTGAAATTTTGGGCCAAGAGGTGCCATATGTGTGAATTGGGATAAAATTGGGTAAACAGCAGCTTGTGAGAGTTGTAAAGCAGACAGCTGTGAGCAGTTGGTCTGGCTTGTGTTGTTGTATTTTTGTGGTAATTAAGAAGGGCTATAGTCGCTGCGCTCTGGCAAATTGTGAATCGGGTGAATTCAAACTGGATTAATTAATAGCTTTGAAGAAGCGGGCAGGTTGTTGAGCAATCGTCAATAGTACCTCTTGCATCTTATCAGCCATCCTTCAATGCATTGGGGGGAGGAATACTGACGGGAGTACGGGGTACACTAGACTCATTAAACATACGTGAAAATTATTTTCACTAGTCAAGGAGTAAAACGAATACTGATAATTGATTGACTGGCGAACATTAAAGTTCAACGATTGAATCAATCAGGCTTTCAAAAAAAACTCTGAAATGAAAAAATCCAGTTCTATGAGGAGCACATTTTAAGTATACATGTTTATATCATTGTATATATCTGCTTAGAACTCTTTGGAGTTATCCGAGACCTCAGTATAAAGACATTTTGAGAAGAAAATTCAAATTTGTTTATGTATTGACCACAGGAGATTATATTAAGAGGTCACAGCGAGGCTGGTAAAGTACACGTCAGCATCTGTTGCTTTGGTCAAGAAACCATATCACAAGGCTTGTAGGGAAAACACATTTTGTATTCCATTAATTGCCGACACCAACATCTCCTGAAAAATTAAAAGTCTAAATGAAAGAAATTGATAATTTAAAACTGTGAAGATTTGAACGGTGACTGACAAAACTTTGATCGACTGACTTGGTGTGAGTGTGTGGGACCGGTCTCTGTTTGTCTGTCAATGTGTGTGAAATCCTGCTGTTTTATGTGAATCTAAAAAAAGAAGAAAAGGAAAAGTTCTAACTCATCTCATCCCTTGATTTTTGAGTAGTCGTAGTATTTTAAGTTACACTCAGATTTGCTTCATTGTTATAATTTGCTTCATTGTCATAATTTGCTTCAATGTTATAATTTGCTTAATTGTTATAGTTGCCACGTTAATAACTTGGGAAATAAGGTGTTGTTACAGTAATGAGCTGTGATTTTTAAACGCTGTGTGCTGATTCCTTTAATATTGTGCATTGTAATAAGATTTGTGATTTGTGTGGAGGTTCTAAAGTTTTCAGAAGGGAGGACAGCAAGGTGCTGCGCGGGCACGCTGCTCGTGTGGAGGCGCGCTGCTCTGTCCTTGAGATTCCTGTGCTGTCTGTACACTGACAGATGTTCGTGCGTAATCACATTTTCTTTCCTTGTGTCTTCCAGGGGCACTTTATGGTTGAACTGTAATAATTATTAGTTTTCTTTAGGTAATGTGCTAATTGCAGAGTTGTCATCAGTCGAGTAAATGTTGGTTTCGCAATTCCTAAGGGAGAGTTTCTGTCCTTAGGCCATTGATTCATCACGTCGTTCGACGTGAATGTGACATTCCTGATAAAGAAAGTTTTTCGCTTATGCATTGTTTCTGTATCTTTTGATTTGTAGTTTCCCTGTCCACAGCGTGTTAAATTGTATTTCTTTCTCTTTCTTAAAGCTATGGTAGGTAATCCTAGAGAGCTAGCAAGAGAGCTAGCAAGATTCGAAAGTGTCCCCTCCTCTAAGCTCCACCCCCCCCTCCCCATTCCGTCAGTGCGTCATCCAAAGCCGGTAGAACCGCATGCGCACATGGAGCAGGGAGCCGACAGAGGGGGGCGTAGGCAGAAAGCAGAGGCATCTGATTGGTTTTTGTAGGCGCTCCAATCCGAGATCAGCGGATTGGTCAGCTTTTTCTCAGTCCTGCAGCTGCCACAGAGGTCTGATTATTTTCGTCCCTTTTTCTAAATACATCTTGTATAGATTTCTCTCAGGATAGACGGACCATTTCACCCAGTATTACAAAATGTGTTTCTGAACAGGATTACCAACCATGCCTTTAACAAATGCCATTTTGAGGTGAAGAATAGTGCAACAGTTATTTCTGTGTTGTTTGGTTTGTATTTTTTTCTCTGTCCAGCTGGAAAGTTTGTATTTCCTCCTCTTTCTTAAGTTGTAACAAAAAGTGTGACAAACGCCATTTTGAGTTGGGGTGTGGTTCAATTGTTATGTCTGGTTCAATTGTTATGCTTGGGAGGAGTTAGGAACAGCCTGGGAAGTAGACTTAGTGGTGTGTTCATATTTTATTGGTTAGAAGTTACGTGTCCCAGACGTGTTTCATTGGAGATAGATTTAGAGGTGTGTTCAGATTTCATTGTTCAAAAAAAAAAAAAAATTTGGTCAGAATTGACGTAGCTGTGACGTGCATTGTATCATCTGGATTGGTGGAGGACATTGTGTGTGGATTGGATCGGAAACATCCGGATGTGAGCAAAGGTTGGGGCAACGCCTTGAGCCTGAGTCACTTCAAACAGAGTAAGCATTTACTGAGCTTTCGATTAGCAATAAATTAACATTGGGTAGCATTAGTAATACAGCAAGTATTGATTAGCAATAATTAGTATTGATTAGCAAGAACTAGCATTGTTTAGCATTGATTAGCGTCGGTTAGCAATCAATAGTATCGATTAGCAATCACTAGCATTGAATAGCATAATTAGCATTGAATAGCATAATTAGCATTCAATTAGCATTGGTCAACAAGGAAGCTAGTATGGATTAGCAATAAGTAGCATTGATTAGCAATAGTTAGCATTGGTTAGCATTAGTAGCATTTGTTAGCATTTCGTTAGCCATAATTAGCATTGATCAGAAATACAATTAGCATTGATTAGCAATAGTTAGCATTGGTTAGCATTAGTAGCATTTGTTAGTATTTCGTTAGCCATAATTAGCATTGATCAGAAATACAATTAGCATTGATTAGCAATAGCAATAAGGCAAATATTGGTTTAAATCTTAATTAGCAATAGGTTAGCATTTATTAGCAACAGCTAGGAAGCTAACAGCAATTGGCATTGGTTAGCAAACATCAACATTAGCAATAATAGTAACCGAACTCCAAACTAGAAGTCAAAAAGCTAAATTAGCCTAACATTGAATTAACATTGGTTTAATTTTAAAAAAACAACCTAGAGCATAAGCTTTCAAAGCTAACATAGGCTAACCTTAACATTAGCATTGACAATATCCAATCCAATAATTAGCTGCATCTAAGCTAAATTTAGCCGAGCATGAATTAGCATTGATTAGAGTTAGTTTAATTTAAATTGACTTTCAAAACAAAAAAAAAAAAAAAAAAAAAAAGGGGGAATAAGAATAATAAATAAGGAAAATTTAGAAAATAAATAATTAAAGAAAAAGTCAAAAGTCAATAGAAGGGAACTAACTAGTTGAAACAATGGATGTAACACCAACAATAATCATCAGCGCCAAACATCCTGAACATTCCAAAGATATTAAAAAGATATCTCTAAAATGGGAAAAACGAACAAAAAATAACGTCTCACCCTGGCCAAAAGGTGGCACTTTTAATGGAGCTACCTGTAAGATAATGGAACAAAGGATTCAAGCTTACAAACCAAAGGACAAAAGCAAAAAGAGACAGGAAAAAAGAGAGCTTGAATTAGAAGTTTTACATTTCTTTGAAAATGCAGAGCTATATCCAACACTGCCAGGAGCAGTAAACATACAAGGAGATTCTGAAATAAAAGATCACAAAATATCTCATGAACGTCCAGAACTACAAATAGCTACATCAAGCAGTCATGGAGCTCCTGAGCCAGACACCGTCTGGAATTCAGATCAGGCAAGGGGACAGCTCCCACAATACCAAAGATCACCAGAACTGGCACCACCAGTTCAAAAGGCATCTTCTGAAGAACATAAGAGTCCAACAGCGTCAGCACCGAGTTTGATAGAAATGACGCAGGGACAGTATGTGCCGTGGCAGACGCTCGACCTAGGGGGGCTGGTTGCCAGACTGCCGGACATTCACACAGGTGCAAGTAGATGGATAAGAGCTTTTGAACAAGAGACTGTGCATAAACTGTTGTCTGTTGGACACATTAAGGCAGTGTGGGCACTGTGTTTTGGAACTTCTACCATGGAGGGCATTTTGAGACACAGTGAGAATGGCTGGATGTTAAGCCACCAAGCTGATGGAACTGATTTTAATGCATATCGAGCTGCACTCTGGAGAGCGTTACGAGCTGAGTTTCCTGTGGGAGTGGACCTCGAAGCATTAAAGGGGGAACCACTGTCAGGAACAGAGAGTCCGGTTGTGTACATTGCACAACAATTGAAGAAATGGAGACAAGAGTCTGAGGGAGAAATCGAGAAGAGCCCAGCTTGGGTGACATTGTTCAGAGTTTCCATCAAAGAGGCTCTGCCTGCCCCAGTTCAGGGGAGGCTGGAGGATGTGGTGGGGTTGAATTCAATGTCACATGGACAATTCCGAGACCACGTGGTGCATGCAGTAAACAAATACAGAAAAGAACTGAAACGGAAGGAGCAGGAGAAGGATATGCAAAGGAAACTTGCACGGTTGCAGTTAGAAGAACTGCAAGTGAAGCAAGAAGTACGAAATGAGACCATAACAGCGGGGGCCGCTGAACAGCCATCACAGGGGCAAGTCCATCGTCGACCCTGTCAAAGGTCAAGAAGAGGTGCACCTGGAGGACGAAGGTCCTCGGGGGCATGTTGGGCCTGTGGCGAGAGGGGACACTTTGTTTACAGCTGTCCGAGAGCACCGAGAAACCCGAGTGTTCGGCAGGACCGTGGCCAGTCCCTGGGGGGCGGAGCAAATGGCCCGGCAGGTCCAAGGCGTTCCTCTGGCAGAGGAATCCCAGTATTGGTTTACATTGACATATAGAGGTAAGAAGTACACTTACACCAGACGTACTCAAGGGTTTAAAAACCGCCCTCAGGTGTGTCATCATTACAAAACAAAACAAAGTTTTTAAGTTAAATGTGTCACGACTACTAAGTTTCTAAACTTGAATTTAAATAGGTCACTGTTACTAGGACAGAACAAAACAAAGTTTCTGAATTTAAAATTTAAATGTGCCACTATTACGAAGTTCTAAAATTTGAACGGAACAAAGTTTCTAATTTAAATTTTAGCATTGATAGCCTAAATTAGAGTATCTATTTAGCCCATAGGGAATTACTGATATCTCTCCATCCCACTTGGAGGGAATAAGAAAAGCGCCATGTCCAAAATAAATAAATAAATAACTAATGAATAAATAAGTAAAATTAAAATAAAACAAGTATGATCTTCTTTTGGGAGGATTATGCAATAAAATGCGCTTCCTCTGGAAGGAATCATGAAAAATCCAAAGATCAAAGGTTGAAAGCACAACTGGAGAGGACAACCGAGGCTAAGTTAGCCTTTGGAAATTTGAAACAGAATTAGCAAGAGTCATCCGAAACGGGCAACATTAGTCTATGAGAAGCCATTTTTCTTATATGTCTCCACTAGACATCATAAGATTTCAGAACTAATAAATCAGAGTAGGTATGTTGTGACTCAGGCAGGATGTTTGCAGGTTGTGCATCTTTTGACACGTCCAGATGTGAGAATACAGAAGTGTACTACATCGGGATCTGCGGATGTCATTCCACGTGAGTTTGAAGGAGAACCACATGAGCGTGTGTCAGAAGCTGTGAGATACATTAAACTGAGACCTGACTTAGGAGCAACTTCACTTGTGCAGGCTGATGTCACTTATGTTGTGCATGGTTCATGTTGTGGGATCATTTGGGTAATCATGAGGTTTTGCAGTTGTGAAACAGGAAGGTGGAAAATTTTGAGACGGTGAAAGCTGAGAAGTGTGAATGGCCATGTTCGGCAGAGTTGGCTGAACAGAAGGCACTAACGGAAGCATGTTGACTGGTGAAAGGTAAGGTTACGAATGTGTACACAGATTCTGCATATGCTCATGATATTTGCTATTTGTTTGAAGCAGTTTTGAAGCAGAGAGGGTTCAGGAGGTCAGACGGAAGTCCAGTGCGACATGAGGTCCAAATGAAGGAGCGGATTGCAGTCAGGAAAATGGAAAATTGGCAGTGATACAGTGTCAAATAATCGTAAAGGTAACAAAATGGTTGGTAAAGGTAATATCGCGGCTGATGAAGCAGCAAAAGTAGCATCAAAGTGCCAGCTTGCTGTTTTGGCACCAATGGTGTTACTGGAGCCAGAGGTCGCGCCATCACAAGGATATTGGTCATACATATTGGATAAATAGTCGTAATTTTTTTTGGTAAGAGAATTGATTCATCTGTTTGTCATTCCATCAGAGATTAGCTCAAATAATGGTTAAGTGTTTGTTTAGAAAAGTGCAAGAGGCATTCTGCAGCAGCTGCGAATCAAGCAGCGCTGTGGGGCCGTTTATCATCCACAGAGTCAAGGGATGGTTGAGAGGATCAAAGGTACCTGGAAAGTGAAATTGAATTGAATCTGTGCTTCAACTAAACTAACTAGATGCTTTGCTGCTTGCACTAATGAGCTATCGGATGCAGACTCACAGAGTCACGCACTAACACCGCATAAATGCTAACGGGTCGAACTAAGCCGGCACCTCAGTTGAGAGGTCCCTTTAAAGGGCCCCCACTCGAGCAGCTGCAAACAGAGTTGAAAGCTTACATGAGGCAACTGACTGCAATCCACAGAACAATCTATCTACAGGAAAAGTCCAGAGACGTGAGTCTCGAACAGCCGGTTGAGAGACCAGTGGTGCCGGGCGACCAGGTGTACATCAAAGTATTCCGAAGGAAGTGGCACGAGCCAAGACGAGAAGGTCCGTACGCAGTGGTGCGAGCAACGCCGACGGCAGTTCAAGTGGAAGGTAGCAACACATGGTACCATTTGAATCACTGCACTAAGGTTCGGACTAAAGACACAGACGGAGTTAAGTCCGAGGGAAAGGATGAACAAAAGGAAGAGGTTAAGATTTCTGACACTGTGAGCATCCAGGTGTGGGTGTTGGCCGACAGCATGGGCTCAGGAGAACGAAGCCTGGAGATGTTGGACGGGATCCTGCAGACAGGAGAGGCTGGAAGGGTCCCGTGATGAAGCCACCCTGCAGGGAAGTAGCCAGCCTGGGTCAGATGAGTATGATGCAACAATACACACCCACTCAGACCATGCCACGCCACAAACTTTGCCAGCAATACACACTAGAGCTAGTCGTGAAGAGGTATCTGCTAAGCTTGAATTTAAGTTCATGGAATAAACGATTTGAGGAAGTGTGGATCATGGGTCCGGAGGAGGAGACGACCAAATCACCGCCTCTGGACGCCACAACAAAGGGGCAATCTGGTAAGATCATGTCAGATTGGGTCAGAAGAAGTTGTTCACAATGGTTGTAAGAACAGAAAGAGTTCTCGTGGAAGTCTAGGGGGATTTGATACCATTAGCACTACAGGATAGAATAATCATGTTAACCCAAGAACAGACGGAGTGTACATGCACAGGTAAAGTCAGGAAAACAGTGCAACTGTGGAAATGGGTTAAGACAGCACAGAATATGTGGTATAGATGGGCATGGTACACTACAAGAGGACTGACAGCGACAGAGTGTCTCATATGCGCAGACGCTCCAGGAGCATTGCCTGTTGTTGTTCCAGAGCCACACACCTTCAGGGACTGTGCGGTGGTCCGGCAACGGGAATGCAGAGAAGGTAGGTTCACATCGGCAGAGGATAAATGGTTATTGTTTCCTATGTGTGGTATTAAGTGCAGATTGATGTTTGGGCCAAATAAAGTACATAGTTATTTTCAAAATAAGGGAGGGCCACAAATTGGAGTCTTCTTGTGCTGAATTTAATCTGAGTACATCACAGGATGGGCCTCCCACTGATGATAGGGTAGATTACGATGGTGAGTTTGAATGCTTTTGGAACTCGCGTAGGTAATACTACTGTTAAATGAAACCAATATTTATTGGGATTTATTTATTTGGATCAAATTGTGAAAATATAGAAATGATTTTGGGGATCAGACACACCTGATAGCTGAGAGTTACTGGATGTGTGGAGATCATGTTTTGTTAAATGTGCTACCCAACAGGGAGATAGGTCTTTGGGCACTGGTGAGGAGGAACACATCAGTTGTGGTAGTGTATGACAAGGTAAACGAGATGCGAGGTTTGGATGTGGAAAAAGGGAGAGTTAAAACATATAGTGGTAACTACATCATGGATAAGCACGTTTACTTGGATGCAATAGGGCAGCCGAGAGGGATTCCTTTTGAGCTCAAAGCACGCAGGGAGATTGCAGCTGGATTTGAGTCTATTTTGCCGTGGATCATATTTAACAAAATGGGGAATGGACTAATTACATATAATACAACCAACAGGGAATTCTTAGCTACACGAGTGAAGGGTTTGCAGGCTTTGGAGAACAACTACATGAGACGAGTATGATGGCTTGGTAGAACAGACAAGTTTTAGAATGGATATTAGAAGGGAAAATGGTGTGTGCCAGATGGTTGGGGAAAATGTTGTACATTTATACCCGGGAACACTGCAGCTGATAGAACGTTTACAACGGCCGTGAAGAAGATCAGAGAACGGAGAGAGGAGCTGACGTGTGATGCTGGTGGAGGTGAATGGTAGTGGACTGGTCTGTTTGGGATTTTGGGAGAAGGGGGAGCGATGGCAGTTAAGGCGGGAATAGCAATATTGTTGATAGTGAGGATGGTTTCCCTATTGGTGTGTTGCATTATACCCATTCTGAGAAGGTGTTTGCTGCAAGTGATGTTCAAACGAACAGTGGAAGGAATCAGGAGGCAGATGACCATGCGAGACCAGGTCTGAGGACCAACGCATGGGAGAGCTGGTCAACGAATGAAGGTTATCAACGGACGGTTCACAAGATTCTTTCCTCGAGGGTGGAACCAAGGTTAGTCTAATAGGAAGAAGAGATGCTGAAGATCTCTTTGATTGGGAGTTACGTACTGGCGACCTCTCCTCCCAGAGTTAGCTTAGCAGTTCCAGACCCAGCCGGACGGATGTTCGGCCAGGAGCAGACGACACCAGAGTACGGGAGATGGGACAGGACTGGAAGAGCTGCATTACATTGCATTTTATTACTATTGTTGTGTGAGAATCCATAATTTTATGTATTGTACTTGATACAAAACGGTGATTAACTGATTTGAAGGTGATGTATTCAGTCTATGTGTATTATCAATCAGAACTGATCACTAATATGTGCATTGCCAGTTGTGTTAGTCAACTGTTCGGAGTGCGACCTTGGTAAAGTGGTCGGTCGCCAGTGGGGTGGGGCCGTAGGTGAGTTTTCCCAAGATAAGAACATGAGTTACGAAAGTAGCAGCCGGTGGGTTTTTCGCACCTATGCAATGCGAACAGTGGACAGGTGTGATGGCAATGTAAAACTTGTAGTGTTGTTGAATTCAATATCGTTTAATTTAATTTAATCATTTAATGTGATTCGGGTACATATATATATATTCCTTTTCATTTATTCAAAATGGTCCCGTTGATTGATGTTGTAGAATTATTAGAATAATTTAGTGTTGATTATGTTAATTAATTCTTAATTAACTATGTGGGATGATTTTCTTTCATTTTAGATTATTTCTTTATTAAATCACTGATAAGTGATTTCAGGGGGGACTATGTGGGAGAAGGATGTCATGACATGCTCATGACTTCTGGCCTAGTTACATCCTGGGCCTTGTTGACTGGTTCATATGAATATTGTTGATAGTTAGAATGAGCGTGTTTATGATAAACTGCGAAAGCTAGGCGCCTCCAGAGAGGGCCACGTACACTTGTTATGATAAAACGGTATAAAAGGGTGTCACAAGATGAGCTCGTCGGACATTTTGTACATTCTGTATGCATATTTGCTGTGACAGTTTGTTCAATAAACTCCCCAATGGACGGCTGACCAACGCGTGATTCGACTCATTTTCTCCACAACACAAATTAACAACAATGCTGTCATTTAACTCAAGCACTGACTTTACTACTCATATAATAGACTGGAGCTTCTTAATATTACCAGCCTACACCAGACTCCATATGTCAAAATTATGAGATACATTAATCGTACATTAATCTGCCGTGTAAACTAATATTTACTCCCCCAGTTCTCACCTCTTTTCCATTCTTAGTTTCCCTCCCTCCATCCCTACCTAACCTAATCAGTTTAGTCCAGTTTCCCTTAAGTGCATGAAGCTGCCTGGGTCATTGGGTTTCAATTCAATTCAATTCAATTAATTTTTATTTATATAGCGCCAAATATAACAAATGTCATCTCAAGGCACTTAAATAATAAAGTCCAATTCAAGCCAATTGGAATTCAATTCATTGTAATCATAATTATTTATAAAATAATCCAATTCGTTCATATAGAGCCAATTCAAAAACAATTTCCTAGCTAAGGAAACCAACAGATTGCACTGAAACTTGTCTTCAGTCCAATCTCCCGTCCTGAGCGTGCCTGAGGCGACTGTGGAGAGAAACGACTCCCTTTTAACAGGAAGAAACCTCTGACAGAACCAGACTCAGGAAGGGTGGCCATCCGCCTCAACCAGCTGGGGTTTGAGAAGACAGAAAAGGGGGGGGGACGGGGGGACGACCACTGTAACACCATTCAAAGGATATCTGTTGGAACAGGGAAACACGAGTTAATGACCACAATAATATCACATGTACATAATATAATTTCCTCACTTTATCATAAAGGTAAAGTGAGGAAAGGTGTGACAGATGAGCTCCCCCAGCAGTCTAGGCCTATAGCAGCTTAACTATGGGATGTTTTGGGTGTGTGCCACATTGTAGAAAAGGAGGTCTAAAGCATCAATTCCCTAAGTCCACCATCTTTATTTTACATTTAAGAGCAGAGGAATGGGATGAACTGTGTGTCTGTAGTGGGAATTGCAACTCAGAGAAAAGAACATTTCTGCTTGATTTAGCAAAAAAAAAAAGTAAATTAGTTTTTCTATTACATTAATTTCCTCTACGAGCAGGTTGAATTCATGATTTTGCATCTTAAGTGTTTACTTGTGTCTGTTTAATAGACACAACAATTTATGAGTGTGTGGGTGATTGCAGAGTCTAAATGTGCAGATGCATGTATGTGTTTCTGTCGGATTAAACAGGGATTTTGTGAATCGTTTCACACGTTTGACTTTTTTGTTGCCATTTTTCTGAACCTGAGAAAAAATTACAATGAAATAATTTACAATTCTTCATGTGGACTGTCATGCAGAAGACAGAAATAAGAAAGAGCATCTTAAATTCTCAGTGCTTTTTTTTTTTTTATTGTGTTTGACAATATATTTCCTTTAATACAAACTCATTCCCCTAATGCTAATCCCACTGCCATGACTCAATAGCTTCAAGGATAAAACCATTAACACTGGTCGTACTCCAATACAGGGCAGGAAGGAAATCGATTACATGGAAGGAACTTGGTCGAGTCAAACCAAATTTAGCTTATTCTTGTGAGTAAATTTCCCAACAAAGTGCAAAAAACATAAAAAAAACAGTGCCCAATATGTGGGCTAAACAAGACGATAAAAAAAAGGTATAAAATACTCGTACGTAACTCAAAGTACACAATATAATGTACATCATAACCACTGTGTAACCACTGGAAGAGAAGACTGGAATAAAGAAAAACAGCCAAGTAGCAGTCTAAGATAGAGGAGCTACAGGGGCACTAACATGACCTTTGGATAAAGTAGGAGAGTATATTAGGCCTTGCACATCACATGGTCAAAGTCAGTCAACAGCACCATCGCAGACTTCAGTTTTCAGGATCCAAGATACAAAGACACACAAAAGTCTGTTTTCATTCCTTCAGGAAAGAAACAAAAAACAAAAACAAAAAAACTTGTAAAAGAACTTGTTTTTCTTGATGGCTCTCAGGCCCTGATTCGTATTCTCTTTTTGATAAAAGTCTCTGTTCACACTCCATCAGTCCACATCTTTAACTCTCGCACGCTTTCTCCTTCACACAGCAGCGTTTAGTCTGGGAAGCGCTGGCAGGCCTTTTTCCAGCGGCAGGCGGTGCACCACTGATCCTTCCGCTCCACTCCGTACACCTTCCGGCACTTCTTAGCCTCCCCTCGACCTTTCCTGCAAAAAGACACGTGGTGAGACGAGAAGCGCCTCATGTGAGCAGTCTCTGTAAAAATCAGGCTTACTGTATAAATTACATCTTTCCAGCCTGAAGGGAATGTGATATCAACAAGGTGGGTAACAAAAAACAAAGATAGTAGACAAACTGGAATAAAAACTTAGAGCTTCAGAAAAATATGTGTATTGTGAATAGGGATGTCCCGACTCATTTGATTTTGAGTATCTGCTGATACCGAGTCCCGATCCGATACTTCTACAGTACATCAAAAAAAAAAGAAGAACAGCGAAGAAACAGATCCAGGATGTTGCAGATTTTTTAATTTTCCTGTTAGGTAGCTTGAACAAAAAAAGTAATCAAGTAAACAAATTCTTCACATTGTAGTTTAGTGCAACAATGTCTAATATAAAAACGGGCAGCAGCTCAACTTGAAATACCTGGCAGGCATGTAAACAAATTCAGACATTTGCCCCCCCCACCCCAGCTTCAAGCTGCTGCCGTGTTCTGCTTCACTTTACGGCACGCAGCAAAGTGACGTCATGCCGCATGCGTTGTTTCTGTGTGGAGTTGAGACCATAGACATGGTTCGGGGAGTTATGATTATTGTAGTTGGGGATATACACCTTCCTTAGTCGAAATGCAATGTGGAGGCAGTGGAGACCCATCCAAGATGGCGACTGCGCTGATACGTCAGCTCCAATAGGCAGCGTCAGTCTATGAGGCGTCTACGTATATTATGTCTTTGGTTGAGACGGTCTGACGGTACCACCACATAAAAGTAAACACGAAGCTGTTATTTTTTCCCATTTGTTTTGAAATATTATAGTTATGATAAAAAAAAAATGAGAATAAATATACATATATAGATAGGCTACATATCCGATCCCTGATCGGGATGTAACGTCCGATTTCAATCAAGTCTGAAACCACATTTCACGTGATCGGATTGGGACATCCCTAATTGTGAAATATTCATTTAATTCAGGTTCAAAATAATCAGTCAGCTAGAGCACATTGGCCTTAGTGAGAATTTCCTTTAGCAACTTAATTGCAGGTCTCCAGAGCTGTTTAGGTTTGGGACATTTCCATCAGCCTCAGCTGCACTTTTACCACTAACATGGGATTTAGCGAGTTTAGATGTGAGGCTAAGATTACCATTTGAGTATTTAAGTCCACAAACTGCTGCTAATGAGGCTGCAGGCCCTGAGTCTCATTTAAGTGTTTGTACCTGAAGGAGCAGTGAGTGCGGGAGGGCGATGCACTCATCGGTTGCAGCCTGTTCTGTTGGAGCCATTGTTCCCCGACGCTGACAGACCGGCAGCGAGGTTTCACCATCTGACGAGACGAGAACACATTAAGTACAACAGCAGTCTGGAAAGGAAGCAACAACAACTGTGGTGTTGCACATGTATGAATGCACAATTGGAAAAAGTCATTGTAATCTGTCAGAAGTGCTTGGCAGAGAGTTGAATAGCTTCTGAAAAAACTCCTCTTCCCCGACAGCGCACAGCGACAGACATATTTAAACTACGTGACTTCTCCTTTTCTGTGACAGGCCACTTCTCTCTTTGCCTTTAAGTGTGTTTTTTCTGATCTGATATAGTCAGACAGAAACTTCTTTTCTAGTATCACTCTGCATTTACCCAGCACTCGCTGTATGTACAGGACACATATAAGATTAGATAAAAGACCCACCTGAGTGTTACTGGGGCTAGAGATGGAGGTGGACGGGGTCCCACCCTGGCTGCAAGGGCTTTTGGAAGCCACGGAGACCTGGACTGGGCCACATGCCTGGAGAGGGTACAAAAGAGGCGACATGATTCATGACACCAAGACAACCTTAAACTAGCAGCATCATCCTGTGGGGATGTTCTTCTAAGACAGGGACTGAGACAAAGTCAGGAAAGAGAGGAAAGATGGATAAGAAAAACACAAAGAAAGAAAAAAGAAGTGGCTTCAAGAGAACACAGTAAAAATCCTGGAATGAACTGGTCCGAGTCTGAATCTGAACTCAATAGAGAGATCAATTTGAGAGACTAACAGGCTTCTGCTTCTACAAGTGTGATGAAAGATGTCTCTGAGAGGCATGTAGTGCTGAATGGGAGAATAACCAGTCTTGGTGCAACAGTGTCTTTTGATAAACAGATTTTTTTTTGTATTCAGAATTCTTTTTGTAACTGAATCAGCTTGAAGGAACAAGCTCACGTTCACAGCTGAAATATTCCACATCTTCAAGACTAGAAACGTAGAGGCCCAAGAGTATGATTCCTTTGATAAGTATGCATCAAGATTATTAAAACAAGACTTCATTTTCTCCTGAAACATGTTCATAAGCTGAATAAATGTGTGCATAGAAAAGCACAATATGCGTCAGCGAATGTTTCACCTGCAATGGAAATTGTTGAGGCTCCCCATTTGACATTTTTTCAACTCTGTATCCCAGTGTGCACACAAGCGTGCGTGTCTTCGCACTACATGATATTTGATTCAGAATCCTGCATTCGCTTGTGGAGAGTAAATGTGTCTGTCAGGTATGCTGTTTTATCCAAAACACATCAGAAAGGTGTTTGCACTGAGTTGTAGGTGGAATTCTGGGAGTTCTGAGAGGGCTACAGCTCCTGCAGTGTGGACACAAAAAAAAGAGGAGAAACTTCCCTTAATAGTAGTGAGAAACTACGAAGTTTCTCTCTGTCCAAAAGCAAGTCAAGTGAAGGCTCTGAAAGAGTTCAATCATCACTACAGACTACATTTCAGTTGGACTTAACTTTTTTAAAGTAAACAAGTAAAGATGCATGCTGTAAAACCAAAACATTGAGCTGAAAGATGCTAAAATGCTCTGTAGAGTTTTGGACTATTACAGATAATTCTATGTGGGTTTGTCAGTACAAAATAGCCCTGTACATCAATCAACAATAACATAATGACTACCTGCCAAATATTGAGCAGTCATGCCCTGAGTCATACCCTATAAAAAGAGACCTGACCAGTCAGGACATTGACAAAGAACATCTGAGGGTTTCCTGTGGGTTGTGGGTAGGGTTGCAATATTCCCAGAATTTTCAAAGATGGAAACTTTCCATGGGAATTTAAGGGAATTAACGGGAATTAACGGAATTTATGGGAATAAACTGGGAATTTTCAAAATTGAAGGTTGGCTCTTCTAGGGAACTTAAATATAGTTGAGGAAAGTATATTTTAGCTTACCTGACTCCCGCCCTCTGGTATTCGCATACCATCTGGGACGAGCCCACAACCGACATGATTTCAAATGGGGCTATTTTTTCTAAAACTCGTGCATGTGATTAGATGAAGAATCTGTCCGTCATCTTGACTGACACGCCACTTCAGCCACTCCCAATGACTCAACCCGTGACGTAGCTCAGAGCAACACCAGGACCACTATGCAACCAGCTAGCCTTTCATAACAAACACCATGGCGGCAGATAGTATGAAACGGAGCGAGGAGCGATCAGTGAACGATTATTGTCGTATGTGCAAAGAAAATCTCAGGATTAAAGGCATTCATCCAAAGTCCCACCCAGCGATTAATGATTGGCTCTGATTATTTTCTAATCGGACGAAACACCAATGACTCCCAGGCTCCTCAGATGGCTGTGTGAGGAAAGGGAACGCCCCCGCGTGTAGTTGGTGAACGCAGCCAGATGACGTGAGTCAGGTTATATTTTAGCATAATCTTGACTAAAACAAACAGATGCCATTCAAATACACTTGAATATCCATGCCATTCTTCAATCACATGCACAGAGCACACTGCTTACTGCATGGCTATTGAGACCACACCCCCTACTGGCACTGTGCATGCCTCCATCACATATACAGAAGATTTCTAGAAGACTGGACCACACTTTTGAGCCTGAAGCACAAAGACTATTAAAGGCACACATTTGAGCGTGTGGACTTAACAAAGTGAAGTAAGTTTTGAGTCTATTGACTGAGCAAAAATGCAGAGGATTGCTTGAAGGAAGATTTGCATGTTTAATGGGACATTTTGGAGGAAGAGTGGCATTTTTCATTTAACATTTGGAATGGGACTTTGTGGAGATTTTTAAATGAGTGGGGTTAGGGGATGGGTAATATTGAACCCAACCCTCCTGTTTTCGTTCATCCATGAAACAAGTAATTAGAACGTGTTCTACTTTACTTACAAATAAATCTTTTGAAATATCTGTTGAAAACATTTTGTATGGATGTTTTCTTATGACTTGTGTTTATATTTATGCTTGGATATAATATATTCCCAGTTAGTTCTCCTAAATTCCCATTAGTTCCCATAATTCCCATTATTCCCATGGAAAGTTTCCAATATTCCCAAGCTTAAAGCTGCAGTCGGCAGGTTTTCAAAATTGCGAGTCTAAAGTCGGAAAATTCGAACTGATACAACTTTCAGGTCCCTCCCCCAACCTCTAATAAGCTCCGAATCGCCCCCCAAACCCCGCCCCCTCTATGGACGAGGTTGTGCACGTGAGTTCACACCAGTGTGAGCGCACACAAGCTGGGGCAGACTCACGCTCAGCAGCGTGTGCACAAGCTGTGATTGACAGGTAGGATTCCTCCACCCTAACGTGATTGGTTAAAAACAGCCGGGAGCGCTCGGTTTTTGCAAGCATGATTACAGGCTTCAGAGGGAGCTACAGATTTCGTTATTTTTAAAGCTGCCGTCTGCATCTTTTTTTTGTCATATTAGCTTGAACTGTCATGGGATTCTGGAAATAGAATATTAAATAGGCTGTTTAGGAAAAATCCCGAATTCTGTAGCTCCCTCTAAAGCCTGTAATCGTGCTTGCAAAAATCGAGCGCTCCCGGCTGTTTTTAACCAATCAAGTTAGGGTGGAGGAATCGCTACCTGTCAATCACAGCATGTGCACACGCCGCTGAGCTTGAGTCTGCCCCAGCTTGTGTGCGCGCACACTGGTGTGAACTCACGTGCACAACCTCGTCCACAGAGAGGGGGGGGGTTTGGGGGCGGTTTGGAGCTTGGTAGAGGTTGGGGGAGGGACCTGAAAGTTGTATCACTTTGAATTTTCCGACTTTAGACTCGGAACTTTGAAAACCTGCTGACAGCAGCTTTAACTTCCCATGGAAATTTACCGGAAACTTTCCGGAAATTTTCCGCCCCTTTGCAACCCCTTGGGTGGGCTTCTCACAGATGCCATCAAATTCCATCAGATTAGTATCAAGGGAGTTTGCAAGGGAGCCAGGTGAACACCCCTGAGTCTTTGCCTTGTTCTTTGAGCCCTTCCTAAACTGCTTAAGAAGGGCTTAAGGCTGATCGGTGTATGTGTAATGTAAAAAGTTTCAGTAGTTTTAAGGATCTGAGTTCTTTTTTTTGCAGTTCAAATGAGGCTGATCACCACAGTACAGTAAAGAAAATAAAAACTGCTTATTGAGTTATTTTGAAACTAGTCCGAGCAGCTTCTGCCCATATTTGAACTTCTGTATTTTGGCCATGCAAGGCAACATTCAGCAGCTTCCAGAAACATGACTCCCAGCAGACAAATTTCATTAATTGAAACAAGAAGATCAGCTAAACAGCCAAATTGCTTTTCAAAAAAAAAAAAAAAAAAAATCTATCTCAGTTACCTGTTATTCCAACTGGGTGCTGTAACAAACAACTAAAACGCCACACTTTTAATGATCATTTTCTGTGTAGTTGCTACCATTTCTCCTCCCAGTGCAATGCTCAACACTCTGAACAAACAGAACACAAGCTCCCACTTTCATAACATCCCATCCCACAACGCAGACAGACAGAGATGAAGGACAGAAAAAAATCTGCAGAGCTAAACATGAAACGTGCACCGTGTTAACCCTAGCAGTTAGAGTCAGTGAGCCAAGATCAGGAAAACTCATGCCCACGTGAGTGTAACGTTGTAATCAGGCATTTCAAGCTTCCAGCAGCCATGAGACACACACAGAAATACCGCTCCACCAGCAGAACTGACCCACAATTCAACTCTCCCTCCCGCCAAGGCAGAACGCGCAATAGATTTTCTGCCTCAATGAAGAAATCCCAAGACAAATGAGGCACAAAATTGGTATTGTTTTCCAACATCCATACCTCAGTATTTTTGATCAAGCTTTTTTTCATAAAGACAAAAAAGAAAAGAATTTGAAACTTGAATCCGTCCTAAGTAGGCAAGAGTGTGAGTGCATTTGGTTATAACCACTGCACAGCTAAACTGGAAGAAATAAGCCAATGTTTTTCTGCCTTTCTGAAAAACTGCCAGGCTGGAGAGAGTCTAGTCTTCTTGGCAGAGCGTGCAAGCCGACAGCTTGCTCTCTCACTGTCACAAAGCATCCATTTACAAGCTCTGCAGTTCAGGGTAAATGCAGGTCACCAGTGAAATGTGTTGCTTTGTGATGCATAAACAACACTGTAGCTCACTGGCTCGTTAGAGGGGCTTTTTCTGCTCAGAGGCACTGGGTAAGACAGACTTCTGAAAGATGACTATGACAACGTAACATGAGATTGTGCAGAAACTCCGGTCATATTAAGTTAATGTCCTAACTGAGCAACTTTGTATGAAGGAGAATCGTGATCATTTCATCTGTGGTCTCACTTTCACCTGATTTTTTGTAAATAAACACAGAATTTAGGAAAGCTTGCATTCCTGCACTCACACTGAAATTTAATAATTTAGGCTGAAAAGTCCAGTGGGGTCAACCTCTATTTCTCTCAAACAATCTCTAAAACCTAATCTTTTTCATTAGAACTCAAATTCAGGGTAGCAAATTAGGCATTTACTGAAATACAATTCTTTTTACCAAAATAGGTCTACAGTTTTTTCTACAGGAGTTTTTTTTTTATAAATCAGGGAAACCTCAAGGAAAACAGATTGTTGAAAGCGACAACTTTTACCATTTCATGAAAAACATTAGCTCATCTTGAATTTGATGGCAGCAACACATCTCAAAAAGGTTGGGACAGGGCCATGTTTACCACTCCGCAGCATCCTCTCTTTATTAAACATCAGTCTGTAAACATCTGTAAGAAGACTAGACCAGTTGCTGGACATTTTGAAGAGGAATGTTGTCCCCCTCCTGTCTGATATAGGATACTAGCTGCTCAACAGCCCTGGATCTTTTTTGTTGTATTCTGCGATTCATGATTTGACAAATGTCTTGAATTATGGATTCTGTGTGCTGTTTAGTATTGGGTTGTTGAAATATAAAAGGCCTATCCCGAAAAAGACACAATCTAGATGGGAGCATATCAAGATGTGAACCCCAACACCATCAGAGATGCAGGCTTTTGAAATAAGTACTGATAACAAGCTGGGTGGTACCTCTCCTCTTTAGTCTGGAGAAAAGTTGTTGCAGAGTGAATGTTATCTCACTGCTTGGTTAGAGGGCTGCGACCCAGAACCTTTGTTAGGTATTTTTCAGTACCCTGCCCCAAAAGAGAGAGAACACCAGTGTGCTACTTGGAAGCTGTTCCGACTACTGGCTAGTGTGTGTATGTGTCGGCAAATGCTAGTAAAAGAGCAAACACGGTACCAGACGTCTATTATTTTAATACCAGTTCACCACTCAGGTTACTTCAACCTTTTAAATGGGCTTTGGGCCAGAGAAGACTGCTGCATTTCTGAATCACGGTCACATATGTCTTCTTCTTTAAATGAAAGAGCTTTAACCTGCATTGGTGGACGTGGTGTTCACAGTGTTACTGTGCCTATGCAGTGATTTCCATGCCAAAATAAAGTCTGTTTTTTTATAGAGTTCTGTCTGAGGGACCAAAGATCACGGGCATCCAGTATTAATTTTCGGTCATGTCCCTTTAGCACAGAGAGGTTTCCAGACTCTCTTGATCGTTTCATGATATTTTGCACTGGAGATCAGCGGTCCCCAACCGGTCCCCAAAGTAAAATGATACGACCAACACAAAAACTGTGGTATTTTGTAAATATAATAATAAACGTAAATCCACTGTGTACTTCTATGTAACTTTTAGTTTTGAAGGCTCCATTGCCTCATTGGAGAGCCGGTCGGTGCATATTATGCAGAGCGGGCTTGGTGCGTGGGAATCACCTGTCACGATAAACCCATATTTTAAGTATGTCTGCTTAGCCTGGCTGACGCGCCCACATCTCGATGAGATGGTGGTCTGGGAACTAGGTGTGCATTTTCTCGTATTTGAGGCGTGGTTTACGAATGCCTAGAGCTGTTTATTGGGCGCTACGAATGTCTATCAAATGGCATCTGGTTCTTCCCATGCTGCTTTGCGCGCGATTCATAGCCAATTGTATCACTTATACCAGATGACGTATGTAGAGCGACAGAAATTCAACGAGGAAGAAGAAGATGCTTTACTGTGTATGAGAAGGCGATGGCGTTTAACGATTATTGTCGTTACTTAAAAGCTACTTAAAACACTTTCTAAGGCTGCATCGAACGGTAATGTTGTGTCCACTGCCATGTTGGATTAACACTCTACAAGCTGCGGTGTCGCGCATAGACGTCATCATCGTCTTGCTGCCCCCCCCCGTTCTGTGATTGGTTCCCTAACTCAGGCAAAAATAAGGGCGGTGGTTTCCAGGCTGCCTTTGCAGTGTGAATGAAATCGCACGCAAAGCAGCATTGGAATTCCCAGGCTAATGTCTCCTGGTATTGTCTGTTAAATGCAGCTTTCTTTTTCTTAGTGGTCATAGGCTCTTCTTCTGTCTCCTCACTGGGCCTTTTCCCCTTTGCAAAGAAACTTTTCAAAGACTGTTTTTTACTCATTTTGCTAGCTTGTGGGTTTAATATTAGCGTGTCACGTGACCGAGACAAGCATCTTGACACGTGTCAAGAGTGAGTCATAGATGGATGTAACAGAGAGAATTCGGTCATTTTTCAAAATAAAACATTGTTCAGACTCGGATAATAAATAAAATGGAAATAATGTAAGTTATTTATTCTGTCTGTGCGGCCCGGTACCAAACGACAGTCCGTGGCCCGGGGGTTGGGGACCGCTGCTGTAGATGATGCAATGTTCTAAAGTCTTTGCAATTATAAATTGAGCAACATTGTTCTGAAATTTAGTTGTAGTGTTGCTGCTATCAAATTCAAGAGTTACTATTTTGTAAAATATTTTAGTAAAATATCATATATACACACACGTGTGTATAAAATATATAATAATTCCTTGCATTCTGTTTTTCCAAATTATCCATATATAACCTGAGGGTTTATTGACAATCAAAATATATAGTTTATTAATATTTATATTTTTACTTTCCCCCACACATGCACACAATTTCTTTCCCAGTACTGCTGCACCCACCTGATAAAGATGCTCAGAGTGGATCTGCCAAAAGCTGCTGGGGGCTGACTGGCTGAGTGAACTGGGTCTGCTTGAGCTGGGCACAGAGCTGGAGTTGGACCTTGGTCTGTGAGCCAGGGGGATCTGGAGCTCTGAGCCTGGTGGGGAACCACAAGAGGCCCAGCTGAGACGAACAGAGGAGGGCTGGCCCGGGGCCTGCTGGGCAGGAGTTGCAGCAGAACTGACCTCCATGGTTTCACAGCAGATCTTGGTGTAGTAAAAGTCCTCCTCCCTCTGGGACTGATCTGATCCACTGCTGTGTGTGTGGTAGGGACAGGCCAGTGGGCAAACAGAGAAAAGAGTGACTTGTGTGTTTGGAGAATTTCTGAAAGCAAGCACTCACTGCAGCCCAGATATAAAATCTCTCGTCCTCTTACCAACTCAGAGCTCTTCACATCCTGAAAATTTTATTCCCTCTTCTTTTTTTAATGTTCTTTTGCAGCTGAGGACTGTTCTAAAGGGCTAAAGTGTCTGGTTTCCACTCCAGCTCAGACTGGAAAGTGGTCAAACATTGTACACAAAAACCTCTTAAACTAGACTGTATATCACCACATACAGGTGGTGACTAACTGACAAAACTGCCATTAAAACTACACGATCTGGCAGAGACTACATGAGAATCATTAAGTTAATTAAGAAAACTGTTGTAAAATAACCGTGAATACTACCAATGCTTTGGTGGTGATTGAAACAATACAGCTTTGAATAAAGCTTGGCTAAAAAAAGTCTGATCAGATTTTCAATCTGTTTTAGTTCTTTAAACACATATCCCAGATAGACAGCCATGGGAAAAGAAAGTACGACTGATTTCAAGCCTACATTTTTAAGTATGAGGACATTAAAAAAAAAATCATCAGTTCCATACCAGGTCTTCACATTAGGTAATTTGGTAAATACAACCACATATTTTGTTAAAAAAAATAAGCATATCACTGATTCTTTTTTAAAAACTAAGCCAAAATTCAGAAAAAGGTTTTATAAACCTTCCCTATAAGACCGATGTGCATCAACAGTTGCCTCATAATGATCATTGCTACCTACATGTCACTGTATTAACACACAACTGAATACTCCAGACCAGAAAAAGCACCAAAATGTCTGCTTTCATAGAGGTGTTTACACTTGCTAATGATCAATTCATCAAGTGCATTCGATCAGCAGCTTCTGGCTCCTACTTGCGCTCTTGTTAAATAAAAATTGGTACATTATGTCCCATTTATTGTTCATCTGACATTGAATTTATCTGATTGTAGGACCTGGTTAAGGACCAGATAATCTATTTTTATGTCCTGGTATGTAAAACCTTAGAACTCAGCGAGAATGCACTTTCTCATTCACATGACTGTGCCTCACATGTCTTCTCAGCTATCCTTTGAGAGTTTAAACATTTAGAAGAAAAAGAGAATGGTAAGTTTTTCCATTCCAGACTGCCTTTTGTAATGTTTTTTTCCCCATCATCAATTTAGCACACTGGGCACTATGTATAATACTTATAAACATATCTAAATTTGGATTAGGGTACAACCATGAACAAATTACGAAGCGTGCCTCAGCAGGCAAAGATCCAATGAGTCATAAGAGCGCTGCTCTAAACCAAGAAATATAATTTCTTCTCAAAAAGACATAAAACAAGCAAAACAACACTGAAAAGAAATGGAAAAATAATATTTGTTTTCCTATTGCCAAGGGAATGATAGAATAAAATAGAAGTGAACTAATTAGGTGACAGAAACCATCTTTTTCAAAAAGTGAAACTGATGCCCCTACCTACAGTTCTCCAACCCCATAAGAATGAAGCTCACGACATGTGATTAAAACATTCAAGATGTCAGCTCACCCAAGATGCATCACACGGATGTGTCTTTTAATCCCGACCGAGGATGTGAGCACTTTGCCACAACTGGGCCACAGACACTTATACACACTTCTAAAAGAGCTCTGTGGGATAAATATCACAACAGAAGTCAAAAATAGGAGAATAAAAGAAGGGACAGAAAATACAGAAAGACTTAGGTGAAGCAGCAGTTTTCATCCACTGCTGCAACATCAGTGAAATATTTTCAAGGAACACAAATAGATACTGTATGTACCTTTGGCTTTTTGGCAGTAAGCTCCTCTCCCTGCTCCAGCTCCATGTGCAGGCCTTCATCGGGGCAGCTGTCTATCTCTGTGACGGACGGCGAGGGGGCGGGGCTCACATTGCTGTGGTCCCAGCTCCAGTAGCCACTGCTGCCGCTGTCAGAGAGCTCACCACCACCACTCTCCATGTCAATGGACGATGATGAGCCAGCTAGAGAAAGACAAAGTATACTTACAGTTTAGTTTTCAGGAACCATTCCTCCTGAACTAAAGACTCTTAGTAAACTCTTTGTGAAGGTAAAGCAAGCACTCTCGTTTCCTTTTTGTGACGGAAACAGCTACTGTGTGTTTGGGACTGCTTTCAGCTTCTCCTCTGTCCGTCCTACAGAGAACAGCGGGTGTCCCACATCGGTGTTCAAGTTGTAAAGCGAGACGATTTTCAAAGACAGGTTTAGCACCACGGCAGCATTTTTTACTCCCCCTTTGCTTTATTCCCTGTTTGCTTAAAATCAGTTTATTGCTTTGATTTGAAAAAGCAAAAAACAACAACAACAAATAAAAAACTATGAAAACCGTCTATTAAATTACAGACAGATCAGATTTATCATAAACACATGGGTACAATGTAACTCTGATGGGAAATTGCAAGGTGAATTGAAGTCCAGATTGATGGCGACACATCAGATTAAACAGATTCGATTATTTGATTGACAACAGTAGCAAATACATTAAACTGCAAGTTTTTTGTATTCATCCCCTACTTTTCTCGGTAAATACTGCAGTTCTTAGTGCCTGCCTGCCCCTGTGGCTCACCTAGTAGAGTGTGTAAAAAATGTATAAAAGCTGACTCTTTGATGCAGCGGCCCAGTTTTGATTTGGTCATCACGCCTTTGCTGCGTTGATTACCCTCCTGTCTGTCCCTGCTTTCACTCTGCTCCCTCGCTGTCGGTATGAAATAAAGGAGAAAAAAAAGAAGGAAAAAAAAAAAAGAAAAGAAGAAATACCAAAATTTTGAAGTGTGCATATGTAGCTTTTTGACCAGAATGAGCACAAATAAAAAGCAGACTTCAAAAGCAACAACGCACACGTCAGGTTCTGGCATAACCTGTTGCGTATTGTTGCAAATATTGTTGCAAGACACATTAGTTTGTTGGGTTTAGGACCAATTTTCATTTGTACTACTGTTACACAGCACTTCAGCATTCACAAACATTCATATCACAAATGGAAAAAGTAGCAAGAATTAGCAAATTACTTTTGAACAGCTGAGAGATAAGCATCTAAAATGATATTTGTGTGATGCATGTGTTGCAAAAAGAACCAATAAACTGTTTGAAATACACTGTCTATAAAAGCAAGCACACATTGAATTCATTCTGTGATATTCTGTGACACACTGCCACTTGACAACACATGCCCTGAGCCATTCTAGTCAGCACAGACAAAGATGCTCCGTGTTTTGAGGGATATGGATACAATGAAGATTCTAAATGTCCACAAACATTAGTGTCAAATGGGGACATAATGTGGATGTGAGAATTGAATTAGAATATGACCTATAATGGATGCAATATGAATGGCATTTCTTATTTTCAGCTCCTGTAAATACTACAATTGGACAAATGTCTTATTTAAACTATGATCACTGGTGCTGTCCTTGTGGATGTAGCAAATGTACCCAGCTGGCTGGAAGAACATGATCAAAAACCAAAAGCATTTGTCCTACAAACTCTCAAAATTGAAATCCAAATCAAGCAGCCATTTGACATGCTAAAACAACCAAACTGACCAACTTGACAAACTGAGGGGGAGCGATACCTGATCATGGAACCCCTTTTTGTACACTAACGAATTACCATCCATTTCACCTGCTTTGCTTATATAAAAAAAAACTAAAAATACAAATTTGTTGGGATTTTTCTCAACACAGCAACCCAAAATTTGCTCTTAATGTTTTTGAAAGATACTCAGACCTACAAAGTATCAACTACATGTTACATTTGTAATGGAGGCCATATAAGATACAACTGAAATGTGTCCAACCTGGTCCACGGTCTGTTTGTGGATGGCTTTGAACCACAGGGCTGCAGGATAGACTGGTCAGAACCATGGCTGCCATGATCTCGTCCATCTCAACTGACTCCGGGCTCCGGAAACTGGAGACAACCCAAACCAACATATCATTAGACTGTCTTTCTAATAAAGACTGCTGTAACACCACTACTTGCAGGATCTCTCACCTGTGTGGAGCTTCTCCAGTAGCTGACATAGTGCTGAGTTGTGCTGTGGCAACCACATTTTTCTGGGGAGCCGGTAGGTTGCCCCAACCTGACGTCTTGCTCTTATGATGTCCACCGTCTCTGAACGCTTTCTCACCATGGACACAACTCTGCGCATGCACCTTCAGATGGAGGCAGCAACACAATGAGCACCCAGTTCAAGACAGGAAAAGTTTAGTGTCTGTCTCTGCTTCACTTCAACACAAATCTTCTTCTTGGTTAATCAGGATGAATCATGGATCCATGTTTAGGCCTTATTTGGGTTAAGCTGTTTACATGAGATACCCTGCAATTGAGCCTTGCTGTTGCTATGAATAAAGCAGTTAAGAGAATATTTCCTGTCCATCTGTGGCATTTTGCCTGCAGACAGCATAATCTGTCAGTGAAACAGAACGACCAGGAAGCTGCTGCAAGCCTCTGACCGGGCAACATATTATGTCACACGCAGGGTATGAAAATACTTATCCCATGCGTGGCAACTCTTTTTTTCCCCCTCATTTAGTGTTTGAGCTTTGTTGCCTTTTGCTGTTCTCCTTGTTATATGCGACCATAATGCCACACAAGCCTGACTTGTGTTTGACAAGAAGTTTTTACAAGCTTTTAAATATGTAAATCAGTTAATTAAGGGAGGGGATATTGAAAATAACTAAGTCCTAACATGGGGGAAAAAAAAAAAATCAGGTGCATTAGTCTCAGTGAAACTGAGTACATAGGATTGTATATGGACAATTTCCATCAAGGGATAAATAAAATATCTCATTTTTCTAAACTGGATGAGAGCTTTATCCCTGAGTAATCTTACCAGAATCTGTTGCATGTCAGGCCCATTACTGTTGTGCATCATTGTCGACATGCAGTCCTGTTGTCCCAACGGGCATGCTGGCGTCCCACTTGGCCCTGTTCCAGCTCTGTCCTCTGGTCCCATAGCTGCCACGGTGCTACTGCACACAGTGAGGGGACTCAGCACAGTCACACTTCGCTGCGGACAAGACACCAACATGAGATCTTAGCAAATCAAAGTATTTTATCACACTTTAATACTAAGAGTTTTCAAGTACTAGTGCACCTCTGTTTATATGAGCTCTGTATAATATCAAAATGACTCTTTCAACAGCCTTATTTAACTTGGAGAAATATCTGCACATCTTCCCTCTTAAAAAGCATTAAACAATGAAGCTGGAAATAAAATGCTCCCAATGAATCACGACAAAAATATGTTGATCTGAACAGACGGCGTCTTTGCAGATAAGTGACTGTTGGCAAACACTTGTGTACTCATTCCATCCTGCCTCTCTGTGCCCGGCAGTGCAGAGCTGCAACACCACAGGAGGTTTGAAAATATTGCAGGGGTCTAAAGGAAAGACAGACCTGATTGGATTTAGATTATGTCTGAAACAAATGTTGATGTAATTTTGCTGTCTTCTCCAATAATGCATGCGACTGATAACATGGTCCACAGACCTAATCTGATGTTTGGATACATTGACTGTGGCCTATAGCCTACAGAGGTAAAAATGAGGGCAAAGCTACATTCACATCCCAGCAGACTAATCCTGATAAATAGTTAAATAGCTTAAATCAAGGGCTGTGCAGTGTTGGTGATACATAATTAACTATGATTCTCAAGTTTCATGGTGTTTTAGGGCTGTCAAAGTTAACAACACAAGATATCTAAAGAATACTAAGATGAATATATTTAGGTGTTGTCTGTCATAAGGGCCAAATAAGATATTTCAGAAGCGAAAATTAGCTGAAGACGTGTTTTGATTTAAAAAAAAAAATCATGGTCCAATCAAACTGCATTTTTACATGTTTGAGTCTTAAAAAAATCATATCGGTAATAAATCTTTAATTTGTATATTACATATTTTTAATATATATCTTTGTTGTCATTAGAGTCAGTAGAGTACAAAATCAAAGAAAACAATGGATGAATCTGACGAAATTAAAAATAAAAAGTGAAAGTGTAAATTAATAATAAAAACAAATATCTGAACATTTTAATGGAACTTATACAATTTCACATAACAAAGCATGTTGTAAAAAAAAAGTAGAGAAAAAAACAAAAAATAATTTATCTTTATGACCTAAGTTATTAATGGATTTCAAATAGATGTAGCAGTTGCTTACTCCTTGCGGTCAAACCTGTTTTTAACGAAAAATACCAGTTCTCCTACTCTTTTCTGTGACCCCAAACGCAGCACAAAGCTCGAGTTTACCTCCGCTTTCCACCAATCCGAGTCGAGTATTGGTAGTAAACAAGCGCCACAGTGTGGGTGGGACGCAGTCGCTGATTGGCTGGGTTCTGATTTTTCAGGTACACACCCCCGTTCGAACAACGTGTTCAGACACGAGTTTCTCCGAGGGGGACAGAGTCGGACGGAGGAATATGGCTGAACATAACCCGATTTATGACACAAAATAATAATAAAAATAAAGAAAAGCTCAACTATAAGGTTGAATTGCCCAAATGTATATTCGGCAGCATGGATATGAAGATGGAATTACAATGTGTGAAAACAGTGTTGTTGAAACTTAAATACAGCAAAAGCATGATGGATAACGTCATTTCCACGCTCATAAGTAATTGCAGTACACTATAGCTCATATTTTAGATGTCTAACTCTGAGTCCTCCGGCTTTGATTTAGCCTACACGACGGTAGCGCCTGAAATGAAGCATTTAAAATTAATCAAAACATTTTATATAATACATGACTGCATTTTTTTCTTGTACGTTTGTTACGTGTTTTCGTTCAATACCCGACAAGAAGTCACTGCTTATCACCCCCCAATTACCTCACTGATCACCACCCGGCAACGCAGATTGAGATCAGGAGAAACACCCCCCTTCCTCCCCCTTCCAAACCGCCATAAATGATGCCATGGTTTTACCGTCTTTTTAGCAACACAAAACCTCTCCGACTGACTCGAATGATTTTTTAAAATGTTTTTCTTGCTTACTCTTCCGGTGAGGACCTCCGTCCTTATCCGCCTGGTTCGAGCTGCTGCAGGTCGTCCCTGCCTGGCTGTCCCGCCGCTCGCCGGCTCCACAGTCTGCTGGAGGAAAAAGAGGGTTGGTCGGATGCTCGCCTACGTGTGTCTGCTTGGTGGACCAATGCCGGGGGTGACAGCTGGGCTGAGAGCAGAGATACCAGCGTGCGGCGCGCCGTGCACTAAAGGATGATCTAGGTGAGGGGTTACCAGAGCGGCAGCAGCAGCATCTACTGTCTCTCTGTTTGTCTGACTGAAGCACACGAAAATCTGTTTGTTTACCCGATGTGCATGAACATGCTGCATGAATTCTGCCCAAAACATACAGGAATAGCAAATACAAATTTCTTTTCTTTTTCTTTTTTACAAATCTGAACTGAATGCACATGTTCCTGTAGAGATGGCATAGGTTACAAGTACCAGTAAGAATAACATTTAATATCAGAAGAGATTAAATAACAAAACTGATTAAATATTGCACAAAATATGTTAGCCATCACCACTAAAATACATTTGATTTAAAAAAAAAATGTCCTGATGCTATATAGCATATGCATGTTTTTTGCGGATGTATGCCTATATGTAATGTAGCTACTATTAATCCAACAGGGGAGGAACTTTCGTTTCAGTTTTATAAAAGAACACATTGATCAGTGGCCCAACCGCTTCTAATATGAGGGGCTGTTTTGTTTGAAAAGAAGAAAGCTAAAAGAACAAACAGCTAAAACCACATGCATTTAGTGTATCAACCCCCAACATCACATGATGAATTGCCTGCATATGAAATACAACTTTCTTGTGTGTTGCAAAGCCCATGCCTGTGTCTGTGTTTGTTTCTGTGTGTTTGAGATGCCGGATTAGTGTAGCCTGTCTGCACCCTCTCCACCAGACATCTAGTCAGCAGGGATTTTAGAGTCTGAGCGCCGACACAGTCAAAGAGAGTAACCTAGGCCTAGGCCCAATCTGATTCCTAAACCAGACGGAACTCCGTCTATGCTTACATTTTCACCCAGTGGTGACACTGTGGAACACCGATAGACCTCTGGCCATGTTGTTGACTAGACAGATTGAGACTGATAAATTATGAACCACTTACAGAGTGGCTGCCATACCAAGTAAACATTTACAGCAATCACATACAGCAGTCACAGTACAGTAAATGATAACAAAACATTAACTTGGTATTGTAGCCTACAATGGGTATGAATCATTTTAGTATTTGGGAAAATATTGGAGTAATTATCAATAGGTGGTAGTCATGAAAAAACATATACCCTCTTTCAACACTAAGATGTTACATATCAAGACATAATAAAAACTATCTTGTGCTTACCAGGTCTCAGAATAAGGTAAGTACAGTCTCAGATGAACGACAACACAAAACACACGACACCATGCCATTGTTTATTCAACAAAAAAGAAACCATTAAATTCAGAAGTTGTGTGTGAAAAATTAAGTCCACCCTTAATGTTTCAATAGAATTAAGAGTGTTAGTAGTAGCCAGGTGTTAATGATCAAATGTATTTGATCAAGTGACCACCATCAAGTGGGTGCATCTCTATAAAAGCAGAAGTTTGGGCAGTTTGCTGTTCTGGAGCATTCAGGTGTGTGTTCACATGATACCAAGGAGGACTCAGCAATGATTTAAGAGATGCAATTATTGCTGCCTGTCAGACTGGAAATTTGGAGTTTTTCCATCCTTCAGTAAGAAAGACAATTCACAAGTGGAAAACATTCAAGACAACTGTATATCTTCAAAGGAGTTGGACCGTGCAATGTTCAAAGAAACTGCACATCCATAGCTACATCTCTGTAAGAAGCCTCCACTCTAGAAGAACATGGCAGGACAGCTTAGATTTGCAAAGTTGTTTCTAAAAAGTGGATATGTTTGGCTATACAGCACAGCACCATGTGTGGAGAAAACCCAAACACAGCGTATCAGAACAAATATCTCATACAAACTGTCTAGCATGGTTATGGTGGTGGGGTGTTGATTTGGGATTGTTTTGCAGCAATGAATGGGGGTGACTTTAAATTGCTAAACATCTTCAGTTCTGCAATGGGCCTCATAAAGCATGATAGTGTAAAGCATAATATACACCAAAATAGTCAAGGAAAAAAAAAAGCCAATCATCAAATTTGGACTTAAGAGGGAATGGGTTTTGTGAGGGTAAAATGCTCCCTTTAATGATTATACAGTGGTGGATGAATGTAATGTTATTTAACGTGAACAGTCATTCGCTGTGAGGCAAGAAACAGTGCTGACTCAGTTTTATCTTTTCCAGTCATCGAGAGATTTTTTTCTGCCACCTGATGCAAAAGTTACATATAAGGATGCAACAGGGACAGAAGTTGATGAAGAAATATTCAGCGACTTCGTTGGACAAGGCAATGTGGTGCTGACAGTTTTCTCAAACGATGGTGAGATGTAAAGGAAGGTATATCAAGTACTCTAGACCCTACAGAATAAAATTGGTAATTTTTTTTCTATTCCTTTTGATTTTTCTGAGTGCTCCTTGTCTTCTGCTTCTGAGACATCTGACTCGAACTTCAACTCAAGCATCAACTATAATCATAGATGAGGTCCCAAGCAAGAGACAAAGAATTGAGGATCCACATGAGGTAGCATCAGCTAAAGAGGTTGTAACTAAGCTTGATTCTCACACATTTTTTCACTCTGAATCTCTAGAAAAGCTGTTTATCACCATGTTTTGCCTTCTCATGTTTTTGCTTTTTATTAGTTGATTGAAGCAGTTCTAAGATGCAAGTCCGGTGGTGAAGAAGTGCTACAGGAGTACCAAACAACAGAAACCCTAACAGATGATATCCTTTGAATGGTGTTACAGTGGTCCCCCCCCCCCCCCTTTTCTGTCTTCTCAAACCCCAGCTGGTCGAGGCGGATGGCCACCCTTCCTGAGTCTGGTTCTGCCAGAGGTTTCTTCCTGTTAAAAGGGAGTCGTTCCTTTCCACAGTCGCCTCAGGCACACTCAGGACAGGAGATTGGACTGGAGACAAGTTTCGGTACAATCTGTTGGTTTCCTTAGCGAAGAAATTGTTTTTGAATTGGCTCTATATGACAGAATTGGATTATTTTATGAATCATTTTGATTAAAATTAATTGAATTCCAATTGGCTTGAATTGGACTTTATTATTTAAGTGCCTTGAGATGACATTTGTTGTATTTGGAGCTATATAAATAAAAATGAATTGAATTGAATTGAAAATGCCACAGGAAGAAAAATGATTAACATACTGGTGGCTCACATGATTGACAATCATGGGTATGTGTATTTCATATTTTTTTTTATTTGTGCCAAATAACTGCATGGCCATTGCATAAATTTAGATTACTAATTTAATATCTCCTGTCAGGCACCTCCCTACTAAAGCAATCAGAGAAGAGTATGCTCTGGGGATAGTGATGCTGTTCCCTTCCCTCAAGGATCCATATACCAAGAAAGGCTATGTAATAGTCATTATTATTGTTTGCATGACAGTTTCATTTCATACTAGCATGTTTTGACATGAAGCTGTGTGCATGACACTGACATTTGAATTGTCTAAGATTTCTTATGAGACGAGTATGACAACGCATTTATTTTCTTTCATTTCACATTTCTTGGCGTCTGAAAACAGTCCAAAGGATGATTTGTCGAAGATCTGCACCACCACCATATACCTCTAGTGACGTTTCTCCAGGAGGCCCAAATTTCCAAAGGACTGTTAATGTTGAAAGGCAGCTTGATGGGGATGCTTGCCAAGAGGCCATGTCTTTGCTCAACCATACCACAGACGATTCCCTGATTTTCCAGAAGATGAAAGAGACCTTTCAGCACCGTCAGAAGCTTGTTAATGACCCAGGATATCCTCTCCACCTTCCTAAGATTCCTGGATACAAAGGGATTGGTAAGTTTGAAATGAGATGATGACATAGTAGTAGTTTAATATTTTCTTTCTTAAAGGTGAATCAAGACTTCACTCTCCTATTTGATGACGAGACATCCTTCAGGTTGCTTCAGAAATGGGATGTGTTCTTCAAGCCAAATGTCTTAAAAGGCTAAGCGGCTCACTTCAACACCAGAGTTGCGTTGCTTGGTGCAGTCAACAGAAGGTCCCCAAGGAAGTGATCTTGATGAAGCAACAAGTGAGTTGTATTTGTTTTGCTAGTTTTAAAGCATTTGTTATAATTGCAGTTTCAGTTAATTGTAACTCTTTGTCTTCAGCCTACGACCAAGAAATGGCCTCCCTGTTGTTGTTGATAGATCTCCTTCCACAACCACCAGGAGGAGTGAAGTCTCCAAAAATTAGTGCATGTGATGCAGTTGAGAGACTTGTAGTCTTTCATAAGGTAATTATATTATTAAGATGATTATAATAATTTGTCTTAGCCACATGTGTAAATGAGGGTTCTTAAAAAGTAGATGAAAATTGAAATTAAGTCTTCATAGGCATTCCCATCTTGCACTAGCCAGTGAAAAGATGTTTGAATAATGACTTCTATAATGTTGTTTTCTCTGTGGCTGCACATTATTATTGTGTCTAACGTTCAGTTTCCTTATCAACCCTAGTCATGCTGCAGTTTGGAGGAGCATCTCCGCAACCAGCAGGGTCGGCAGCCATACCTCCTCGCTGTTGGGTGCCAGAAGAGCAGGATTGACAGCTTCTACATCACCATGGATAAGCATCTCATCCCACGCCAGACAAACCGCTCCATCGGTGAACTGACCATTGAACCATTGATGAACTTTTCAAAGCACATTTGTCTCACGATGCTACATTGGTGAATTTTTACACATTTTTGCAGACAACAGTGTATAACATTGATGTGGGGAAAGTGAAGGAGTCACCAAAGAGTTAGAGACTTGACAACCAGACTGCTTAACCAGCTAGTAGCGCTCACACTCAACAATGCTGACCTGTTTCAAGTGTCAGAAACTGTATCCCAGCTGTCAGCAGTTGATTTCACATTTAAGAGTTGAACATGGTTACTATCCTGGACCCAAGTTTAAATTGGTTTGTTCTCAGCAAGACTGTCGGCACCAGTTCGTAACATATGCAGGTTTTCGGAAGTACCTTAATAGTGTTCATAGCAATGTTCAGAAAATTGCTCAAACTTCAACAGTTGCTTTGGAGGGCCAATTTAATCCCCCAAATCAATGTAGCTCTTCCAGTGTTTCTTCTGAAAGCCATGATTCAGGACTTACTAAAGATCCAACCAAAGATTTAGAGGAACTAACAAGTGAGCTTCGCTCACAAGCTAAGCATACTGTTATTTCTGCTTTACCTATAACTGACCCCAATATCTGTGATAAATGAATCTTTTGAAAAGTTTGAAAACCCGTTCACAAATCTGAATACAGAATGGAAATGAAACAAATACTTCAACCTAAAATGGGGAGTTGTCGAGCCAGTAGAAATAACACTGGGAGTGAGATATGACAACAGGCGAAATCAGAAATCTGGTACTTATGATCAAGTACCTGTGAAGGATACTTTTATCCGATACTTATGTGCCGATTTTAGAAACATTGAAGTTCATGTGCAGAAATCCTGACATTTGTGTTTTCCTAAAGAAAGAGTGTAGATCAGAGCCTGACACTTATACTGACTTTTTTGATATTATTTTAAATCCCACCCTTTGTTTACAGCACAAAGACATGCATTACAAATTCAAGTATACTATGATGATTTTGAAACAGCCTATCCCCTTGGCTCCAAACGTGGCATTCACAAAATTTTCTGTCTTTATTTTGTTGTAAGAAACTTGCCCCCAAAATTTAATTCAGTTTTGATGAACATTCATTTGGTATCACTTTTTCACGCACAAGATCTGCACAAGTATGGTTTTGATGTTATACTGGAACCATTGATAAATTATATGAAAAAACTGGAAAGTCAAGGGCTAAGTCTTCCATTTTCTGATGAGCAGGTATATGGTACAATCTCACAGATCACTGGAGATAATCTTGGGATGCACACAATTCTTGGTTTTAATGAGTCATTCAGTAGCTGTCATTTCTGTCGCCTTTGTCTGATTGAGTAGAATGACACTAAAACAGTATACAGTGAGGATGATCCTGAGGTGATCCTTCGTGGAAAAGATATGTTTAAAATGCATTGCCAGTCTCTTCAGGAAAACCCACAATTGAAGTTACTATATGGTTTGAAAAAAAATTCTACACTTGATTCATTGAAGTATTTCCATGTTTGTAATAATTATTCATTTGATATAATGCATGATCTACTTGAGGGTGTGGCTCAGTACGAGATCAAATTGCTTTTTGGATATCTCACACAACACTTCATGTAGACAGTACTTGCTTTCCAGGATTTGACCATCCCACAAAGATTATTTTGGATAGTGCTGGCAATGGCATTGGTTTGAATTCTATTCAGACGTTGTGTCTTGTGAAAAACATCCCATTGTTGTTCGGTGACATTATTCCTGCAGGAAACAAAAACTGTAATTTGTCACTGTTGTTACTTCAAATAATGAACATATTTTTTTCACCTTCTCTCACTCTAGGCATGACAATATATTTAAAGCATTTGATTGTTGACCACCACAAACTATTTAAGCACATAGAAACTTGATACTTAAGCATCATTTTATGATCCATTACCCATATTACATATGTGATGAATGAGGTTTGAAGCCAAACACAAGCTGTTTAAAGATTGTTTTAAAAATTTCAAAAACATAACCAAATCACTTGCTAAAAAGCATCAGATGGCCATTGCTTATCACTGGGAAAACTTCACCCTCAAACAAAATGAGTACAGGCCAATTCAATCTTTTTCCCTCAGAGATGAGAATGTGGTCAACAATGAAATGGTTGAAATAAACTTGTCAAAAGAGGTTTTCTCAACTAGTTGGGTTAAAGTTGATGGTCTAGAATATAAAGCTGGACTTGTTATTTGCAGTGCAATGGAAGGAGACATGCCAGCCTTTTGTCAAATAAGTGATATACTTTTGGATGAAGATCACATTTATTTATTTATTGGGGCTTTTTATGCCTTTAATGGATATGGCAGTTGGAGAGAGACAGGAAGCAGGGGGCAGAGAGAGGGGGAAGACATGCAGCAAAGGGCCATCCAGTGCGGGACTTGAACCGGGGCCAGCTGCAGCGAGGACTGTAGCCTCTGTACATGGGGTGGCTGCTTAACCCACTACGCCACCGACTGCCCCAAGATCACATTTTTTATTGACAAACAAGCTATTCACAGAGAATTTTGATGACCATAATCATGCATTCAGAGTATTACGAAGTGAGGAAAGGTGTATAATAAAAATGTCTGAGCTCAAATTTTATAAACCGTTTGATATTCAAAGTTCATACAATGTTTCAGATGAAAGTTTGTACATTATGCCTTCATTCACAATGTTTTAATTCAACTGTATGAATGACTGCATGGGTGAAAAAACAAAAATAAATGTTATTTTGAAAATCCATCCATCCATTATCTTCCGCTTGTCCGGGGATCGGGTCGTGGGGGCAGCAGCTTAAGCAGAGAAGCCCAGACATCCCTGTCCCCGGCCACTTCCTCCAGCTCTTCTGGGGGGACCCCGAGGCATTCCCAGGCCAGCCGAGAAACATAGTGTCCTGGGTCTTCCCTGGGGCCTCTTCCCAGTGGGACGGGCCCGGAACACCTCACCAGGGAGGCGTGCAGGAGGCATTCTCACCAGATGCCCGAGCCACCTCATCTGACTCCTCTCGATGTGGAGGAGCAGCGGTTCTACTCCGAGCCCCTCCCAGATGACCGAGCTTCTCACCCTATCTCTAAGGGAGAGCCCAGACACCCTGCAGAGGAAACTCATTTCGGCCGCTTGTATTCGCGATCTCGTTCTTTCGGTCACTACCCACAGCTCGTGACCATAGGTGAGGATAGGAACATAGACTGACCGGTAAATCGAGAGCTGCGCCTTTTGGCTCAGCTCCTTCTTCACCACGATGGGCCGGTGCATAGCCCGCATCACTGCAGACGCCGCACCGATCCGCCTGTCAATCTCCTGTTCCCTTCGTCCCTCACTCGTGAACAAGACCCCGAGATACTTGAACTCCTCCACTTGGGGAAGGATCTCATTCCCGACCCGGAGAGGGCATTCCACCCTTTTCCGGCTGAGGATCATGATCTCAGATTTGTAGGTGCTGATTCTCATCCCAGCCGCTTCACACTCGGCTGCGAACCGCTCCAGTGAGAGCTGAAGGTCACGGCCCGACGACGCCAACAGAAGGCAAGGCAAGGCAATTTTATTTATAGAGCACAATTCATACACAATGCAATTCAAAGTGCTTCACAGCTATATAAAATCACAAGAAGGCATTAAAAAGAAATAATAAAATAATAAAAAATAAAAATAAAAAATAGATAAAATCAGAGAAATAAAAAGCATGATTTAAATTGTAAACAAAAAGAAAGAAATAAGAACAATATAAAATCAGTAGTTAAAATGTGATTAAGTTTTGAGCTTTATTCAAACGCAGCTGAAAATAGGTGTGTCTTCAACCTGGACTTAAATACACTGAGCGTTTCAGCTGATCTGAGGCTTTCTGGGAGTTTGTTCCAGACATGTGGAGCATAGAAGCTGAATGCAGCTTCTCCATGTCTGGTTCTGACTCTGGGAACTGATAAAAGACCGGATCCAGATGACCTGAGGGGTCTGGAAGGTTCATACTGGGTCAGGAGGTCACTGATGTATTTTGGTCCTAGACCATTCAGAGCTTTATAGACCAGCATCAGAACTTTAAAGTCTATCCTCTGATGGACAGGCAGCCAGTGTAAAGACCTCAGAGCTGGACTGATGTGGTCCACTTTTTTGGTCTTAGTGAGGACTCGAGCAGCAGAGTTCTGAATAAGCTGCAGTTGTCTAACGGACTTTTTAGGTAGACCTGTAAAGATGCTGTTACAGTAATCAAGCCTACTAAAGATGAATGCATGGACTAGTTTTTCCAGGTCCTGCTGACACATCAGATCCTTTAACCTTGATATATTCTTAAGGTGATAGTAGGCTGACTTTGTTACTGCCTAAACGTGTTTTTCCAAATTTAGGTCTGAGTCCATCACTACACCCAGATTTCTGGCCTGGTTGGTAGTTTCTAGGTGTATAGATTGAAGTTCTGTGGTGACCTATAATCATTTCTCTTTGGCTCCAAAGACAATTACCTCAGTTTTGTTTTTGTTTAGCTGGAGAAAATTGTGGCACATCCAGTCATTAATCTCTTCAATGCATTTACCAAGAGCCTGTACAGGGCCTCGGTCTCCTGGTGACATTGTAATATATATCTGCGTGTCATCTGCATAGCCATGGTAGTTTATTCTGTTGTTTTTTATAATCTGTGCCAGTGGGAGCATGTAGATGTTAAACAGAAGAGGTCCCAGGATGTAACCTTGGGGAACTCCACATATGACTCTTGTGTGCTCAGATGTAAAGTTACCTATTTGCACAAAGTACTTCCTGTTCTCCAAGTATGTTTTGAACCAGTTTAGTACAGTTCCGGAAAGACCCGCCCAGTTTCCCAGTCGTTTCAGTAGTATATTGTGGTCAACTGTATCAAATGCAGCACTGAGATCTAGTGAAACTAAGACTGACATTTTTCCACCGTCTGTATTCAGACATATGTCGTTAAATACTTTGGTCAGAGCAGTCTCAGTGCTGTGGTGCTGTCTAAAACCTGACTGGAAGGTGTCATAGCAGTTATTTTGTTTTAAAAAGTAATTAAGCTGTTGAAAAACCACTTTTTCAATGATCTTACTTGAAAATGGGAGATTTGAGATAGGCCTGTAGTTGTTCATTTGTGTCTTGCCAAGATTGTCCTTTTTCAGCAGAGGTTTGATTACAGCTGTTTTTAGTGGCTCTGGAAACACACCCGACATTAAAGACAAGTTCACAATCAGTAATAGGTCTGACTCCAAAATCTTTGAGACCCTTTTGAAAAAAGCTGTTGGGCAGGATGTCTAAACAGCAAGAGGAGGAGTTCAGCTGACGTAAGATGTCCTCCAGGTCTTTGCTGTTAATGGGTTGGAACTGTGTCATGGTGTTTAAACGGGTTTTCGGTGGAGACGGTACATATGCTGAACCTGCTGCTGATGTACCAACTGCTTGTCTAATATTTTGGATTTTGTCTGTGAAGAATTTAGCAAAGTCATTGCAGGCCATGGTGGAATGAAGTTCAGTTGCCACTAACACAGGAGGGTTTGTTAGCCTGTCAATTGTAGCAAATAAGGCCCGAGCATTATGACTATTTTTGGTGATGATGTCAGAGAAGACTTTCTTGCATTCCTCAGTTGTAAATTATAAGAGTGAAGTTTCTCTTTATAGATGTTATAATGAACCTGGAGATTTGTTTTTCTCCATCTGCGCTCAGCTTTCCGACACTCCCTTTTCCCATTTTTCACCAGTGTGGAATTTCGCCATGGAGACTTCTTCCTTCCAGAGATAACCTTCACCTTAATGGGAGCAATAGCATCCATAACATTTAACATTTTAGCATTGAAGCTACTGACGAGCTCATTGACTGAACCCCCGGACAGGGCAGGTGTTAAAGAGAAGACCTGGTTAAAGATTTCACTACTGTTTTCAGTTATACACCGTTTTGAGATTACTGATTACTGCTAGACATTTGTGTACAGTGAAATCGTACTCTCAAAGAAAACACAGGAATGATCCGACAGGCCCACATCAGACACAGTAACCTTTGAAATGCTCAGACCCTTAGAGATCAGTAAGTCTAGAGTGTGGCCCCTATGGTGCGTGGCCTCTGTTACATGCTGAGTCAGCCCAAAGTTGTCCAGAGTGTTACTCAGGTCTTTTGTCCCTTTGTCCTGAGGGTTGTCCACATGGATGTTAAAATCACCAACAATAATTACACAGTCAAAATCAACACAGATCATAGAGAGCAGTTCATTGACGTCATCAAAAAAGTCTGCACAGTATTTGGGGGGCCTGTAAACATTCAGAAACAGGACTCTGGATGAGGCCTTCAGCTGTACAGCCACATATTCAAAGGACTGAAAACTTCCAGGAGAGAACTGCTTACATTGAAATGATTCATTAAATAAGACTGCCACCCCTCCTCCTCTCCTGCTCACTCTGGCCTCGCTGATAAAGCTGTAACCAGGAGAGGTCGACTCAATGAGAACAGCAGCACTGTTATTTTGGTGTAACCAAGTTTCAGTTAAAAACATAAAATCCAGGGTGTGCTCAGTGATAAAATCATTAATTAAAAATGTTTTCCCAGCTAAAGACCTAACATTTAATAAAGCCAACTTGAGTATTTCAGAGGTATTATTTGCCCCCTCGTGTTTGGGAGCAGTCTGTGGCACACAAGGTATGTTTACTTTATTTAAAGATCTTTCAGAGTGCAACTCTCTGTGTTCTGACTGGGCCACATTTCTCCTTCTGTCACCTAAAAGTACAGAAATTTTAAAACCTTCTAATAAACAGGGTCCCAGCTTGTCCTGGGAGAAGTCACAACTGCCATAATCCTCGCAGCCCGGACCCTCTACACATCACACATCAGACTGCGGAGACAGAACATGATGGCGGCGTGGAGGGACAGGAGGGGGTGGGGCTGGGCGCTGTTGCTTCGGGCTGCTCTGCTAGGGGAGGGGCTCGGTGGCGAACCTTTGGCCGCTCTGGTGGGGGGTTTATGGGGGACAAAAAGGGATTGGGCTGGGGGGTAGATCTGAGCCCAGTGTTGACCCGCTCCATCATCTGCTCAGTGAATTTCAGGTGAGGGGAGGAGGGAGAAAGGGAGGGTGAGGAGCGCAATGACCTGTCAGGGCTATGGGGGCCTGGGGAAGGTCTTGGTCCCTGGTCCTGGTCATTGGTGCTGTTGAGAGGGTTGGGGGCAAATAAGGACCCCTCTTCTTGCCTCTGATGTCTCTCCTTTCCGAAGCTCATCCCAGGTGGGGGCAGATGGAGTTCCTTCTCAAGGTTTCTGCTGGGCTTTGCTTGTTCCTCTCTATGAGATAACTCCTCGTTTATCTCAGTCTTGGCATCGAGCACAGATGGATGACGTAGGAAGTAAAATAGGTTGGAGGTGAACAGTTTCACCCGTCTTGTTAAAATTAAATCCATTTGCCTTAAAAAGGTGCCTGCGTTCCCAAAAAATGTTAAAATGATTAATAAAATGCACTGAGTGGTCAGCACATGCCGATAAAAGCCATTTATTCAGTGCCAACAAGCTGCTGAATCTTTCCTCTCCTCCTCTGACGGGTGGTACAGGTCCGCTGATGAATACAGCTGCATTCAGCGAGCTCACTGCGTTTAATAATCCAATAAAGTCCCGTTTCAGAAATTCAGATTGTTGCTTGGACACATCGTTTGACCCTGTATGCAGAACGATGTTTGTCACAGTTGGATATTCATCTGCAATTTCAGGAATTCTCTCCTTCATGTCCTTGACCATATCCCTAGGAAAGCAGAGGACTTTAGTGTTCTTACCGCACATCCTTTGTACATAATTTACGGCAGAGTCACCCACAATCAGAGTTTCAGGCCCAGCCTTTAGCTTTCCCTGTGGCCTTTTACTTTCTGACAGGTTTTCGGTCCTTGCCTTGCTGCTTTGGGATGGATGGTCATCCAATAGAGATCCAGAGTCCTTCGATAGTGGAGCAAATCTGTTCTGCAGTTTCACGCTCGGTTGTTTTGGACGTTTGTTGTTAACCTTCCCATTCACGGATGTCCAGTCCTGTTTCCTCTCATGTACAGGGGTAGAGGAGCTCCTCTGTCTCGTGGGAAGTGAAGGCCAGTCGGTTTCACATATTTCGGCTCGCTGTGCCCTGCCTGTGATACGTCCTCCCACTTCCAGGAGACATGACTTACTTTTTGGTTTTGCACCGAGATGGTTCCAGGGAGGATTATTATTCGATGATTTATTATAGTGCACAGAGTCTGCTTTCTTGGTCGCGTTATCTGTGCTTCTTAGCTGTGTGTTAGCTGTCTCGACTCCACTATTCTGAATCAATGGCAAGGTTGTTTCATTTCCACACAGACCATTTACCTCCACATTTACTTCAAGCGATGGATTTTTGTCTCCAGTACTGCAATCTTCTGCAGGAGGCTGTAGTAGGGTGACCACCTGCTCATAAGCCCAAGGGGGGACAAGGGGTATGTTTATGGGGGACAAGGGGGGACGCCGCCCCGCCGCCAGACTCTTAGTGGTTTACCCATTTCTAGCACATACTACCTTACATGGTATATCAATTTATATATATATATATATATATATATATATATATATATATATACATATACATATACATATATATATATATATATATATATATATATATATATATATATATATATATATATATATATATATATATATATATATATATATATTGGTGATGTAATATATAACAATAATAATGATAACAATAATATTTTGAACATTCAATGATGGCGTTTGACGTCGTATTCACCCCCATGTCCGATTGAGAAGGATGATTTACACAAGTCACAAAATGCCCTCTCGGCGTACCCCTCAACGAATTTCACCCATTCATACACATTTTCCTATTCTTTCCGGTACATACATTTTCGCTTTTTAATTGGAGGTGCCTCACCTGCCATTTTCCCCTGTGTTTTTTTCATCCACAAACCACAATCCACAACTAGTTCTAGCTAAGTATGCCGCGCCAAATGACTGACTGAAGTGCCTAGTGATGAGGCGCGTGAATTGACGTTCATCATCACTGCGAACGTTGAGTCAATTGTCATGGCAACAACAAATATTTGATAACAGCCAGCCTGTCAGATGCGACTGCAAGGGGTGTGTGTGTGTGTGCGCGCGTGTGTGGATCTGTTGTAGCTCTACAGTCTGCGGCGACTGTGCTGTTCTGAAATGTCAAGTAACGCTCGTTTGGCTATCTGGGTGGCGCGGGGAAAGTGACAACCCCCAGCAAGAATCAATTATGCGGGACAAGCTCTGAATTTGCGGGACGGACTATTTTAGCCTCGAACGCTGTACGCGCACGCGCTACGCGGGACGGTTGGTCACCCTAGGCTGTAGTAGTCATCTGTGGAGAAGGGAGGCATCTTGCTGCTAGTTAGCCTAGCGGTTAGCACCTTTCCAAGCTATTGCTTTAGCTTGGAAAGGTGCCCTGACACTGTAGATCAGGCTTCAACTGTGTGTAGGCCACGCACACGGACCGCTGAAGATAAAGAACTCTAAAAAATGTAAAAAAACTTTAATCCCAGAGATTTATAAGTGTCCAGAAGCTATCGCAGGTATCCTCACATGGAAAAAAGGGGAAAAATCACGATAAAATCAATGAAATAAGCAAAGCAAGCAGAGAGCAGATAGAGTAAGCGTCCACAGGACGAAGCAGGAAGCAATGCTTCGTCCTGCGGACGAACCGCGTCGTCCGCAAAAAGCAGAGACCCGATTCTGAGGTCGCCAAAACGGACGCCCTCAACGCCCTGGCTGCGCCTAGAAATTCTGTCCATAAAAATTGTGAACAGAATCGGTGACAAAGGGCAGCCCTGACGGAGTCCAACCCTCACAGGAAACATGTCCCACTTACTGCCGGCAATGCGGCCCAAACTCTGACACCGGTCATACAGAGACTGAACAGCCCATATCAAGGAGTCCGGCACTCCATACTCCCCACAAGAGTCCCCGAGGGACACGGTCGAACGCCTTCTCCAAGTCCACAAAACACATGTAGACCGGTTGGGCGAACTCCCATGCACCCTCCAGGATCCTGCCGAGGGTATAGAATGGTCCACTGTTCCACGACCAGGACGAAAACCACACTGCACCTCCTGAATCCGAGATTCGACTATCCGGCGGATCCTCCTCTCCAGTACCCCCGAATGGACCTTGCCAGGGAGGCTGAGGAGTGTGATCCCCCTATAGTTGGAACACACCCTCCGGTCCCCCTTTTTAAAGAGGGGGACCACCACCCCAATCTGCCAGTCCAGAGGCACTGTCCCCGATGTCCACGCGATGCTGCAGAGGCGTGTCAACCAAGACAGCCCTACAACATCCAGAGCCTTGAGGAACTCAGGACGGACCTCATCCACCCCCGGGGCCTTGCCACCGAGGAGTTTTTTAACCACCTTGGCAACCTCAGCCCCAGAAATGGGAGGCCCCACGTCCGAGCTCCCCAACTCTGCTTCCTCATCGGAAGGCGTGTCGGTAGGATTGAGGAGGCCCTCGAAGTATTCCCCCCACCGACTCACGACGTCCCTAGTTGAGGTCAGCAGAGCCCCGCCCTCACCATACACGGTGTTGACGGTGCACCGCTTCCCCCCCCTGAGCCGCCGGATGGTGGACCAGAAACTAACCGAGGCCGTCCGGAAATCTTTCTCCATGGCCTCCCCGAACTCCTCCCAAGCCCGGGTTTTTGCCTCAGCAACCGCTGAGGCCGCGTTCCGCTTGGCCTGTCGGTACCCATCAGCTGCTTCCAGAGTCCCACTGGCCAAAAAGGCCCGATAGGACTCCTTCTTCAGCTTGACGGCTTCCCTCACCACTGGTGTCCACCAGCGGGTTCGGGGGTTGCCGCCACGACAGGCACCGACCACCTTACGGCCACAGCTCCGGTCGGCCGCCTCAACAATGGAGGCACGGAACATGGCCCATTCGGGCTCAATGTCCCCCACCTCCCCCGGGACATGGTTGAAGCTCTGCCAGAGGTGGGAGTTGAAACTCCTCCTTACAGGGGATTCTGCCAGCCGTACCCAACAAACCCTCACAATACATTTGGGCCTGCCAGGTCTGACCGGCTTCCTCCCCCACCAGCGGAGCCAACTCACCACCAGATGGTGATCAGTTGACAGCTCCGCCCCTCTCTTCACCCGAGTGTCCAGGACATACTGTCGCAAGTCCGACGATACGACCACAAAGTCGATCATCGAGCTGCGGCCTAGGGTGTCCTGGTGCCAAGTGCACATATGGACACCCTTATGCCTGAACATGGTGTTTGTTATGGACAGTCCGTGACGAGCACAGAAGTCCAACAACAAAACACCACTCTGATTCAGATCGGGGGGGCCGTTCCTCCCAATCACGCCCCTCCAGGTCTCACTGTCATTGCCCACGTGAGCATTGAAGTCCCCCAGCAAGACGAGGGAGTCTCCCGGAGGAGCACTCTCCAGTGCCTCCTCCAGGGACTCCAAAAAGGGTGGGTACTCTGAACTGATGTTCGGTGCATAAGCACAAATAACAGTCAGGACCCGTCCCCCCACCCCAAGGCGGAGGGAGGTTACCCTCTCATCTACCGGGGTAAACCCCAATGTACAGGCGCAGAGCCGGGGGGCAATAAGTATGCCCACACCTGCTCTACGCCTCTCACCGCGGGCAACTCCAGAGTGGAAGAGAGTCCAACCCCTCTCGAGGAGGCTGGTTCCGGAGCCCAAGCCATGCGTCGAGGTGAGTCTGACTATATCTAGCCAGAACCGCTCAGCCTCGCGCACCTGCTCAGGCTCCTTCCCCAGCAGAGAGGTGACGTTCCACTTCCCAAGAGCCAGCTTCAGTAGCCGAGGATCAGACCGCCAAGGTCTCCGCCTTCGGCTGCCGCCCAGCTCACAAAGCACCCGAACCCCTTGGCCCCTCCCACGGGTGGTGAGCCCGTCAGAAGGGGGACCCGTGTAATTTCTTCGGGCTGTGCCCGACCAAGCCCCACGGGCACAGACCCGGCCACCAGGCGCTCGCCGGCGGGCCCCACCCCTGGGCCTGGCTCCAGGGGGAAGCCCCGGTAACCCGCGTCCGGGCAAGGGTACACGGTGTCCATTTTTCTTAATCATCATAGGGGGTTCTTGTGAGCTGTTCTTTGTCTGGTCCCTCATCTAGGATCTGTTTGTCATGGGTGACCCTACCAGGGGCTTAAAGCCCCAGACAACATAGCTCCCAGACTCATTGGGGCACGCAAACCCCCCCACCACGGTAAGGTGACAGCTCATGGGGGGGTATTTTATTTATTTTGAAAATGATTTTGTTCATTTGAATTAATTCTCATAATAAATTAACATTTTTTGTGTGTTAGTTTCACTCCCTAAAGTGTCAAGCGATGACACTTTAGGGAGTGAAACTAACACTACCCAAATAGTACACAATGTAACTTAGAGCAGTGTTACTTGTCTAATCCCTCAGTGTTACTTTAACTCTGTTTTGAGAGTTAAAAAAAGTAACTCTGGCATAGTGTGGAGCTATATAAACCCTGAAAGTAGAATTGGAGGCAGAGCCTTCAGTTATCAGCCCCCTATCTTGTGGAACCAGCTGCAAGTTTGGGTTCAGGACGCAGACGCCATCTCCATCTTAAAGATTAGGCTTAAATCTTTCATTTTGATAAACCTATAATTAGGAATGCCTTAGGTGACCCTGAAATATTCCATAGTTTTGCTGCTAAAGACCTAGACTGCTGGCGGGCCTCCCGTGAAGCACCTTTCCTCTCTCTTAAATGTTAATTTACATATGAAATTATTGTTGTCATTAACTTGTATTTCTGTTTCTTAGCAGGTATCCCTGGTGTTATTGTGCTTGTTGTCCCCTCTCCTGTTCTCTCAACGCCCAACTGGTGGAGGCAGATGACCACCCTTCCTGGTTCTGGTTCTGCTGGGGGTTTCTTCCTGTTAAAATCAACTTTTTACTTTACACCGTAGGCCTTGTGGATGCTCAAGATGGGGGATTGAATCGAAGAGAAGTTTCGATTGAATCTGTTGGTTTCCTTTGCTAAGCAAAACTAGAATTATTCTGATTTTGATTATGGAATTTGAATGGATTACAATAGAATTACAATTAATTGGATTATAATTAACTTGAACTGAACAGTAATTTTAAGTTAAGTGTTTTAAGATGATATTTATTGTTATTTGGTTCTATTCAAATAAAACTGAAGTCAATTGAGTTTAAAACAAAGTCTGAAAGACTAAATAATTTTGCTGGGGCTGCACAGTGGTGTGGAGGTTACCACTGTCACCTTACAGCAAGAGGATTCCTGGTTTGAATCCTGGCTGGTGCCTTTCTCTGTGGAGTTTGCATGTTCTCCCCATGCATGCGTGGGCTTTCTCTGGGTACTCTGGATTCCTCCCATCACCCAGAAACTTGCATGTCAATCTAAATTGTCCCCAGGGGTGAGTGTGAGCGTGGATGGTTGTGTCACGTGTCGATGATGGAGGCAAGGATGGAAGACCCAGGTACAGACACTGACCGAGACCAGGGAGGCAAAAATGGAACGAAACTACTTATTTTAAATAAAGGCGCGGCAAAGCTGGAATTACATAAAACTTAAACATGGACAACAAAATTAAAACACTAAAAAAACTTGAACGGACTGACTGATACAAACCCAGAAACAAGGAACTTGGAACTTGGAACGTGAAACGTGAAACGTGAAACGTGAAACTTGGAACTAGGAACTAGGAACTAGGAACTAGGAAGAGCACAAGAGGGGGTAACGGTGAGGATCTGGCAAAGAGTGGAGGAAACCGGGAGTTTAAATACAGAGGAGGGTGATTGGTGAATGAGTGCAGCTTAGGATAAGTGAACACAGGTGAAGGGAGTGGAGCTGATGACTGTACAGGAGAGAGACTGAGGAAACAAGTGAGGACGTGACAGAACCCTAACAAGAAACAGAATAAAAAAACAAACACCAAGAGACATCAAAACAACACGGATGATGACAGGTTGTTGTCTCGTTTGTCTCTGTGTTGCCCTGTGATGTGCCTTGTGCCTTGTGATGACATCACTTGTGATTTGGTGCTATCTAAATAAAACTGAAGTGAATTGATTTTAAAACAAAGTCTGAATAACCTGTAATAATTATAAGACTAGATATTTCTGATGGCGCTGCACAGTGGTGTGGTGGTTAGCACTGTTGCCTCACAGCAAGAGGGTTCCTGGGGGGTATTCCTAGAAAGTAGCTAAAGAAAGCCAGGCTATAGCCGGTAAGCGTCGCTTGAACTAGCGCCATCTCCCATTTAAGCCTCAAGTCGTTCCTCAAAGATATTTTAGCTGCATCTCGGTGAGGCTAATCCAAGCGAGGTTTACATAGCCTAGCTTAGTGCGAGTGCACGAGGAACAGGGCTCTCAAGTCTCACGCAATGAGCGTGAGACACACGCATTTCAACAAGTTCACACGCTCACACGCCACACATGCCATTTCTCACGCTGAGAAATGATCAACTTCGTCGCACAGAAATTCTAATGGCCGATACTATAAACGAGTCAATGGCAGGTTACTGTGCGCTAGTACAGCTCAGAACTATAGCTCTGGTACAGCTGTCTTGATTTAGCAACCCATCGGCAAATCAGAAAATAGAATTTCTCAGCCAATCAGAAAACAGAATTTCTTGTTGCCGGGTGTGAAATAGCTTTCAGCTGCAAGCACGCGTCCCATGAATGCACAGCGGACATAGCCTATTATGCTATGAATGCGTGCAGAAGTTGTAGACGAGCTGGAGGTGGAAGAGAACCGTCAGGATCATCAGCAGGTCATATCTTCATTTATTTTAATCTTTTATTAGTTACTATAGTTTTCCTACTCCTTGTAAAAGACCAATACCTGCCGATTAAAGTGTTTGTTGGAGTAGTAGACCTAAATATTCAGTGCACACCCTTTGACATGAGCAACTTAATGAAAAATGAAAAATATGTAGGAGTGTAATTAGGCTTCCGTGGTTCATTCTTTTCAAAGGTGACTGGTATGAGCAGATTCCCAATAAGGCTATCTACAATTGCCAAACTGGTATTAGTTCTGCCACACTGAAATGCTGATGCAGAGAGGGTTTTTTCCATGGTGGGGCTCAATAAAACCAAGACCAGGAACACTTTGTTTCTGAATGGAACTCTGTCATCCATCATGACTGTGAAAATGGCTGTGCTTTAAATGGGAGCCCCCAATATCAGTCATCAAGCATCAAAATCTGCCACAAACACTTACAACAACATTTTGCATAAGACTTTGCATACCTAAAACAATTTATTTTTAAAATATAGCAGAATTTAGTGTAAAAGTGAAGATTTGTGATTTTGATATTAATAAAACAATTTCTTTGTTCTTTAAGTAGCTAGTTTATGGCGATGGGATACTGCAAGGGACCAGCCCCCCCCCCCCCCCCCCCCCCCACACACACACAAAAAAAAACCCGAAAGAAACCTCCGCACACGGCCCGGCCCCTGCCGTGCCCGAATCTCACTCCAAGCAAACTTGAAAACTTGAGAGCCCTGCTCGGCGGCCAGCAATCGGATAAACCAATAAAGTGATCAATCCTGTTAAATAATGAAAACAAGTGAATGAAACCTGCACTCACCCATTATGAAGTTAACTCTGCCAGCCCCTCCATAATCTTGACCCTGCTCAGCCAACTCCTTGACGTCGGGTATGGTTGGTAACGTTACTGCGGCTAGCATTAGCAACGAGGCTGCTAGGCTTGCTAAGTCGGTAAGCATTAGGCTACTGAAGAAAGCTAGTCTTTTTAGCTACGTTATATTATCATCTTTCTTTTAGGCTATAAGTTAACCTTTGTTTACCGCCACTGGCCCTAACCTGACGCTAGCTGTCAAATCACCGGAAGTTTTCACCGGAAGTACTGCCGCACACACAAAAGTTTGAACGTCAACCGCTCCACTCTGCACACTTTTCGGACTTCACGAAGGCCTACGAAATTTTTTTTTTTGTCCCGCCCACTTCAAATCAAACCGTGATTGGTCAATTTTCCCATCACTCTCCAAAACAAAACACATAGCTTGGCCTTCCCCGAGATGCGTGAAGTCCTAACCAATTAATGAGCTGGTTAATCTTGCTTCGACATAGATGGACGATTCTGATTGGATAGTATGTTTCAGGACAGTAACCCTTTCATTGCCGATGTGAATTTGACAGTAAACTTAAAGCTGCAGTCTGCAACTCTTTTTCAAGCATAATGCCTGGAACTGTCCGGGGATTCTGAAAGTAGTACATTAAATACCCCAATACAAAAAAAAATGAGTTCTCTAGGTCCCCTATATGTCCCGCTAGGTCCCTCCAAAGCCAGCAGGTTTGTTTCCAAAATTGCAGACCGGACCGGTAAAAGGTAACCAATCAGGTTTACGAGCTGGGCTCTGCTGCCTGTCAATCACCGATTGTGCACGCGCGATATAAGGTAGGCTCGTCCCCACGCTTATTTATCTAGACTATTGAACTTCATTACGGGCTAGTCTACTTACTGTGTGTTCCATGATCGCAAATGACAGGTGAGTTGATGAATGAGGAGTCGTGTAAGCGCATCTGGCGTGCACGTCTACGTGCACGAGTTCTCATGTGTTTTGATGGGGCGGGACAGGAAGTTGAATAACTTTTTATTTTTCGGTTAAAAAATAAGCATTTCTTGTATTTTGCTACTACGGAGGTCACCGTTTTCAACTTCAAGCGTTCTGATAGATCATGTAAACTCTTAAAATGCCAAAAATTAGGACTTTACGTATGACAACAACAAATCCTGCAGACTGCAGCTTTAACTTTGGAACATAGATTTGCGAGAATGTAGTATTAAATGTATTGTATTAAATTAAATGAGAGTGATTGAGTTTTTTTATGTATACATATATTATTATTACTAATATGTTTTTGTTCTGAATTTTTTAAGGCCTTCTCTGAAAGCGTAGAAGGCCCTGAGGGTTCCCCTCTGGTAAGATGTTTTAATTCCTGCGTTTTATCTAATATCTTGTTTGTACAGTGTCCTTGACTGTTTTGAAAGGAGCTTTCAATAATTTGTATTATTAACATTATTACCTGTCCCCCATTTTTCTGAGTCTGGTCCTACGTGAGTGTAGATCGGATGTTTGTTAGGTATTGATTAGTTTTAATGAATACCATGTTCTCTCTCATTTAATTTCATGTTCAATACGTGTGTATAGTTGCGTTTCTTTAGTTGCACTGGCACCGACTGATTGATTTTTCGAGACAGTGAAAGTGGTGATATGATAACCACAGTTTTTGTTTCGTTTTTTAGACAAGACATGAGTTGCGGGAGCGCAGAATTCTTGGTGAACATTTCTTTCCGGATTCCGTTTCAGCCGGTCGGACATTTTTTTAGTTGCAGCTAAGCTAAGCTTCAACTTTAGCCTGCCCGAGACCAGGCTAGTTCAGCAGCATAAACTACCATGGTTACTCAGCGGGCGTTCAAATAAGCCACCTTCATGGAACGGAACTCTCGCTAAATTTAGCCAGAAGTAGCGAAATAAGCCAGGCTTTCCGCTAAGCCAGCTTCTAGGAATACCCCCCTGGTTTGAATCCTGCTGGGGCCTTTCTGTGTGAACTTAGCATGTTCTCCCCATACATGCCTGGGTTCTCTCCAGGTGCTCAGACTTCCTCTCACTGTCCAAAAACATGCATGTTAGGTGAATTGGTGATTCTAAATTGACCCTAGAAGTGTGTATAAGCATGCATGGTTGTTTGTCTTGTTTGTCTCTGTGTGGCCCTGTGATGGATGCGTGACCCGTCCAAGGTGTACCCCACATGTTGCCATTTTCCAGCTGGGATATGCTCATGCTCCCCTCAACCCTGAATTGGATTAAGCAGGTATAGAAAGCATATAGTGGGTATAGAAAATGGTTGGATGAATATTGCATTGCATTTCAAAACAGAATCTGTATGTCAGTATTTGCATAAGACCCACTGAGGCTGATGGGAATGCTAAATTCATATGGTCACTTAACTATTTTACAAATAAAAACCTTTTGGTTACGTTACATGAAAAGTTTAATGACAAGTGTCATTAAATGCTTCCTGAAGGCACCACACAAACATTTGTGCTTTAGTACACAAATGTTGCAAATCTAGTGTAACTCATCTGCTTGAGCCATGAGAAGTCAGGGAATCAGCTTAGGTCTTACAGGTTCATCAAATGGATTTGTTGTCCTATGTGTGTATTTTTGTATTGTATTGTTTAAAAGTATGTATTGTATATAAAGGATTTGCTCATCTGCCTTTACATGCATATGAACTTAAGTGACATCCCATTCTTAATCCATAGGGTTTAATATGATGTTGCTCCACCCTTTGCAGCCATAACTGCATCTGGGCAATTTTCCACAAGGTTTAGGAGTGTGTTTATGGGAATTTTTGACACTGACAGACACTAATATTGGATGAGAATTCCGAGCTCGCAGTTTCTGCTCTAATTCATCTCGAATTTGCTCTTTTGGGTTGAGGTCAGGACACTGTGTAGGCCAGTCAAGTTCTTCCATACCAAATTCGTTCATCCATGTCTTTCTGGACCTTGCTTTGTGCACTGGTGCACAGTCGTCTTGGCACAGGAAGGGGCCATCCCCAAACTGTTTCCACAAAGTTGTGAGCATGAAATTGTTCAAAATCTCTTGGTATGCTGAACCACTCAGAGTTCCTTTCACTGGAACTAAGGGGCCAAGCCCAGCTCCTGAAAAACAACCCCACACCATAATCCCCCCTCCACCATTGTGCCCCACCTTGGCACAATGCAGTCAGACAAGTACTGTTCTCCTGGCAACCGCCAAACCCAGACTCGTCCATCAGATTGCCAGATGGAGAAGCGTGATTTGTCACTCCAGAGAACGCGTCTCCACTGCTCTTAGAGTCTGGTGGCGGCGTGCTTTACACCACTGCGTCCGATGCTTTGCATTGCACTTGGTGATGTATGGCGTGGATGCAGCTGCTCGGCCATGGAAACCTATTCCATGAAACTCTACGCACTGTTCTTGAGCTAATCTGAAGGCCACATGAAGTTTGGAGGTCTGTAGCGATTGACTCTGCAGAAAGTTGGCGAGCTCTGTGCACTACGCGCCTCAGCATCCGCTGACCCCGCTCTGTCATTTTACTTGGCCTCCCACTATGTGGCTGAATTGCTGTCGTTAATTGCTTCCACTTTGTTTTAATACCAATGACAGTTGACTGTGGAATATTTAGTAGCGAGGAAATTTCCCGACTGGACTTGTTGCACAGGTGGCATCCTATCATGTTACCACGCTGGAATTCACTGAGCTCCTGAGAGCGACCCATTCTTTCACAAATGTTTGTAGAAGCAGTCTGAATGCCTTGGTGTTTGAATTTCTACACCTGTGGCTATGGAAGTCATTGGAACACCTGAATTGAATTATTTGGATGGGTGAGTGAATGCTTTTGGCAATATTGTTAAAATCAGGAACATCTTGTCTCAGAGTGATGCACAAAAACTAATTCATGCATTTGTTACTTCAAGATTGGACTACTGTAATTCTTTATTACTGGGCTGTCCCACATATTCTCTGAAAAGCCTTCAGTTGATCCAAAATGCTGCAGCCAGAGTTTTGATGAGAACTAACAGGAGAGATCATATTTCTCCAGTTTTAGCTTCTCTTCATTGGCTCCCTGTTAAATTCAGAATAGAATTCAAGATTCTTCTCCTTACATATAAAGCTCTTAATGACCGAGCTCCATCATATCTTAAAGATCTCATTGTAAGATATTTTCCTAACAGAGCACTTCGTTCCCAAACTGCAGGTTTACTCGAGGTTCCCAGAGTTTCTAAAAGTAGAATGGGAGGCAGAGCCTTCAGTTATCAGGCCCCTCTATTGTGGAATAAGCTGCCAGTAAATATCCGGGAAGCAGACACCCTTTTCACTTTTAAGACCAGGCTTAAAACTTTCCTTTTTTATAAAGCTTACAGTTAGGTCTGTTGAATCTGATAATGTATCTGCTAGTGTGTCTTGTCCTGCCTCCACCTCTGGCACCCTCTATACTTTCATTACCCCCTACCCGAACCAGGGTTTGAATCCCATTCCCGCTTATCTTACCTCTTTTATTTCTCCCCCTACCCGAACCAGGGTTTGCATCCCCACCCCGCTGTGACTGGTGTGCAGTTGGTGAGAGGCTGAGGTAGCTTGTGGCTGTAAAAAGATGGTTGTTGTGGTGTGAGGAGCAGATCTATATAGGGAGTATAGGGAATTACTCACTGAGTCTGGTCCTTTATTTTATTATTTAGTTTTTCGTTAGCACAAGTTTCTTGTGTTTACCTTGAATAGGGATGGCTCAGGTAATCCTGAAACATCCCATAGTCAAGTTGCTATAGGCCTAGACTGCTGGGGGGCCTCATCTGTCACACCTTTCCTCACTTTACTCTCTTTATGTATATGTGATATTATTGTGGTCATTAACTCGTGTTTCCCTGTTCCAACAGATATCCTTTGAATGGTGTTACAGTGCCGCCGCCGCTGCGGCCCTCCGCCCCTCCGCCCCTTTCTGTCTTCTCAAACCCCAGCTGGTCGAGGCGGATGGCCACCCTTCCTGAATCTGGTTCTGCCAGAGGTTTCTTCCTGTTAAAAGGGAGTCGTTTCTCTCCACAGTCGCCTCAGGCACGCTCAGGCCGGGAGATTGGACCGAAAAACAAAAAGTTTTCAGTGCAATCTGTTGGTTTTCTTAGCTAGGAAATTGTTTTTGAATTGGCTCTATATGAACGAATTGGATTATTTTATGAATTATGATTATTATTAATTAATTGAATTCCAATTGGCTTGAATTGGACTTACTATCTAAGTGCCTTGAGATGACATTTGTTGTATTTGGCGCTATATAAATAAAAATGAATTGAATTGAATTGAATATAGTGTAATTGAACAAGAACAATGTTTGTACAATGTTTGTACACAGCCACGCAAGCAAGTCAACGCAAGCAAGCACCAAATAGGTGTAGATTTAAAACAAAGTTGTCGAGCTGTAAACTAACTAGACACATTGCCTTGATTATACATAAAAGGGTTATTTCAATCCTTAGATGCAAATCCTTTGCTGTAAGTGACGGAAGTGTGGATTTCAGTAACATCATCTAATTTATAATTCCACAGGAAGGTGCAAAATTACAAAACTTATGTCCTTATCCAAATACCTCGAGATCGGACCATATACTTGTAGCAAATGTAATGACAATCTAAAAAATGTTAAGACATTCGGTTAAAATGAAGCATGCCAGCCTTAAAGTAGAAGCTGATAAGATATCATGACATTGCTATCAGCCTGAGGAATATGACTGCATCCACAGTAGTCTGTCTAAAGTTAGACTAAATCTCTTATTAATCAAACGAAAATCCTCAACTAACATGCAGTAGGAGAAATTTGGTATTTCCAGGTATTCCAAAACAGATATTCCGATTGCACTAGACCTATTTTAAGACCCCTTAAACATTTGGTCTTCGATTTTTTTTTATATGTTCACACTTCCCTAAATCCTAAAACCATAAAGTTATGTTTTTTTCTCCTCTGTTGAACCTGATTTCTTTATAGATTTATATTTTTATCATTTAAATTTATGGTATTCTTCATGCAGAAATTATTAGATTTTTGCTCAATAATTCTTTCACTGAAAAGTTTTTGTAGAATTTCTGTATATCAGTTCTATTACATAAAGTAATTAATGACTAAATAAACATCTAGGTTAAAATGTAGAGCAAAAAAACATTGTTTTAGCTTCTAGTCAGCAGCTAGTCAGATTACTGTAGGTGTGGTTCTATCATATTTGACTGACAGTTACCAAACAACCCATCAACTGACATCACATTCTGAATCCACATTGTACCAAAGTATTATCATCTTTCCCTGCTGATCCTACTCACCCAATTGAAGTTCCAAGAAAAAAACACAATTACAGAAATTGATAAAATAGGTTTCCAGGCACTTTAATGTACTGTGGCAGGAAAAGCAGGGTCACTGGCAACAGTGTGTTTCACTGGGGTGTGTCTTATTTGAACAGTTCTGTTGACATTGGTAGCAATGAATGGTATGACAACATGCATTACAGGAATGACAGCACCATTCTAGTTTCAAGTCGTATGACCTGTAGTTCCCCTTGAATTCTCTGTCGTCCTGGGTGCCACTCCTATTTCAACAATATCATTCAGCTTGTTTGCATTAAGGGTAATACTAGAACATAGACTGTATCTGCACCAGCTGAGCAGAGCAGGAACAGGAAGAGAGGAATACAATAAAACAAATAAAAACAGAAAAGTAATCCCTTCGTTGACAACAAAAGGTTAGAAAGATCCCTTATTATTGCATCTTATCATTGTCAACACTACCTAACCAAAAGTAAAATATTTACGTATCATGCATGACTTCAGGACTAACCTTGACAGAATACAATAAAAATGGTTTGCAACAATATTAATGAAACAGTTTGACATTTTGAAAAAAAGTGAAATGAAAATATCACGAACATCTGGTAAATCTTATTTCATATGAAGTGAATAGTTAGCTTAGCTATCATCAAAGGCGAAAAGGGCTCTTTGTTACATCAGAACTGCAAAAGGCAGTTTCACAGGACGTCACTAGTGAGGTAAAGAAATAATCCAAAACCATACATCCATAATTCAGACAAAACAGCATGGTTTAAATCATGGTTTAGATTGTTGGGTTGCAAAAATGCTGCCTTTTCATTCATTTGAAAGACATCAGATTGCTGATACTATGGGAGAGAGCAGGGCCTTGACACTGTTACACAGAGGGATTGTTTTAACCCCTAAAAGGTTTTTGCTTTCTCTGCACTTTTTACAAGTCTTTGTGTGAAGTTAAGCACTTCTGTTCGATTGAGGTGGCTTCATGTAGTAATCTGCATGGAAGGTATAATTCATCTTCTCATCTAAAACTCAGCAAGAAAGTAAGCTAAAATGTTAAACTAATAACTAAACACAGTCAGCACTGAGATAAAAAGACAAGCGAACAAAAAACAGTGTCAGTAGTGTGGCCTTTAAATTGTTGCCTTACACCGTTGTACTCAGGAATGAGATACAGTATATCGTTATTATATGACCAATTCCCTGTACTGGGTACAGTATCATTTACATACATACAGGTCATTTCCCAATTGGTCCTGAATTCATCTATATCTCAAGGACAGCAGGTTGTCATTTAATTCACACTCCACAGAAATCAACACTTTTAGAAATCAACGCAAGCAAGCACCAAATAGGTGTAATTTGACAGGCAGGGATAATTAGCTCAAAACTGGACATCTTGGATCTATCCTACTACAAATTTTCTTGCTTTCGGTACCTTCCATAGCTAATCATTGTATATTTTCAGTGTGCTAACAAGGTAAATGACAGAAAAATCATCATTCGAATACATGATAGAGCAGACATGAGAAAACACAAGTTGGAGACAACTTGGGGAAAAAAAGGGTTCCTCCTTTAAAAGTGTGTTCAGATAAATTAATGTCTGTCATGATGAGTCCAAGGTGTAAATGGTAGCTCAAACTGGCAGAGGACTGGGTGAGCTTCTCCTCCTAACCTTCTTTTTTTTCCCGTCCATCCGTCAGTTTGGGATGATGTCAAGTTAGGAAAACTGGTGGTGTGAATGGTGGTGTGGATGTTGAGCATTAAGTTTTCTTTAGTTTGTTTGTCATGTGGCTATGAGGTTAGTGTTCTGGACTGTAACTAGCTGGTTAGTTGGGCGTGGTTTGAGCCCTCTGTAGTGTGCTTGGAGGCATGTCGTTGTGGCTTCGCCATTCTGAGTAAACTGCAGTCTCTGGGCCTGGAAATTTAGATGAGAAAATGGGAATGAAATATAAATTACAACATATGTCAAGCCTTTTACACACCTGCACAAGAATAGTGAAAAAGCTCTGGAGATATTCTGTGATGGTGGAATGTTAATGCCAGCAGCTGCTGCAATAATACACACTGATTGCAAATCAACATTGACCATATGTGTCACTTTTAAAACAGAATCATCGCAGAGAAGAAGAATCGGTCCAAGGCATGGCTACATTTCACGAAGAAAAGTGATTACAGCACTAGTTTTATCCCTCAGTCCATCCATCTTAAACCTGTTTAATCCAATTCACAGAAACGAACGAGACAAACAACCGTGCACACTCATACTGATACTTTTGGATGGTGGTAGGAACCGGAGAGAACCCACACATGCATGGCCACAGGATGGATTCAAACTGGGAACCAGCTGTGAGGCAACAGTGCTAACCACACCACCACTGCAGCCCAAGCTAGTTTAATGTCTGCATAATGATTATTTCACCAACAATGTGCTGAAGCATCTTTTTGTACTACATGGGATCCACCTCCAGGAGTATCATGCAGCACAGTTCTACTGCTACTGTTTACCAACCGAGCAGATCATCTATAACTGACAGTAAATATCCTGCATTATAATAGCATTAGCATGATGCTTAGTACATTTTCCTATGATTAAGAAGGCCTGAATAAAAACAGAATTCTCTCATTTCTTCTTTTTTCAGATCGTTGGAAAATTTGTAGTGAAATGCTTGCAGCCTTTTACAATAATAGAAGACCCACATTTCTGGTAGGTTAGGTAACAGAGTCTTACACAGTTTGGTATTTAAAAAAAATAATTTGCAAAAACATAGTTGTCTGATATTGTGGATTATAAATATTTGAAATTGTAGCGTTGCATGTTAAATTGTCCCTATGCGTGAGTGTGAGTGTGAGCATGTCTTGTTTGTCTTTGTGTGGCCCTGTGATGGATTGGCGACCTGTCCAGGGTGTACCCTGCCTCTTGCCCAGTGATAGCTAGGATAGGCTCCAGTGCCCACGTGACCCAAAACTGAATGAAGCGGGTATAGGAAATGGATGGATGGATGGAGTTGCATGTTGATATTTGAGGCCTGTCAGTTTAGAATTTTATTCACGTTGTCTATATGGAGTTGACAGAGCCACTGAACCCAACATTTATCCTGTTTGGGATTACAGATAACAGTGTAGTAGTCAGCAGTCGTGTTGATGCTGAAAACCTAGAATCGATGAGGGAAGCTGGATTGATCATGACATTGCTGTCATTAAAATCTTATCACTGACCATTCCATGGCATGAGAAAATCCAAATGTTGGCAACATTTCTACCTAGCTCCCCAGTGACACCTCTAGAAGATCAGTGGGTAAGAAAATGTGCAAACGTAGCAGCAAATCTGAGCTGCACCTTCATTCTCCTTTCTGCTGACCTGTGTGTTGCCTCATACTCGCTCCTTGCTATTATGGATATGCTCAGATACATGCAGTATTGAGTTCAACACAATGGCAGCCCCAGCTGCTATCATCAATGTGTTGTTAACTCAACCCAGTACTTTCTGCATGATGTTCCGTCTTCTGCGCAATATAGACAGTCATGTCCTACACCCTTTTCCTCTGTAAGAATGCATTTCCAGCAGAAAGTCACCCACTGTGAAACATGTGAAAAGCTACAGTGGGAAAAGTTCCAACCAAATTTTTGCATATCGTCCTAAAAATCTCCATGGTTCATGTATGGAAAAAAAGACTTAGGTCTGAAATTTCCTTCCATTTTCTAAGAACTTACCATTTGTTTCTTCTGACCTCTTGTCAGTGTCCCCATTTTCTCCTGCTCCATTAGTCTGTCAAATAGAAAAAACAAAAAGCCACATAATCAAAATGATTATTATGTTCTGCATATGCATTTGGTTAAAAATTAAGTGGTTAGCTTGCAACTGTTTAACTTTTACCATTTTTACAGCAAAAACGTGTTTAAAGTTTTTTGGGTTTTTTCAATTGAGGGTACATACTCTAAAACAGTCTGAACACAGACCTGAGTAATGTTTAGTCACTACCTCCCACAGAACGACCCTCTAAGCCATGACTGTATGAGAGATGGCAATACATTATATCCTACAGGATAATCAAGTTTACTGTTGAAGTTCAACAATTGCTTCATGTTGGTGTCTTGTGACAATGATTACTGATTTGGTGATTTTTTTTTTTTCTCCTTCTATCCCATTGCTTATGAGATGTTGTGTTCCTGCTGTAAGCAATCAGTGTAAGAAATTCCATTATATGCTATTAGAACTTTCTAGGTTCATTGCGTTGTATATTTGAATTTCTTACATAAGCAGGAGCATCCCTTAGCAAATTAGCCAAAAATCCTGTCCCGACAATGCCTGATGGTGGCTCATTTTGATCCTTCCAGACATCAGTGCAGTATTGATAACAATCTAACGCAATACAAAAGTCACGAAAAGATTCATAGTTGGTTCTTAGTTGTCTCAGCTTTTTACAGTGTATATTTTCATTTGTTTTTTTGTATCTGCTGTTTAAGGAGTTACATTCTAAGAATTGTATTACTGTAAATCTGAAGTCTTTTATATAATAAATATTGTGGTATAGCCTAGCTACTCCTGGTACTTCCAAGAGTCTGTCTTTATCTTGTGGATATCTGGTGGTGATGATAATGTATAGGTTTAATGATACTACTACTACTACTACTACTACTAAAAATAATAATAATAATAATAATAATGATAATGATAATTATGTATATAAAAAATTATAATGTGTTATAAATGTTATGTTATTATTGTATAATTTAGTAAAACATTTATTTACATTCACAGTTTTGATTCAGTTGTTCACATTCACAGTAATATTGATCCTATTTAGAAAACAACTTTTATTAGATTTATTCAAATTATTTCTAATACTCTTTGACTAAAACCTCACATAATTAGACATTTTACTGATATAATCCATTTTCATTTTATAATGTGTTTTGTGGTTTGGATCTAATGAAGCCAGTAGCAGCTCCACTCTCACAACCTCCAGTGTCTTCTGATTGATTGCTGATAATCAGCCACTAATTGCTCTTAATAAGCAGCTAATGAACTGCAATAAATACCACATTCTATATTTACTCATCGATGATCTAGTTAAAGTAATGAAGTGCTTCTTTGGAGACAAAATGGATAGAAAGATGGATGGAAAGACCTGGCGGCAGACAGAGAGGAAGATGGAGTTTGTACCTTTGTTCCACTCACGTCATAGGCGTTGCTGCTGCCCCTGTGAATGTCAAAAGAGTAAATGAGAGGTCACTAAATGTTATGATGGCATGTCATATACCTATGTGTACTCTATATATATATATATGAGGGCAAAGTCCTACTTAAATATAAAATTTAGATTTATGGCTTAAAATTCTATCCAGCTATCTAGCACCTGCTGTTTTGGCCCTTATCCACCATTGTTAATCTTGCTCTCCTCCATAAATCTCTATGTACTACTATCATTCTACCATCAGCTCCCAAAACTCTATTGCAATGAAATGTTGTGTTACTACTCAGCTGATATCAGGAGGAATTCGTCAGTACATGCTTTTGGATTGGAGGAGTTCTGGTTGAAAAAACAATTAATTTCAAATGGATTTTTATGAGTAGTGTATGGTGATCTTAACTTGCTTTGAAAAAAACATCTCTTAGACTATTGGCAAGACTGAAATGTTACTTGAAATCAACTTTAATACAACTTGAAAATACAGACGAGTCTTTCTCTAACAAGACTATAGTCCAGATTTTGGCTTACTTATACAATATTTTTACAACTTCCTCATGCTTTGGTGACTTGAGATTTGACTTACTCTTAGACTTTTGAGGCTTGGTCTGACAAGATGGGTCCTGTCAATTAGTTTATTGCTCCCTGGGACTTTAATTTACAAAGAAATTTAACTTTTGAAATGTATCACAGGGACCCAGGACATGACAATGATTTGTCTCAACTGGGTCTTGAGTTACTTTAAAAACCTTTGATACAATAAAAACAATATAAATCATTATTTATCAAGGCTATATGTTTATTCTAACAAGCAAGGTTTTTAGCAATTCTCTGTCAGTTTGACTTTTAAGATGATAAAACAGACCATTGCAGTCTTAAAGACTCACCTACACGGAAACTTGTACCATATCTGTTCTCTGTCTGAACAAAATCAAAATGCTGCCAACAGTGTGCTTCCTTCTTTGAATAGTTAGACAGTCTCTCAGTTATCGACAATGACGCCAGTCTGTCACTACTGTCTTATTGCGGTTTCATTCTTGTGAGTGAAAAACAAGAAGATAAGCACCCCACAGTTCCTCTGTGACGCCGTTGCTAGTATATTTGGGGAGACAACAACATTAATGGGTGCTTACACAGACATGTGCAGACACTGCTATGTCTGAAAACATCCTCAAAATTGTGCCTAGACCAACGCACATACACTGGAAAATCTCATTAGGACCACTGGGTTTGAGGCTGAATGATCCAAGTCCAGCCCATTTGGCTCCACACCCTCTGCCTTCAAATGAAATGTGACTGCACTTCACTGCTTCCGCTTCAAACAGGCAACGCCCTTCACCAAAAACCACCTGTCGGGTCTAACAAGTCTTTGTACTTTGCTTTTGGAGAGTCATGAATAGTAATTAAAGCCACCTGGGAGCAGAAAAATGAATCAGCTGCAGAACAGTGACCTACTCCAAATAGGAGACTTGCTTTCTCGTGGGTGGCACTGTTGGTCACTATTACTCATACATTTGGAGGCACTTCCCTAATTCCTTTAATGCCTCTGAGTGACAGGCAGTAAATAGTGCAATTATGGCTACACACAGTATATTTTATAGTGTATTGGAGTAAAGCAGACTTAATATAAATATACTGAAATCAATGTCACCACATTTTTTTCTTTTCCCTCACCTGTGACACTTGGCACAAAGGGCGAGGAGAGTGATGCTGAGGATGAGGAAGGCAACTAGGGAGATGATGACCACTTCTGGGGAAGAAAACCAGCTCATAACACCCACCATCCCTACTGGAGCCATTGTCCTAGTGCTCTGTTAAGCATATCTGTATATACAAACAAATTCACACACCATGTCAAAGCAAAGTTCACATGCTAAAACACAGTAAGGTAGAGACTTTTACTTGTGGCTAATTTCCCATTCCCTTTTCCCACAATGAATAATCCTGTAAACATACAGCTTCTTACATATTGGAGGCTAAAAGTTCAATTAACAGACTGTGATTGAAAAAAAAAACATAAAGTAGAGACCGTAACTTACATTGTACGCTGCTTGGCTCTGCTGTAGCTCTGGTGTTTCTCAACTGTTGTCAGTCATTCAACTGCCTTTGCTTTATGTGCTTCACAGCATTCAGACAAGTTTAGGGAGGGACTCTGTTCATTCGTATCCTGTCTGTTATGAAGGAGGTGCTGACACCATCCCACAGGTAGCTCATTGTCTTGTTTATCACATCTAAATCACATCTACACTTGACTGACTCAGCACCTGACATGCCGGTACCCTTGAGGAATGCAGGAATGCTCATTTTAGCCAAAAGAACAGGCATAGTGACAACACTGGTTGTTGGTTTATCAATGGAATACCTGATAAACCATTCACCGAAACTGCTCAAACTGACTTAATCTCAATGTTCGAAGGAAACCTGTTAGGTGTCTCAACCTCTGATTTTAAATCATATGAATATTGTTGCTTTCAGTCAGGGAAATGGCAATTCAGTACAGACATACACTGATGCAAACAGTACATCCCTCTTGTGGCAGTTCGCAATACTACATGAAACTGGCAGTTCACTGCAAGCCAAAGGTAATTTTGTATCCCAGTTTTTCTACATTTGAACAATACAGTGTGCTTTATTGTTTTGTTCCCAAGCCATGTGATTATACTGTCTATTAAACTGTTACCTTTTCTCCAGAAAACTTTTCAAATTGTCTTGCTTTGATTAGATAGGCTATTATATGACTATTTGGTCTTATAAACTTATCTACATGTTATTGGTTTTAGATGTTTTTAGCTATAACATTTAGGCTCATATATTAAAATATCCAGGGAAGACATTTAAAAGTACACTGATAGACTGATAGACTCTGGCCACTGAAATTAAACTCACAAGGGAGGCATTACAGGAAAAGGGATCTTTGTTCTATTGCAGAGAACAACTTAGAGCTCGATGCTGAGTAGGCCCAGTGCAATTGGATTATTGTGCTTCAAGGGTGAAGTTTCAGCTCTTTACTTAAAATTTGAGACATTTTGCTTGGATTGCTTTGAAAAGGTCAAGTATTTGGTTCTGCAAATAATGATCTGTGTAAAAAAGTTACCCCTACAGTTGTGAGTAATCACCTTGTGGGGAATAGTTGTGCATATAAAAGGGACATCCTGTAAAAACATGCCTTTAGAATATGTGAGATGACTGATAAGCTTGGAGCCCTGATGAGGACACGTGAATATTGGGAAGGCAATACATTTGTTTCACTGAGATATATCTGTAGGAACAACTCAACAGACACAAACAGAGATATCAGACAGAGAGGTATCAGTAAAGCAGAAGGGAATGCATTGCTCGTTGTGAGTTTCTATCCATGTTGTCCACCGAGAGAATTCACCTGTATTATTTGCTGATGCTTTGTGTAACATCATCAGCTACGTTGTTGTCAAGCTACAAAAACAATACCCCAATCCATACATGGTGACTCCTGAAAATTTCAACCACACCTCTTTTACCACTACAGTTTGACTTTGTAAAACTGAATTGAATTGAACTTCAATTCGAATCCATTGTGTTATATATGTTGTATATGGTTATAATATGTTTTTTGTGTGTTGGTGTAGGTGATATACCAGAGTATGGTGAAAAATCATGGTTTTAGTGTTGAAATCCTTCAACCCTTTCCCTCACAATAAAGCTGTCAGGCACAAAGACTTTTTTTCTTTGTTTGATAAGTGAAATAAGCTCAATGCAGGGAGCCAAACAAATAGCAATACATTCTGTTCTTTACATATTTTACAGTATTAACTTATATCTATAAAGGTAAGTTTGTGATTCTTATTCAATGAAACCTTTTTTATTCAACTTTTTTCTGAATTTAAGTCCCCACAAAATGTGCACAGATATACAGTAGTTCCCAATATGTGACAATTCCTCAACAACATATAATTGTTGTAAAAATATAGTATTGCATATGTGAAGACACATTTCTTTTGAAGACCCCGCTATATGTGTCCCCTTATTTCAAGTGAAGTCAACAACACAATGGGCCTCACACAACAGCCATTAGTACAAACAGATTTGTTCTTAAAAGGGGAAGTTTTTTTTTTTTTTAAACCTGGACCTTATTTCTGGCATAAAATATATTCACCGATAACAGTTTGGTGAAAGTCGGCGTCCTTCAGACGCTATTTATATCACTCGAGATCCATTTATATCCATATAACAGGAGTGAACCGGGCATCGACAATACAGCCTCTAAATAAGGCATAATCTGTCTTTATTTCACCAATACTTTAAGACGAATGAATGAATGAAGGTGTACTATTACACTGTCAGAGCTGCCATGTTGTTGTTATTGGGGGCTATCGGGGGCTGTCGGGGGCTTTCTACACACGCGGCAAGTGGGATGATATCATTGACGCGTGCCACTGCAGCACAGCTCATTCACTCCATTGTACTCAAAGGCGTCATCCACGTCGTCAAAATCTAAAAGATATTCTGCTATGTTGCACAAAACTAGCAGTAGCAAACTCTGTGTGAAGATAGCCGACCGTCACAGAGCACAGAGTAAATAAACTGTGCTGCAGCATGTTGATGACGTCATCCCAAATGTATTTTGAACGTATTTTATGCCAGAAATGAGATATGGGTTTTAAAAAAAAAAGAACTTCCCCTTTAAGTAGTGTGTACGAGTGATTTAAGAGAATTTGCGCATTCACCAATTTTTTTTGTATTTTAAGTTTTCTTTCAGCTACGGAAATTACAAGTGATCCAGACCTGTTGTAGGAGTTTCGTAAAATAGTCTGTTATTCGAATCAAGTTTGCTCGACTCATGGACTGTATATTTAATTACTTTAAAGCAATCATAAATAAATATATACATTATACCCAATAATTATGCTGACATGATTCTGTATGACTTAAATTATGCACTAATTGAAGGTTAATTTGACTCTGTGTATAACAAGGTCAATGGGAACCAGCGACTGACTTGCTACTTTTGGATGCCTTAGCGCGTCAGGCTATTGGAAGAGAGCATGTGTTCCGAGAGCGTGTAGATATCCTTGCAGAAACAGACGAATGGCTGACATCGCGATTTAGATTTCCAAGGACTCTACTGCTGCAAATATGCAGCTTGCTAGAGCCACAACTCCAGAGAGAAACCCGCCGATCAAACCCAATTCCACCACACGTCCAGGTCCTCGCCACCCTTGGATTTTTGGCCACAGGAACCTTTCAGAGGGAGATTGGAGACAGATCGCGTGTGTCCCAGTCCTCTGTGAGTTGTGCCCTCCCCTTGGTCATCAAAGTTTATCACCCATGATACATAAATTCCCATACACCACTGTTGAACAAGTACAAATTAAGAGGGACTTCCATGTGATGGCTGCCAAACATAATTGGGGCAATAGACTGCACACATATACACATCAAAGCACCCGTGCAGTTCTGGAGCTCACTAGTCAGCTGAAGGCCAGGTGGGCATGTCTTGATACAGCGGGGGGCAAACTGCTCTATAGCCCAGAGAAGGCATGCCAGATTATTTTGGCATGCTGCGTTTTGCGCAATGTTGCCACGAACAAGGGTCTCCCACTACCTGAACCAGCCCAGGAAGACAACATGCCAGAAGACCCCCCTCGTGGACCGCCCCATCAAAGTTGCATCATGATGAGGCAACAGCTGATTGCATAGCTTTAGTTGCAGTCATCGAGCGCCAGCCCATGGCGAGATGTTTTCTTTTTTTTAAAGCCAATTTCATATCAAACCATTTCTTCTTTATTTCGGTGACATTACGAAGGTGACACTGAATTAACAGCACTTGTAATAACCTCCCATTTATTTGCTTTGAGTTGTTCTTTTTGCGCCTTGATGCTATTCTCATGACTCAACACTCAACACTTCCTGGCACAGGAGAAAGGAAGCATAGCCTTATATGGTATTATTTTGGGCATGGAGTATGCAAATACTATCCTCGTGCACATGCACTGAAATATGCACGGGTGGCATTCATCATTTACGCAGGTCGTTTGCATACTTTTTCCGAAGTTAAGAGCATTTTTTTTTAATCTGACGTGACGTGTTCGTACGAGACCTCACGAAAAAAGTAAGAGAAATTTAGAATAAAAGTACTAAAATGTTCTTGCATGAGGCCCAATGTCTTGCTTTGGTTTTACTTTAATAAGAGTGTTGTTTATTTTCTTTTAAACTAAAGGATAAGGTAATTAGTAATATTTCCCAAAACAGAGCAATTTCTTTTACTACTGCCCCTTATTCAACAGACTAAGAAATAGCCCCCAAAGAAACATATGCTTTCTGACTCAAGCTGTACCCTAGCTGAGTACAGCACCATTTGATTTTTATAGTGTTTACGCAAGAGTTGACACAGACCTGCAGTTATCTGGGAATTTGTTTCACCTCTATGGTGCATAAAGACTGAAAGCAGCTTCTTAAAGCTGCAGTCTGCAACTCTTTTTCAAGCATAATGCCTGGAACTGTCCGGGGATTCTGAAAGTACTACATTAAATACCCCAATACAAAAAAAAAAAGAGTTCTCTAGGTCCCCTATATGTCCCGCTAGGTCCCTCCAAAGCCAGCAGGTTTGTTTACAAAATTGCAGACCGGACCGGTAAAAGATAACCAATCAGGTTACGAGCTGGGCTCTGCTGCCTGTCAATCACTGATTGTGCACGCGCGATACAAGGTAGGCTCGTCCCCACGCTTATTTATCTAGACTATTGAACTTCATTACGGGCTAGTCTACTTACTGTGTCTTCCATGATCGTAAATGACAGGTGAGTTGATGAATGAGGAGTCGTGTACGCGGATCTGGCGTGCACGTAGACGTGCACGAGTTCTCATGTGTTTTGATGGGGCGGGACAGGAAGTTGAATAACTTTTTATTTTTCGGTTAAAAAATAAGCGTTTCTTGCATTTTGCGACTACGGAGGTCACCGTTTTCAACTTCAAGCGTTATGATAGATCATGTAAACTCTTAAAATGCCAAAAATTAGGACTTTACGTATGACAACAACAAATCCTGCAGACTGCAGCTTTAATGTTTAATTCTAACTCAGGGGACATAAAGTAAACCTGTTCCTGATAACCTGAGATGTCTGAAGGATCATAATTTACCAAAAGATCTGGATTATACTTGGGCTCCAAGTCAGTCAAAGCTTCATAAACCAACAGCAGTATGTTAAAATCGAGTCTTTGATGGAGAGGAAGCCAGCGTAGAGACCTCAGGACTGGAGTGATGTGATCCACTTTTCTGGCATTGGTAAGGACTTGAGCAGCAACATTCTGAACTAGCTGCAGCTATCGGATAAATTGTTCAGGCAGACCAGATAATAGGCTGTTACAGTAATTATCAACCAAAGATAAATACATGGACCAGCTTTTTCTAAATCATTCTGAACATTAGTCCTTAAATATTCTTCGGATGATAGAAGACTAACTTCATTACTGACTTATATGGCTGTTGAAGTTCAGGTCCGAGTCCTTAAAAAAAACACTTTTCTTTGGTTCCAAAGACAATGATCTCTGTTTTTAGTTTAACTGAAGAAAATTCAAATTGTTCAAGGAGTGTTTTTAAGGGATCATTATCCCCTGGCAATATAGTGATGTAGATTTGTGTGTGGTCCACACAAGTGGGGTAACATATTTTGTTGCGTTGCATGATCTGACTGTCAGGGTGGGTAAGAGGATCCTAAATGCAGAGATAGACAGGCGCATGGTTGAGGAGGAACAGAACTTAATTAATGCAAAACTTGAACAAAAAGCCAGAAATACTAAACTGTGAAAACAAAACCCAAAGAACTAACAAAAACCTGACTACGACTATACACAGAACAGTTCAACAGGAGATGTCAAACATTGGGAAAGATCTGACAATGACTGAAACAACCAAAGCAACAGCAGCTGAGACAATAAACACAGATGAGTGAGCAGAGCAAATGACCAGACATGAAGACTGATGAAACTATGAGAGAGAATAGTGACAAGAACCTACATGAATGAAAGGAAAACAAGACTAATGACGTAATAAACAAAATCACAAATAAAGACTAGACATGAATCAAAAGTAATAATAAATGACTAAAGAACAAACAGGAAAGAACAAAACCTAACCAAAGTCCACAAACCCTAATACTGAGCCAGTGAGAGTATGTAGATGCTGAATAAAATTGGCCCCAGAATTTAAACCTGAGAAATTTCACTTGTCATACTTGTCTGATCAGATGTGTGATCACCTACAGACAGAAAATCTTATAAGTAGGATTTAAACCAGTTTAGAGTTGTATGTTGTGATCAACAATGTCAAATGGAGCACCGAAATTAAGTAAAACTAAGACAAAAATGTTGCCATTTTCTGTTTTTAATTGGTTGTCTTTTATTAAGAAGAGCAGTGTCAGTACTGTGGTGTGGACGGAACCCTGACTGGAAGATATCAATAGGAGTTCTATGTCTCGAAATGGTTCAACTGTTGAAAAACAGCTTTTTTCTATGATTTTACCTAAAAAGGAAATGTTTGGTATCAGCCTGTAATTATCAATTTGTGTAGAGCCCAAACTGAACTAATTCAATAGTGACTTGATGACTGCTTTTTTAGAGGCTGTGGAAAAACTGTCATGGTCCCTGGTCCTCCTGTGCAACCTGCTATTCTCTCTGTTTCTCTCCCTCTTGCTCTCTCTCTCGCTCCCTTTCATGTGTGGGGTGTGTGGGTGTGGCTACTCTGCAGGTTTGTTTCAGGGACGGAATTCCGTCTGGGCTCTCCGCCCTCCTCAGTGATTCATGTCTCTGTATTTGGCAATCATGCCAGATTGTTGCATTAGCCCAGGTCGTGTGGTTTGGTGTCCAGTTTATGTTACCTTGGTGTTTGTGTTTCTGTGAGTATTTTGTAACTGTGTATTGACCACTTATTTCCTCTGTGCAGACGCTCAGCCTAGTAGATGTTAATGGTGACGTTCCAGTGGACTTTCCTGCCGACTACCCATGAACTCACCCGCATTGTGGCTTACTTCATCCTTCGCATTGACTTGCTAACTCACCCCTGTGGAAATAAAATTGTTGAATTTTGTCCTTGAGTCCTGCTTGAGTCCAACCCCATATAAGCCTTGACAAAAACACCTGAAAGAAGAGATGTGTACTTACAAGGTCAGCTGGAAATATTTTTGAAAAAGTTTGTTGGCAAAATATCCAAACAGCAAGTTGAGGTTAGTTTTGTGTCAGCAGTGATAAGAGGGGGACTGAGGAGGACAGTGACTTGGGTTTCAGTTGTGTGTGAAAAAGGTGAATAGTGAATAGGTGACAGATGGTGGGGATTGTGGAAGATCTTCCGAAAAGCTGAGGTAGCTCTCCTCCAAGTTATCTCTTCCATCCATCCACTGTCTTCTGCTTATTCAAGGTTGGGTCGAGGACGCGGATAAAGTTGTGTATATCATGACACAAAGACAAGGATAAGCTGATGAAGATTTGCATTGACACTGTAGAAAGACATCTACTGTCATTACTTGTTGAACTGACCCATCCTGTCATCGTCACCTGTTGAAACCCCATGTAACAGGCAATCTAATATATTTCTTTGTTCCCTTTGTTGAAATCCATTTGAGGTTTGTTTAACAAAAATCCAAATCACTGGCTACTCTACCACAGCAGGAGACAGGAAGTCAAATCATAGCCAGTGTGAAATATTTTTACCACAATTTGTGCACACAGGAATCTCGCTAACAAATAATTCCTGTTTGTTTAATTGTGCAGGGGAAAAGGAGATTATTGCATTTGTGTATGAAACCAAAGTGCTTTTAAAGGGTGGAACACTTATTCTGTCATTAACAGTATATATTTGAGAAAGAATAATCTCAGAGTTAAATGTAGTAAATCATTTTGTAGGAAAATGATTTGCTTACTTTACTACAGCCAGCAGCCAGTTTGCTTGACTTAGTACAAAGCCAGAAAATTGCTAGCTCTGTCCAAAAATATCTGACAACCAGCACTTCAAAAAATGTGCTCTGACAGGACGCATGGTGAATTGTGAATGTACTACAACAGTATAAAAAGTCCATTAAAATACATAAAAAGAAAAAAGACATGAAGTGACAATTTAGCACATTTGCTGAGGAGTTTTTAAACGACTTCAAAACAAAGTGCAGCTTTTGCTTTCCATTTACCCCCATTCTGTATTCAACTCCCCAGGGAATTCACTTGCTATACTAGAAACAAAAGCTGTGGTTTTAACTTCAGAATGGCTAAATTGGGGCAGCTGTAGCTCATGAGGAAGAATAATTGCATGCCAATTGGAAGGTTGGTGATTTGACTCCCGACTTCCCTGGGCAACACGTCGAAGCATCCTTGGGCAACACAGGAAACCCCATGTTACCTATGGGTGAAAGGCGGGTTACACCCTGAATAGATAGCCAGTCTAATAGTAATTGTTCCTTTCCTAAATTTTCTTAAATTGCTATTAAGAGGGCGGTGGAGAAATAGTGAATGAGTCACTTCATCACCGGATCTTGGGTGTCTGGTAATTCAGTTGGTCAAACAGTTAGCTGCTTTTGCATACTCGGACAGTGTTATTCTCTTGGAGGACTGTAGTGCCAGCTTGTCATATGCTTTAACCCTCTACCTAAGTATTAAATAGCCTCTTTATTTACCTAAATCCCACTCTCTGGCTTGCCCAATATGGTGAACACCATAATCTATATTTTCTTCTTTAACTGCGTTACAATTGCCCAGTAGTTCCTTGTGTAATAGACTCTACAGCAATTCAGCAATATCAAGTGAGATTCTAAACTGCCAAGAGTAAAACATACCTAGTTCAAAGCCAACTGTGGAGTGTGCAAGGAAGAAAAACACAACTCTTTAGCTTATCACTTCACATTGAGCTGAACAGCAACTTTACTCATTAGTCACTGTGGCTTGTTTGAGTTCCACAGTAAAAAGAAAACGAGATAATATACTCGATGATAGAATAAATACAATAACAAAAACAACAACACTTCATAAATCCCAAAAGGAAAATCAAGTCAAAATGTAAACAACAGAATACAATTGTGAAAAGTTTACATATATATTGCATACTAATTAATGCTATCATTATTGGAAATGATTGTTTTTGTAGCCAAAGGTGGCCTTAGGCACCCAACACTCAAAACTCTACTAGTTCTCAAATATCTTTAGGAAGACAAGCTACTGTTGACATTAAAACTAGCCTATTAGCAACCTAAGCTAATATCTGATGGCTAACAAATCTGTGTAACTTAGAAGAAATGTTAACGTTTGCTGTCTTGGCTAAAATAACTACAACACCAATAGCAGATAGATTACTGTGTTGCCAGGGAAATCAACAAAGGGATGTTATTTGTGCATTGGTAATGTTGTAGGGAAGAGAGTAAATGTGTTAAGGGAAATTCCCTAGGCCTGTTTCCGTAAAGGAATGCTGCTTCTTACCAGTTTGTGCAGTAACTTTGGAGAACAGTGAATCTGTGTGGCAAACAGAAATGTCAAATATTTAAAGCTTGAGAAAGAAATTTGAAGTGGTACAGTTGTGTGTCTGCAAGTGAATAAATTTACAATTTACTTCCAGTGCTTGTTTTATGTATGGAGAAATCTAAATCTGTTAATTATTTTAAAAAATGGCAAAGCCATTGTTTTTAGGTTTATTGTAATATCTAAACCAATCTCTCCAGAACAGTCTCTGTCACCAGCACCAGTTACACGTTGAATCACTGTGGAAATCTTTACTGAGCCAAACTTAGTCAACTATGACGTCCACTGAGCCAACTATTTCTTTCTTGATACAGCAGTAAAACCCTTTGAAGTTTTCAGATGACCTGATAAGTGTGACAGACCAGTTTTTCATTTAGTTTTATTCTTAAAATATTTAAAGAAATCCCATTCCTCACAGAATTACAGACTATAAAACAAATACATTAATGAATGTGTGCATTTCATTATTTGTAATATTATTCATTTAAACCCAGACCCTTTTTTTCACACACACAAACACTTGTCACTTGTTTCTCTCTTGTTTACTCTGCAGTACCTTGCTAACGTGCCTCATTGTGAAAAGTGCTGTCAGAATACAACACATGAACAGTGCAGGGAAAGACACACAAGCCCACCACAGCTGCCTCTCTCCAAATAACTCCAGCACTGTATGCCGCCGTCTGGCGTAGTCCCTGAACAGAGCCTCAAGCTGGAACACGGTGCCCAGGGATAGAAACAGGTGGAAGACCTGGTGACCCTGGCCCACAAAGTCACAGCAGCCTGGAAAGAAGCGCTCAGGGATGGGGCAAGAGAAGAAGAAGGCGGCAAACAGAAAAGAGACAATTTGGAGAGCATGAAAGGGGAGAGAGGCCTCCTGTGTCCAAGAAACAGTAAGAAGGCGGTGGACTATGGGGCTTATATCCAGCACGTAGGCAATGCTGGTAGGGATCAGCTGACAGATTTTACGCTGAAGTGGATATGGCCGTCTGTACCTGGACTTGGCGAAACAACAGCCAGCACAGGAGAGCCACCCAAACAGGGCACCTCCAGGTAGAAAGAGCAGCCCGATGCTCTCTCTCCATGCTGGCTCTGATGCATAGAAGTAATGACCAAGTGAACAACCATACTGATACACAGCTACACCCACATAGTCCATGAAGAAGAAGAAGTAGTGTGCGTGTTCAGAGTGAGACTGCAAGAGGTGAGCTGCCACACTGAGGCACAGATATATGAGAGAAGATACCATGAACAGGCTGAGAGGTAGAGAGGCTGCATCCAAGGTGAAACCCAGGGTGCCTGCGTTGGCCCACCAGCGGAGCAACAGCAGAGGACCTGCCAGCAAGTGTGTCCATATGTTGAGAGATTCATTGTGTCGCTGAAAGAGGCTTAGGAGGTAGCAACGCCAGTCTTGCTGGATGGGACGGTAGCCCGATAGGATGTAGGGCTCTCTGAACAGGATGGGGACCTGGTTGGCAGTGACAGTGGGGCTGGGTGATGGCAGAGAAGAAGGTATGAGGTCTGAGAGGCAAGGGAGGCGGCCGAGGTGCTTGACACTCAGTGTCAAGGTGCTGAGCCGCTGCAGAAAGTCAGCCGACATAACTTCTGTTGGAACAAATTCTCTGTGAGGGAGAGTAAATGAATACAGGACTTTGTGTTAAGGTACAGTTTGCCACAATAAATTTTAAAAATAATTGAAAAGTAGATAGTTGTTTACTAAGTAAAATCCCTACAATCACTACAGGAACCCATGATGAACTTTGTTGTAATGCCAGTTTCTAGTCAACTTAGAGCTGTATCAATCTGCACTGTGAGTTAGAGGTATGAAGGTGTGGAAAGGATGAACAAGCTTACACTGAGTGGGATTTAAACTTGAGGAGTGGGGGCTCATTCAATGGTTTGCAAGCCCTGAAATACTGCAGCTACATTTCTCTCCGTGTTTTGGATTAAATGGTTTTGTACCCTTACCATTAACAGGATGTTGGCTCATGCTGAACAACTTTGGAGATGGCTTGTGTTTGATAGTCAGGACATTCTTCTGCATAAGTCATTAACAATAGAAAAGCAGCTATGTGGTCAAACCTGAAACCATCACTCACACTGATAGGAGAGGAATGTAAACGACTGTTGTCACAAAGAACATAGTGATGCACTGCTGACAGAACACTCTCTGTGTCCCCTCCTTAAGGGTGTGCCCCTGCCACTCCCCCCTCTACTGTATGGTGTCACAAATGGAATGTACTGGACACTGACTCCAACAATTTTATCGATATAAATCATCTAAAACGTAGGAGTTTCAGTCTACTGTTTTGACAAACAAAGAGAATCTTAGCTTGTGGGTTTTTCAGACTCAAATTTTCTCTAGAAAATGCATCTGTATGCCAATAACAAAATTACTGTCTAGTAATAATATAAATAAATATTTATTCGTTTTCTTCTATGTTTTCCTCGCAAATTAGCGGCTTTAACTGGCGCAGGATTGGTCCAATACATGAAAACATGGTTCTTATACCTAATCTAAGACTTTATGTCAACAGAAAAAACAAAGCTAAGAGGCAGAAGAAACATCGTCTCACCTACTTGTATCCACAGGACACCTGTTGCTCTTCCAGACTCGAGGGGGTCTGCAAAAGGATTCTAAAAAGCCTGTCTTTACCACCGGCTCTCCTGAGATACGAAGCACGCAGACCCAGATAACTACATGTTATACATGTTGGAGTAATATAGATGTTTTGGAAGAACTGGTAAGAAAACCGGTGAAAAAAAAAAAAATCAAAACACAGCCGAGTAGGGCGGAAAATTGGCGTGTGTGGGCGGGGTCTGGGTGACCAGAAACGCCCCCAAGTGCCGTGAAATTCAAATATCATAAAGCACAATAATTGGGTGTTAATGTTGACACAGCAACACCGAATAATAATCACATTTATATCTACGTGTTTTACTTAATTCAGCTGCTCATTTTTTTTTACTTAAACAAATGATCAAACCATAAAGTATATTGTTTGTTGTAATGACAATCAACGTTTCACAGGTAGGCTCTTGTTGCCGACGTTTCAGCAGGCAGAATATTATACTAAAGCCTCAATATAGAAGATACATCATCAGGTAGCCTGACATGTCTAATTCTGTTTGTGTGTATCCATCTACTGTCCAATACTGCAGGCTACACTGCAACGTAATCTGTGCGGGACATGTTTTTCCCCTTTAGCACTAGGCTCTCATTCAAAAATAATGGCTGTCTAAACTCTCCACTGGAACTAAATGTTAATGGGAATTATTTCTGTGAGGAAATCCCATGTCTGTTGTTAAAAATCACTGGAAATGTTTGGGATATTTTAGATAGAAATGGGAACCCGTTTTGGAAGCCTCTTTGATTTAGGATTAGAAATTGTGTTTGTTTTAATGACTCTGATGAAAATATTTTTATGTTTAAAACAGAGTTGCTTGTAAAAATGGACACAATAAATGGATTTTAACCATGGGTCGGGTTAATTTTCAAAAGGTAAATAAAGTCTTTAGCCACACTTTATTTTTTACACATTAGGTAACATATTTATTGAAACGTGGAAATATAGAAATAAAGTATATAAGTCAAAAACTGTGTACAATTCTGTAGAATTTTAATTAAATTGAAGGTCAATATTTGTTATTAGCACCTTTATTCTCCAACACAGCCTGAACCCTCTTAGACAAGCTTTCTTTTCATTTATTTAAGTGGTCTTCAGGAATAGTTCCTGATGCTTCTTGCATTCCATTCCAAAGCTCTTCTTTGGATGTTGGCTGCCTTTAGTTCCGTTCTCTGTTAAGATGATCCCACACTGCTTCAATAATGTTGAGGTCTGGGCTCTGGGAAAAATTGGTCCCTCCATAAGACCTGTTGCCACTCATTTTCAGTTCAGTTCTTGTGTTATCGGGCATACCTCAGCCTTTTCTTCTTGTTTTTCTTCCTTAAAAGTGTCTTTTCAGCTGATGGGGCAAGAAACATCTTGCAGATCCCATGTCAGGTCTTTCCCGGATTTTTTCCCCCTATTTCTCATCGACATCACTTTCAGGCCTGCAACCTTTTCCTTTGTCCTCCACTAAACCAGTTTGCCCAATTTCTTTGAGGATAAACTGCACACCATGATGAAATATGTAGTGTTTTCGCTAAAAGCTGTTTAGAAAACATCTCACTGGTGAAAAAATCCTACATCATATTCAATTCAATTCAATTCAATTCAATTCAATTCAATTCATTTTTATTTATATAGCGCCAAATACAACAAATGTCATCTCAAGGCACTTAGATAGTAAGTCCAATTCAAGCCAATTGGAATTCATGATAATCATAATTCATAAAATAATCCAATTCGTTCATATAGAGCCAATTCAAAAACAATTTCCTAGCTAAGAAAACCAACAGATTGCACTGAAAACTTTTTGTTTTTTCGGTCCAATCTCCCGGCCTGAGCGGCGTGCCTGAGGCGACTGTGGAGAGAAACGACTCCCTTTATCATATCTGTCAACTGTTTTCTTTTCTATATTTTGAGGATGTATCTAACGAGATGGGAATACATTTAGTGTCTTTATGTCTGGTAGAATAAAAGTGCCTAATAATGCAAATTAAAACTGCTTTGCTTACTGGTTCATCCCTTGAGTTGGGTGGCTGTTTTGTACTTAAATGATTCACAGGTCAGCTTAACAAACAAACAAAAATGACACATTCCTCTGAAAATGGTCAGATACAAGGACTGGACTGAAAATAAGTGAAACAGCAGCCGATGTCCAAAGAAAAACTTTGAAAGGAAGAACTATTACTCAAGACCACTTGATAACAATGAAGCTCTTGAAAGAAAAATATTAAGAGACGTAGAACTGCTCAAAAACATTTGTACAGCCCTGAATATTCTAGAAGATTTGTGCTCTCTACCTTTTTAGTACATATCCCTCAGGACAGGAAAGAATACTTGCGACCAAATTTGTGATCTTGCTTGCACAGTTATAACACGGATAAAGATTTTTTTTTCACATGAAATAGCCTATTTTTTGAGAGTTGATTGCATTTAATAATTGCATTGATAATGTCATCCTGGCGTAAGATCGTCGTTAAAAAACATGTTTATGTCGCCATCTTCTGGAAGAATAAAAAAGATTAAATAAAAAAAACTCTGCCGCAGGGTTTTCCTTCCATCAGCCCGCCTGCGTGTATCCCTTTTCCAACCCAGTTTAGACAAAACCACGCCCACTTCCGCAGTACGGAAGCCGCGTATGGAAGCCGCGTATGCCGACTCTAGCAGAGCCCGTCTACGGATTCCATTAGACATTCTCTGACGCTAGGCTTCCGTACTGCGGAAGTGGGCGCGGTTTTGTCTAAACTGGGTTGGAAAAGGGATACACCAGAGAGTCTCTATTATGAGGAGAGGGAAAACTGGCGGCTATTTCCGGGTGGTACTGCACTCTAGGGGCGCCAACGAAGCAGTGCAGAGCACGCCGAACTCTCTGGTGATACTATGAAATCCACCTTAGATGCAGCCATTGCTTTTGATAGAATTTTTTATATTTTTTCATTTTAATTTTCCTAAAGGCAGGATAAATTATCCTTTCAAACGGCACTTGGTTTGATTTTTTAGACTCACTAGATTTGTTTAAAATACACATTTATTGTCAGTATTGCATCCCGAGTGACGTCACGCATGTGGCATCACTTTACGGCATGGTCAGTCCTAAGCGCTGAGCTAGCAGAGAGGTGTTAGCTCAAATAGTTACAGATTTCAGCACAGCCCTTTTACATACTCTCTGACTAGCCTCTGGTTTAGCTTTGGTTGTTGTTAGCGGCACCAGGTTAGCACTCTGGCACAGTAGACGAATGCCGTAAAGCAGCCGGTCGTAATCAGCCGTGCGTTATTCAGATTCCGTTAGCTAGATGCTAGCGGATACTGACTCGCAAATGCCAGACCTGTAAGAAAACAGAAAGCCATAACTCCCAGGTTATTGTACTTTCGATATAAATCCACATCCCTCTGTCAGAAATCACAGTATTATTTTCAGGTTTCAGCCGCTAGCGGGGACATTTTTTGAGTTATTAGCGCCAGCCCTATGGAAAATGGCCATTCTGCACTCGCTCGCCAGCGCCCCCAGAGAAAATCAATCGGCTGTCTGTAAAAGGGCTGTGGATACACGCAGCCCGCCTCTTCCTGTCATGTTTTCGCGGGAGTTTTCAGGAGGGCGGGGCCATGTCTTCACGTGATCCCCCAGTTGGACGGCTGCACGTTTACCCGCCGACAATGCAGAGGAGCGCATGCAGTATTGACCAATCGCAAGTCGCGCTTTACTTCTACCCGCTCGCATTGGCGCGAAAAACTGCTCAGTCGTGTGGCTTGACAGCGGCGGAGCACACGTCCTCACGTACTGTGTAGAAATTTAAGTGTTTCAAATTATTAGAATCAATCGACCATAATGGCAACCGACGTCGTAGATGACCGGGAGATGAGAGAGGCCCAGAGGGATTACTTGGACTTTCTGGACGACGATGTAAGTCTCACTTTTACCGGTTCATGGCGTTGTTGTGAAGGTTAAATAAGAAGCCATGCGGCCATAACAAAAGAACTGCCCTTCTTTTGATTAGCTGCCAAGGAATATCACTGCTTGCATTAACACCGTATCAATATTTGGTGTTACTGTAACTGTTGAGTGCGGTGTAAAAGTGAATCCATTTGAAGTCGTGCTCTTTAGTTAGTTAGCCAGCCATAAGCTGAGGAATGTGCTCTGTATAGTTGGGGTGGATATTAGTTACTATCAACTGCTTTTCTCTCCAACCTGCAGCAGGATCAGGGGATTTATCAGAGCAAAGTCCGGGACATGATCAGCGAGAATAAAGCTCGACTCATCGTCAACATCAACGACCTGAGGAGACGCAACGAGGCCCGGGCTGCAAAGTAGGAAACGCCGCTCCTTGTGTGTTCGCACTGTGAGCTTGTGCTTGTACAAACTGCTGCACGTGCACTCTCAGCTTCGTCATACAAAACACATTTTATAGACTATTTGTCCAAAGAACTCTAATGTTTACGCTTTAATGCCAACCGGACTGTTTTTAGCTTTGGAGAAATTAAACGTCTGAAACATTCTAGTCTAAAAAAAAATGTCGAGTTTATAGAAAGTAGACGTATAGAGAAAGTGTGTTCTCAGTTGTATACACTTTGAGGTTCAGCTGCCCCAGGTCTACTTTACTTTGGCCCCTTTTGTGCACAGATGTCAACTCATTGTCATTTGCTTCCACTGCCTCTAGTGGCTAAAGAGGCTAAATATTCTGGAAAAGTCCCATAGTGGAACTTTAAAATTTAATTAAGAAGATGGAGCAAAAAATTCTAAATTCACCTTTTATGAGCAATTTTTAAGTTTAGATGGTTTGTCTCTGTCAGACTGATGAGCAATGCGTTTGAGGAGCTGCTGGCATTCCAGCGGGCTCTAAAGGATCTGGTGGCCTCGGTGGATGCCACCTACGCCAAGCAGTATGAGGAGTTCTTCATTGGCCTGGAGGGAAGCTTTGGCTCCAAGCACGTCTCTCCCCGGACGCTGACCTCCCGTCTGCTGAGCAGCATGGTGTGCGTGGAAGGCATTGTCACAAAATGTGAGTTGAATTCTTCAATCTGTGTTACATTTATTTTTTGGAAATTGTGTGCATTAGGAAATGTTGATGATATATATATTTTTTTTTTCTTGACATCGTCGTTGTAGGTTCTCTGGTGCGTCCCAAAGTAGTGCGCAGCGTTCACTATTGTCCTGCCACTAAGAAGACGATGGAAAGGAAATACACAGACATGACCTCTCTGGATGCCTTCCCTTCCAGTGCCATTTACCCCACTAAGGTACAGTCAATGCTTAGTAAACGTTTCTTTTTTTGGGGGGGGGGGGGGGGGCCATTGTTAACGCTCAGAATATCAAACTGATGTGACCACACTTGAAAATAACTTGGATGTGTATTCCATCAGGACGAGGAGAACAACCCTCTGGAGACAGAATTTGGTCTGTCCATCTACAAGGACCACCAGACCATCACGGTGCAGGAGATGCCGGAGAAAGCTCCTGCTGGCCAGCTCCCTCGCTCCGTGGACATCATCCTGGACAACGACTTGGTGGATCTGGTCAAACCAGGAGACAGAGTGCAGGTCATTGGAACGTACCGCTGCCTGCCTGGCAAGAAGGGAGGATTCACCTCCGGCACATTCAGGTGAGACGATTCTAGTGGTTGTTTAAGTTCGTAAACTCAGGGCGTTTAGTTGTCATTGTTGAAACTCATCATCTGTTTACTTACAGGACCATCATGATAGCATGTCACGTTAAACAAATGAGCAAGGAGGTGTCCCCATACTTCTCTGCTGACGACGTGGCTAAGATCAGGAACTTCTGTCGCACTCGCTCCATAGTAAGTCTTTTTACCTGCTTTCCCTCAGCTCCTCACATTTAGGAATGGTTTTCTTCTTCTTTTTTTTTCCCTTGTCCTGTCCAGCATTATGGCAGCAGAATTGTAATCTGAATACCGTTTATGCTAAACACATTTGCTATGCCAAGGGAAGCTTTATGAATGTAAAGCTCCCCTTGACACCCATCAACTCCTCATTTTTATTTATTTATTTTTGTTACAATATTTAACATGATATGATAATAGTGCCGAACCGGACTGGGGGACAGAGAGAGAGGGAAAGCGAAGAAGAGAAAAAAAGAACATGAACATGAAGAGACAAACATAAAAAACAATGAAAAATCCAACAACCAGCTGCTACCCCTGTAAAAACAAAACTGAAGACAATTCACGGCTTTTGTGGGGAATCCAACCTTAGAAGCACCAGGAGCACCTGTAAGCAGACAAGCAGAGAACAAACACACACACAAAAAAAAACACAATCAGCAGCAATCTCATATAATACACAGGTGACCTTAAACCACAGGACAGCACAACAACTGCTTAGTGAGCATGCTACTGGGCTAATGAGTGTGTGTGTGTGCGCATGAATATGCAATAATCATAGATGGTCCCACATAATAACCATGCTTAAATATCAGTGTATAGTGTCACAACCCCCCCCCCAGCAATCAGAAGCAGGCCGAGAGGGCCCCCAGGCCACCAACAGCCCCCAAGGAGCACAGAACCCGGGAAGCCCACCATAGGGACAACCACGCATCCCCCCAGAAGACCGCAGAGGAAGCTCCCGGACAGAGCCCCCGCAAGCATCGGGCAGAGCCCCCCCCCGGCGACCAGAAGCGGCAGCCTACCAGCCCCGCCAGGCCCCCACGAGCCCGAGCGCCACCAAAACCCCCTGGCAGGGGCCCCGCCCAACACCCGAGAGGGCCAGGCGCCCCAGACAGCCAACCGCAGTGGGCCAGCGCCTGCCCCAGTGCCTCTGGGCAAGCGCCCGGGAGTCAAGACGTGCCCACTGGCGGATGAGGCCGCGAGCAGTGGGGAGAAGCAATGCCCCCCCCCCCATCAGGAACAGCACAAGCAGGCCAGAGGACAGCAGGACCCAGACCCAGTCACCCCATAAATCATATAAGAGAAAAAAAAAATAATAATAAAATAAATGAATACATGCATAAAAAAAAAAAAAACACATCCACAAACACTCGCACAGCACATGCATCTATCCCCCACCTCTGCTGGAGTGTGGCGCAGCGGGCACATCTGGGGGGCAGCAGCCCCCCAGCCACCACAGACCCCGAACCAGCAGGACAACTCCTCCTCCTGGCCCCCCCGCCCCAGGCAGCAACCAGGCAACAGGGGTGCGGGAAGAATGGTTTTCTTTTAAACTTAAACAGAGGAATCATCTATTTGTTTGTTTGTTTTTCCTCATAGAATGTGTTTGACCAGCTTGCTCGCTCCCTGGCTCCCAGTATCCACGGCCACGAGTACATTAAGAAAGCCATTCTCTGCATGCTGCTGGGAGGTGTGGAGAAAGTGCTAGAGAATGGCTCTCGCATAAGAGGAGACATCAACATCCTGCTAATCGGTAACAGGGCCTCCTTCTTCATGTGCTTCATTCAGTTAGTAGACCTGAATTGAATCAATTCATTCCAGCCCTGAGGTTGAAGTGGATGGCATTGGTGGACACCTCGGACCAACTGTTTATCTGTGTGTTCTCTAACAGGTGACCCGTCAGTGGCCAAATCCCAGCTGCTTCGCTATGTACTTCACACAGCACCCAGAGCCATTCCCACCACTGGACGAGGCTCATCTGGTGTCGGTCTGACTGCTGCTGTTACAACTGATCAGGAGACAGGTACCCCTTCTCCCAGGCCTCCTTTTTTTGACTAATTAGTTAAGCTTTTTATGTGCAAACTTATATACTTTTTGTCTGCTAGGCGAGCGTCGTCTGGAGGCAGGTGCCATGGTACTGGCCGACCGCGGCGTGGTGTGCATTGACGAGTTCGACAAGATGTCGGACATGGACCGCACGGCCATTCACGAGGTGATGGAGCAGGGCCGCGTCACCATTGCCAAGGCCGGCATCCACGCCCGTCTCAACGCCCGCTGCTCTGTGTTAGCTGCGGCCAACCCCGTGTATGGCAGGGTGAGTGAGACGCAACTGCCCCTAAACTGCCAGTTGACTTTCAGGTATGTTTGGACGGGGGAAAAAAAGTTCACCCCATTCCATCCTCTGTGCAGTACAATCAGTATAAAACCCCCATGGAGAACATCGGCCTCCAGGACTCCCTACTGTCCCGTTTTGACCTTCTCTTCATCATGCTGGATCAGATGGACGCCGAGCAAGACCGCGAGATTTCGGACCACGTGCTGAGGATGCACCGCTACCGCGACCCCCGCGAGCAGGACGGAGCAGGTACAGTACATCCCAACTTTTGAAAGCTAATGGTTACATTTGTTTTAAATTAGTGCAGTGTTATTTTGCAGTGTGTGGCCTGATAAATGTCTCACTCTGGGTTTTCTTTATTTGTTCCTCAGCCATGGCTTTGGGTGGGTCAGTAGATGTCCTGGCCACAGAAGACCCAGATTTGATAGCTGAGGAGCATGAGGAGTTACAGATTTACGAGAAACACAACAACCTGTTGCATGGAACCAAGAGAAAGAAGTGAGGCTTAAAAACATAATCTTTGTCCCATTCCACATTAAGGGCTGTGTGTATGATGGTGAACTTTTGGCTGACAATGCTGAAGATAAAAATGGGGTTTGTCATTCCAGGGATAAGATTGTGAGTAAGGAGTTCATGAGGAAGTACATCCACATCGCCAAGGCTGTGACACCCGTGTTGACAGAGGAGGCAGCCAATCATATTGCAGAGGAGTACTCGAGGCTGAGGAGCCAGGAGCAGATGGGATCTGATATCGCCAGGGTGAGCAGGAGCTGTCACTGCTTGTATCCAAACAAACGGTGGTAGAAACTGGTTGTACCTTTCAGTGACGATGGTGTGCTCTGACCTCGTTTGCTCTCTGTTCAGACCTCTCCGGTGACGGCCCGTACTCTGGAGACTCTGATCCGTCTGTCCACGGCACACGCCAAGGCCCGCATGAGCAAAGCTGTGGAGATGGAGGACTCTGAGGTTGCTGTGGAGCTGGTCCAGTTTGCCTACTTTAAAAAGGTTCGTTCTGCGCTTTAGTTTTCAAGGCCAGAATGACGTGTTGCATGATTCCACAGTTACATGTTTATAAGCTGCTGTCTGTGTTTTGTGCTTTTCTGTGAAGGTCCTTGAGAAAGAGAAGAAGCGCTCAAAGAGGGAGCATGATTCTGGTTCAGAGGATGAAGAGGAAGAGGAGACGGCCACACAGCCTTCACAGAGAACTCAGAGGAAGAGGTACTGACACAAAAATGCACGTGTTGCCTGGCACTGTAATTCCCTCTGTGTTCAGTAACGAACTACAACTATAAACAGTTAAATATTTTTTCCAAGTGCTCATCTTACTTTGAATAATATTACTCTTGTCCTGCAGGGGGCGACGTGGCTCTCAAGGCAGTGAGGCATACAGTCCATATGAATTCAGTGAAGAGCAGGAAGTCCCTGAGAGTAAGCATCTTATTGTCCCACACTGCTGTAGTCTTTCTGAATTTTGATGTTTTTTTTAGTTTAATCTATTGAACCCAACTTTTTTTTTTTTTTTTCATTATGCCTAAAGTTGGGCTTTATTTTGTCTATTGTGCAGCTTTATTGTGCAGGCTTTTAAATTTTTTGTAAAGATTTTTTTATTGTATCAGAACAATTGCCGTTTAAAAACTCTCCTAGTATATCTTCAGTGTAGCTCACATGCAGCTGTATTGTAAAACTTATTCTCTAAAATTCTTGAAGGTCGATTTTGATCTGTTTATTGACTGTTCAGAATTTTGATTCTTCAATTATTGCGGTTTGATTTTTAGGATTCATTACGATTTTGTTTCCCTTTTTTTTTTTTTTTTTTTTTTTTTTTTTTTTAAATTTATTAATTTATTTTTTATTTTTATTTATTTTTTTTATTTATTTATTTTAAACGAAAGGCCTGGTTGGGAAAAATGAGAATATTGCAAGTCATGTTTGCAAATTCAAAGACTGATTTAAATGAAATATCATTTGTGGTGTTTTGCTTTTTATTTTTATTTTTTTATGTTGGGAGCATTGTCATGTGATGCAACCCTTTTCGTATTGAGCTGCAACAGAAAAGAACCAGCCTTTTAGATTAGAATGTGGACAAAAAAAATTGACTTTTGTGAATTTCAAGAAATTTGACTTTTTCCGTTGATCAGATAAACTTCCATCATGTTGCTTACCCTTAATGTGTACTATCAAAAAAAGTGACATGTTCATTCAGTCCCATGTTGTTGAGAAATACACAAGATTTTAAACCATTTCAGCGGAATTTAAAGTCCTGTGCCTTGTTAGTTTAGGACATGCAGGCTCAATACTTGTGATTCTGTTGATAGCTAAATTATCAGAATAATCTTTGTCTTTATTCTTTGTAGTTCAGGCTGGCACCCCGAAACCAGCCAAGGCGCAGCAAGCTGAGGAGCCCATGGAGGCCACATCACAGGTTGAAGATGCTGAGCTCTCTGCTGAGAGGTGGGTGACTGATTTTTATTTTATTTATTTATTTATTTTTTAAAGCCTGCAGTTGTTGCATCTGCATGGGTTCAATATATAATCCTTTTTTTTATGGTTGGTTGAAAAGTTCCAAGAAGTATTCAGAGGTATTAACATATGAGCCACAAATACTAACTTAATTTTGTGCAAATAACATGTGATATCTGTATAACAAGATAGTTGACGTGCTGTGACATGTAATCGCAACTTCTCTTGTTTCTTCCACCAGACTTAAGGAGTTTAAGTCGTCCCTGTTTGCGGTTTTCCAGTCTGCTCATGCACAGTCAGTAAAGATGACTATGCTCATGGACAACATCAACAAGGAGCGCGAGAAGTGCTTTACGGAGCCTGAAGTTCGCGCTGCTTTGGCCCGCATGCAGGACGATAACCAGGTCATGGTGGCAGATGACATAATTTTCCTCATCTGAGGGAGACGGATTACTTGATTGTTTCACAAAATCAATCGCATGGAGTTGGGGGTGAAAGAAAGAAGCAGTGGATTATATCGAAATATACTTTTTTTTTCGCCGCATATTTGGACACTTTGTGCTCGTTTGACATACTCGCGTTTCGAGGCTGTTTGTCAACTCAAGTTCATGAAAAGATTAAGTCTAACTCCCTTATAAACTCTTCTGTTCACTTATGGTAATCCTTCATTATTGGGTCCTTATGAGATGTGTCAACTTGTTCAGTGTAGTAAAACTTTTATGTAAAACAATTATGTCGTGATCTTCAAGGTATAAGTAGTTTGTTGTAGTTGAACGAGTTTCATTAAGCAATGAAAAATGGACACAAAAAGGACACAGTACAGTAAAGTTACCCACTTTTGTCTGGTCAGGACTTGTATATAGTTAAGTTTTGAAGTAAAGTGTAGCTGTTTATTAAAAAAATTTAAATAAAATATGGTTGAATATACCACAGGAATGACTTGAGTTCTTGAATTTATGTTGTGACATAATACATTTTACAATGTCAAGTCAAATTTATTTGTATAGCACATTTAGAGTACAAAACAATTCAAAGTGCTTTACATAAAATAAAAGCATTGCAGCGGGGAGTGGAAGAAGCATAAAAGAATATAAAGAGAAAGAAATAAAATAATTCAAATAAATTTAAAAACAAGCAACAGTCCAGATGAATTAAAAGATATCGTGCAGATTTCATGCATTGACACGAGAAAATAAATGTTTTTAACCTGGATTTAAAAATATCTACCTTTTGGGAAAGTTTAATCTCCACTGGCAGTTTGTTCCACTTGTTTGCAGCATAACAGCTAAATGCTGCTTCATGTTTAGTCTGGACTCTGGACTGGACCAGCTGACCTGAGTCCTTGGATTGATTAAAATTACATTTGAATCCATATAAATATATGGATTAAAATTACATTTGAAATCTAAATAGAATAAATGACAGAAATAATAAAAAGTGGGGAAATGTATACAGATGAATTGATAAAATTAATAAAAACATTTTTTTTAAGAAGCATATTAATTCCAGGACTCTTCATTGGTTTATTTCAGGAGGCTTTTTTTTTTTTTTTTTTTTGTTAAATACATTTGTTTCCAAGCTCAAATCAGATTATGTAGTTGTCAACAAAGATGCCACACAGATGAAGTGTTCTTCGGCAAGTTACCTAACCACACCTTACCCCAGCTGCTTCAACTGGTAAAAGTATCCCCTCACTGTGTAAGGGGGAAGAAAAACACTGAAAAGGTCAATGGTTTCAAATTAAATTAGTTCACCTCTCTTGTCTGACCCTCCCTGTTGCTGTCACATGCTTTTTAAGAAACACCTCTTTATTGGAATATAACATGAAAATCAAAATGAGCTGGAACATAAGTATGGAATCGGAAACTAAAAGTTACCCGAAGTTAACAAACTATTGAATAAAATTCTCTAAAAATAAATCAGTTGTCTAAAGACAAATGTAAAATCTGTAACTTTCAAACTGCATATTTATTGGATGGTGACAGAAACGGGGTTCTTTAGTAGAAATCAGCATCTTTATATGCACGTAAGTTGACCAACCTTGCCTGTCTTTTATTTCTGTGACAGTTGAGTCGGCTGGAAAAAAGATCAGCAGTGAGGGGAAAATGTATCTGATTTCCCAGAAACAATTATAATATGGTTAAACCACCCTCTTAGCACTGGTTGTGAAATCCCAGCTCAGCTTCAATTTTCTTTGTCAAGTTAGTACTCGTCTATCTGTTAGTTGGGCGACATTTTGGGTGGTGGCAGCACACAACAACCACTGTACCCATACATTGTAGGTATGAAGGGAAACTTTAACTTCCGTAACTATCTCTGATCAGATGTAAATATGATTAAGGTTTGCTCAAGATGTGCAAAAGCCAGTAGAGAGTGTACGATCACTGCCACCACAATCCACTACCTCTGCCGCGATACGAGGCCTCAAACTCAACACCCACAACTGATTCATATCATACTATAACAACAGTTGCAGCGTGTGCTCGCCTCTCATCACTTCAGATAAGAGCAAATTCAGTTTGCTTCTTTTTTCACATCAGGGAGTTTCAGTGTGATTGTGACCCTTAAGTCTAAAAAATGCTCCTTTAGCTTGTTGATATTAGAGTAGAGTAAAAGCTAGAGATCACATTTTACATATCTTTTTTTTTCTTCTGTTTTGTATAATAGATTCATAATCATGGGGCTATGCATATTTGGTTTCTTTGTAATCACTGTCACATTACATGTACAGTAATAAGGCCCAAAATAGTGGCTAATTAGCTTAAAATAGTAAAAATGTAATAAATTCCCTAGCAGCATGTGTAAGTTTATTACATGGTAGGTAATATGTTAGATCAATATCAGAGTCTCATGACAAATTGTGTGGTTTTGTTTTTTTTTTTCCATACAGAGCTCTGTCCTTTACTTTAGCTAAGTCTTAGGTGGGTGTAACGTCTGATTTAACATACAGATAGATAAAGCTGTAAACTGTGAAAGCGTGTCTTTTGTAGTGTCAGTAAGTATTGTTCTGAATGTGTCAAACTATGACACGTCAAATCCATAAAAGACTGATAAATATTTTTTAATGAGAAAGCTGCTCAGCAACAAATGGCAGACCAGTGAACAACCGTGAGTGAACACGAGCAACATTCAGCTGCTCTAAATGTGAACATTTCCATCTGGAGAGGACATTGACCTTAAAAAGTGCTGAAAGAGTGTAATTATTGACTTATATTTATCAGGTGGACAGAATTGGGACATGGTGCTAGTGTTGCTATGTGTGGTAGGCTAATTGCTTATCATTTATAAGCAACTATTTACCCACAAGTTCACTATATCAGGTATGACTTGACAGAAGCAAGTCTTGCACCTTTCATTTCTTTCACGTCCCTTCTCATACCGTTACATTATTGTTTTGAATATTTTCTGTTCATTTTGTTTACTGAAGAAATATGTCTCTGGACTATAAGTCACAAAAACATCTGGGCACATTTGATTATTATGTTTTTTTTAGTATTTTACTGTGTCCGAATGCTTAATACAGAATTTAGATGAGGCTTAACATAATTTATTTCCTATTGTTTATATATTTATTCATCATTGAGTTCCTCTCTAACATCATAATGTTTATTTTTGTATCAGACCATCAGAAGAACCAATTAGTCCTGTAGACATAACAATGGGATACTGAGCTCGAACCATCACTCGCATCTCTCTGTACTAAACTTCCCATAAATAAACCTTCATCATGATAGATAGTAGTGATAGTATCACTGAGAATTTGTTGGAACAGAGGAAGTCCTGTTTGGCAAAAGATTTGAAAAAACATTGTAAAAAGAAAATAATTATTGCAACTTAAATTGCTCCCTCAGAAGAAGTAGAAATGAGGAGCTGCAAGAGGCTAAGTTCAAGGAAGAGGACATGCCAGACTGTTCTGCCAAGAAGACCTCTAGAGTTATTAAGATTAGATTTATTGTCATGTATACATGTACAGGAAAATTTGTCCTCCACTTTTAACCCATCCAGGTCTGTTGACACACACATGCACATGGTCACACACTCATAAATACAGATGCCATACACTGGACTGGTGGGAAGCCATACACAGGGCCCGGGGAGCATGGGGGTACGGTGCCTTGCTCAAGGGCACCTCGGCCATGACAAGGAGGTGGACTGACACCCCTCCAGCTGTCAGTTGCACCAATTTCACCAACTTTTTTTGAGCGGCAAGAGTGGGAATCGAACCGCCACGACCCACTCTAACCACTCAGCCACGGATTATGCAGTAAGTTATGATCCACAGTCATGTAAAAGAAAGTACAGCCTCTGTCATTTCTGAGGTCTTATGTATTCAGACATGACAAAAAAATATGGTCCTCATCAGGCCTTTCGATTAGGCCAACACAACCTCAGATGAACAACAAACACTTGATATATTACAGTGTGTCATTACTTATTTAGCAAAAACTAAGCCAAAATGTAGAAGCAGTGTGAGAAAAATGAAGTCCACCACATGTTTAACTTGTGGAAGCACCTTTAGCAGCAATAACTTTTTAACTTGTTGAAGTTGTTTTCTGTATGATGCTACCAGTCTCTCACATAATTGTGGGGGGATTTTGATCCACCTTTTCATTTCACAACATTGCTTCAGCTCCTTGAGGTTTGTGGCATTTATTGATGCACAGTTCTTTTAAGGTCCCACTGCAGCATTTCAGGCAGGTTGAGGTCTGGACTTTGAAACATTGCAATTTTTTGATTGCTTATGTTTTCGGGCTCTGGCTTTGAACCAACACTGGAACCACTTTGGTGGAGAAACTGCCTGTCATGAACTTTAACCTTTTATATACCAACTAAGGCCTGTTGAATATGATATGTAGCTTTAGGGTATTTTGCAGTTTCTCTAAGCATTGCACAGTCTGACTTTCAGGTGAAAAGACATACACTCATGAGAAGGTTGGCAACAGTCATGAATGTTCTGCATTTGTGAATAATGTTTCTAACTGTAGAATGATGAAATCCAGCAACAGTCATGAATGTTCTGCATTTGTGAATAATGTTTCAAACTGTAGAATGATGAAATCCGGCAACAGTCATGAATGTTCTGCATTTGTGAATAATGTTTCTAACTGTAGAATGATGAAATCCAGGTTGTTTAGAAATGTGCTCGTAACCATTCCCAGATTCATGAGTGGCAACTGCTGCTTCTCTAACATGCACATGTAAAGGGAATTTAAAAAAAGCCCTTATAAAGATCAATTAGGATTTTCTTTTCTAATAAAGAAATACATTCATTATCCAAGTAAATTTTCTTCCCAAAATATATCAGTCATTTACCTCCATGTACTTGAGATTATTTAAAGCATGAGTTTAGTGGAAAATTAATATATCAATCTGTGTAAAAGTGTTTAAAACTTATCAGTTTCCACTCAAGGCTCAATAGTAGGACTACCTTGTCTACATTTCTTCCAGTTTAAAATTTTCATCGGTGTGTCTGCTTTTATATATGTCATATGTCATATGACTATTGTTTTTAGCTAATTTAGTGGGGAACTTTTTTTCTTTTCTTTTGTATAATGAGTACTGAATAAAAGCTGTTCATGATTATGTATTTTGCAAAATAATTCTCCAATTTGGGATTAAAAAAAAGTATTATTCAATTCAGCTTGATTAGATTCAAATGATGTCAAACTACCTGTGCATCTAGCTGGGAAACTTTCTCTCTTTGGTCCATAACAGCTGTGCTCCACTTTGTCAGCTTCTTACTCATATGATGCTCGAGATGAGAAGATGTTATCGCATTTAAGAGTTATGCTGATTTATAACCAGAACTCCTGTCAGCATTTCTCTGACCTACATTGTTTGTGTGTTGGCAGTGCGTAGGCGTAGTTCCAAGTGTTATGTTATGACTGGGGTAAAAAATTCAGAGTTAAGGGAGGTCATAATCATTAGCATCTGTTTATTCTTTAATGTGCAAAATACAACAAAAACTTTCTGCTCACTCTTTACCAATGGCATTTTTAATTCATAGGCATCCACTTGAAGGTCTGTTCCAAATGAGATTTGAGCCAGATTTTTCTTTTTTTAAACATCAGTTCTCCCCATAAAGTTAAGACTAGGTGCACTGTTTTCCCCACATCAAAAAGATGTATAGGTGAAGAGCTGTCTTCACACCTTTTGGCAGGCTTATGAAAGTGTCACCTTTGAACCTTTACATAGGGGAGTATTGATGATGCGAAATATATTTGCTCATGTTGAGAATGAAAAGAAATGGTGACATAGTGGATGTGGATAAAGGGAAAAAAAATGCCAACCACAAGCAAAATCTTTATCTCGTGTAAAGATCAACGTACTCCTTCCAAACGAGTGACAGACATACCAGAAATCTACTGAACATTTTAAAACACCAACACGGTCGGGCTGCATATAAAAACTACCAGGGAATAAACACAGCAAGACTGCAGAGGAGTGGCTCACATTTGAAGCTGGGCGCCGAGACTGAAACAACACCGTCATGCTGCTGGTGAGTCCAGGCTGCTGTGCTTATACTTATCTCTAATCAGTGACTGGCTGATTATATCACATAATGTACTTCTTTTGCTGCATGTAAAGTATATAGTAAGTCCGTTTTAACTTTAAATACCATGCCACTGTGTTAAAACTGAGAGACATTTTATTTATTATTATTATTATTTCTTTTTTTTTCGTTTTCAATTTTTCACTTATGTTGCCATATGCTGTATAATAACTAAGTTGTTTGCTGTGACTACATCTGACATAGGTTGTTACGAGGGATAGTTATGTTAGGGTTCTCTTTTTGTCCTGTTCCCTTTCTTTTTTTTTTTACTTTGGACTTCACTTTAAAGCAGACGCTTCGACGCAATAGGAAACTGATATCTTTTTTCTTTCTGTACTGTCTGCAAAAACTCAATAAAGAGATTTGGAAAAAACAAACAAAAAAAAACTTAGAGACAAATGAGAGACAAAATGAACAAAAAGTAAACCTTTCATTACCTTTCAGACAGTCTGAGTTTTTTGTTTTATTTTCATGCTTCATGGTTTTCATGTCACTTTTAGAACGCCTCTTACCTGCTCTCTTCTTTAGGTCTTGAGAGTTATACTGTTGCTGGGTTTTGCCTCACTGCTGCACGCCACCAGGAAAGGGAAGGTTGTCTCAATGAAGCTGAAGCAGGGAATTGGATCAAGGGTCAAGAGTGTGAGAGTGTGCCTGGATTCCTCGGTGCTGCCTGACCTCTCCAGCTTATCTGCCTCAAACATGTCTCTGTCACCATGGATTTACAGGTGAGGACTTTTGATACTTTTGATATTTTAAAATTAGGGCTGGGCAACGATTACAATTTTTTATCTAATTAATCACATGATTTCCCTGATTAATCACGATTAATCGCATTTGTACGCAAAATCCAAAAATTAATATTGTATAGGTTTCAGCATTTAGTTTAATTTTAAATGTACTGCCATATGAATGAAAGTGCCATAACATTTGTTGTGCAAACACACTTTTAACATTGGCATTTTTATGTAGTTTTTATGTAGAAGCCTCGCTCCACTGTCTGTTTCGTTGAATGACTTGCTGCTATCAGTTGCGTGTTTTGCCTTTAAGTGATATTTTAGACTGGAACTAGTACGGTGATAAGACAATTCAACTTGGCAGTGTTTACAGATGACTTTGGTTATGTCGACTCCGCCGTCTGGAAGAACTTTAAAATGAAAATGGCCGAGTAAAAGTTCCGTACCCTTCTCCATGTTTGGTGGATCCGCCAATTACTTTCTTTTCCGGTTCTGCTGCAGAAGGCAACAGACTTTTACAAAATAAAAGCCTGTGAGCAACAGACTTTTACAATAATAAAAAAAATAATAAAACACGTAGTCCGTGGTGTAGTGGGTTGAGCAGGCACCCCATGTACAAGCGGCCATAGTCCTCGCTGTAGCTGGCCCCGGTTCGAGTCCCGTTTCGGACAGCCCTGTGCTGCGTGTTGTCCCCCCCTCTGCTTCCTGCCTCTCTGAACATTCCTATCCATTAAAGGCACAAAAGCCCCCAAAAATATTAATTATTATTATTTTTTTTAATAAAAAAAATAAAACCTGCGTTAATGCGCGATAAAATATTTATCGGCGTTAAATAATTAACGCGTTAACACGATAATAAAGAGTTAACTCGCCCAGCCGTATTTACAATATATACTGATATATATATACTGTACATATATACTTCGGGCTGACACGAATACTTACATTTTTACTTATTTATATATATATATATATGTATATATATACATATATATGAAAAAATGTTGTGGCAGAGAATTCTTTGATCCAAGGAATAATGATAATGTCTCCAAAACTGCTGAAATAATCTATAGTATTGACAATGGATTTATGTTGCAGCCACTTCTGTAATCAATAAAAACTTCTCTGTAATTTCATCTGTAGGTGTATTGGCTCTCAGTCCACAGTTTTGTTAATGACAACTAGCTTTATATTGCAGTGTTTCCTGATGACACAGGACCAGTTGATTCCCTTTTTTAAATGTGTCTTGGCTTTTAATGTCTGATGTCACAAGACACTGTACGGCTTAAATGAGATTAAACCGAAACTTTAGTTACTGGTTCTTATGCTTAGTATTTAGCAAGAAACACTGGTGTGGTTTTTGACTTCAAGGCTCACGTTGGATTTGTATCCAGATCTGCCCTTTTCACACCTCAAAAGCATCATTGAAGTGTTTCACAGAGAAGTAGATGCACTGTAATGCTCTTCCATCTAGCCTACCCAAAAATCCAATAATACAGCCACAGCAGATTCAGAGCTCAGGTCAGCTTCCATACTGAATTTTTTTTGTTTGTTTTTAAATCACTTCAGGGTTTGCCATGTAAAGAATATGGCAATGCTGTATTTCATGCCTGGCATTGCAGTATATAGACCAGCATGGCCCCTCATGCCCTCTGACATGATTGTGTTAGTTGTGCATAACTAAATTTTCTGGTGCGGCAGCTTTTAGTTTCCATCCAAAGAGTCGGGTGATGACATCAAAGCACTTTGTCTTTTACCTCATCAGCTAAAGTTTGGTTTATGCACATTACTTAACTTATCTCTCTCACATATTGTATTTATGTTGGGGGCAGTTGTATTTTTTTAATCTTTTGTCCTTCCAGGTTTCATTTAACGTCTTTACAATCTCTTTCTGCCTTACTGACTTTTCATTTATTTGTGAAGCATACGGAACTTCAGCAACATGTATAAAAAGTGTTTTAAAAATAAGACTTCTCCAATTAATTCAACTACTAATGTTCTATGCTGCTTTCCATTTCTCTTCAGAGATACCTGGGTCCCATCACGTTTGCCCAGGCGGATCTCACAGGCCCACTGCCTGACCTCTGGCTGTCTGAGCCCGCAGGAGGGATGGGAAGATTCAACTCTGGAGGTCAGACCCATCCGATATCAGATCCTGGTCCTTCACAGGTGGGCCACAGCAGTGGTTGAAAATATATTTATTTCTGTTATGCCTTTGGTTATGCTGTTAGAACAAGAATCGTTTTTGTATTCACAAAAAGCACATTAAGGAAGTCAGGGAAGGGCTATTTGGAAAGCATTTTCCCCGGTTAATTTGATATATTTCCTGATTTAGCAGGATGTCAAGACAGGATTAAATAAGAACAAGCATCATAATGTTGTATAACCACTGTTTTTACAAGTCAGCCCTGGATAGCATCAAACAAACTTCAGTAAACAGGACAGAACCAATCAAATTATTTTTTGCTGTGGGCACAATGCTCTTTAAAGCCTCATCCAGTCTCTATGGTACACATGTGCATAGTTTCTCAACACATCTGGTTGTTTTTTGCAATGCATTTTAAAGAACTTAATTTTCATTTGTGTATTTATAATCACGGATGGACTATGCTGCTGGGAGCAGGTCTCTGCAGGAGCCACAGCATTTTTGTGTTTCTTTGGTCTGTGAAAGCAGTTCTATGTATCTGGCTAAAATAATTTGGCATCTTCAAGCTTCAGAACTAATCACATAGATTCTCAATAGTATTGCATGACAAAAATCTAAACATCCTAAAAGACTGTTTGCAGTGCTGTACAGCCACAGCTGGTGGTTGAAGAAGAATACAAAGCACAAAATTGTGAACCCGAATAAGCTAAAGCTGACTGGGATTATTATCCCTGAGATCCTCCTTAGAAGGAGATCTCTGGTGATTTTTTTGGGAAACAGACTTCAACAACAGAGTGTAGCATAACATTTTTTTGCCCTGTGCTTGACCACAATTAATTTAAATCCACTTAATTTCAGAGGGAATTATTGTCCTTTTTACATTTCTTTAATTAATTTGTAAACTATACTTACTGTTTACATTTCTAAATAAAATATTCACACAAAAAAGGTTTAGTGCTCATTATACATTGTGGATTTAGTTGAAGATCAAATCTCATATAGAAGTGGAACTTTACTGAAAAAATTGTGTATATTGTTTCTTTGGCAGTAACAGCGAGAAAAAACAAAACTCATTTAGGTTTATGTTTATTGTATCGTGTTAATGAGGCTTCACTGGGCCCAGCTTCAAAGCTTGGAACAAGAAAAAAGAAAGATAAAACTAAACATATGAATTGTTGTCTTTGTTTCCATAACTTCCTCTAAAAAATACAAAGAACAAGATTGAATCAGACTCATTGAGCGCCTAAAGTTAATTTTCATTTCGTTTTATCTCAGTCCAAAGCATCAGTTCTTGTGTAATCACACTGGAATTTTTTTCAATTTGATATCAGTATTTGCTCACACTAATTATCTTCACTTATTGCAGAGTCCCAAGGCAAAATCAAACTAAGAAAGGAGGGAAGAGGAAAAGGAAGAAGTACGACTTCGTTTTGGGGACCCAAGTGATCACAGTTGGCTGTACCTGTGTGAGGCCCACTATTGTACCCTTACAGTAACAAAGACTTCAAATGTTTGCATTTCTCTCAGCGTGATTTAAATGCTGTTCTCATCCACTTCAAATTTTTATTCAGCAAATGTTTTTAAAGTAATCGCTGATCCATATGACTGTGAAATATAAAACAGCCTTTTTTCACCACTTTTAGTGTTAGCTCCTAGCTTGCTAGCATGTAGGATTTTAGTTCACAAGCTACAATAGTTACAGCCTGGCCTATCCCCCCGAAGCTCCACATACTGACGTTTTGTCAAGAGCACTGGTATCACTTGTTATTGCAAAAGGTAGCCTTTAGCATCAGATTTCAGTGCACAGGATGAATATATTAAAAATGTCTATACCTGGATTGTCATCTGCAGTACTGGATAAAGCAATATATTTTTTACCACATCACTGTTATCATACCTGATCGAGTACTGTTCGTGCCTACCCAAGTAAAAGTATTTCCTGAACCATAAACAAACCACAGTAAGAAACTGAAAGTAAACATAATAACTAAAACCAAGGAAATGGAAAAATTAGTTCTTCTACTAGTCTCAAACTCGATTTTTTTTTTAAGTAACTTTCCTCCGTGCCCCTCAAGCCCCCTGAAGACCTTGTTGTTTGTCATTGGTACCAATTCCAAGTGACACATTGTGTGTATATTGGAAAGAGGATGGCAATATTTGAAGCCCTGGGAATTAAAATGAGTTGGTTAACAGTTGACAATATTCTCTGTGCACCGTCTATCTACTTAAAAAATATTAACTATCGACCAATTTAGTTTTTGCTCAATTCTAACGTGCGCAGCCATTTTCAATGCTACCAATGACAATACACTGATAGTTTTCACAACCTGCAAGTAGCTGGATGTCTATTTCTGCCCCCTAAAGGTGAAATGGGGCTTAATGTAGCTTTAATTCACAAGTAAAATACAGTGTATGGAAACACTGCAAGATGTTCTATATATTGAACAGATTCATTCAAGAGCTCATTTTTCCCAGGACAACTTCATCTTTAAAGGAGTGTTATTAAAAAAAAACACATAAAGTTTTAAATTATGTGATAATGTTCATTTTTGTGGATGTGTGTTTCATTGTACTTTTCTTTTTCTTTTTTATAATTCAAATGATAACATTATGAAACAATGAATTGTATTTTTATACAAAGGAGTTTTTTTTGGCATCTTTTGCAAATGTATTTGAATTAATTATGTGTTTGCTATTACTTCAATATAGTGACTTATTAAATCCTGCTTGTTCGCTCTATGCTAATCTAATTGCATGCATTAAATTCAAAGTCATGTAGTGTAGCAAGATTGATTAATTATTCAAAGGATGTTTTTGACTGAGCAAAGAAAAATAATAATCTTTGGGGTGCAGAATGGATGGACAACCAAGAATCTGATCACAGTTGACCAAAAAATTCTAAATTTCATTTGAAAAGTAAGAGACCAAAGTGGAGGTTCATTTAAGCTTTTTTACTGAACATGCCAAATTGATACAATCAATCCAACCTTGAAGATTTACAGCAACACACAGTTACAGCAGGTACAAATCCCATGTTACAACTCCCTTGTTACAGTGCAAACATTAACACATGTCAGTCCAGTCGGTATGAAATCTATATGACTCAACAACTCTGGCATATTTCATCTTTCTGCTTCCTCTTTTAGGTTTCAATGCCTTTTTTAAAGACAATCAGAGCACAGTGAGACATGCCAAGGCAAACAGTGACCACTGGTTAGTCATTTAACCCACAGAGTTTCACCAAGTTCTGACCTGTCCCTCACTTTGCCTCAACCTGGTGTTATATTGTTTTTACTGAATATGTTCAATGTCGCTCTTGTAGGCAAATGTGCTTTCGAGTTGTGCTTCCTGAAATAAGAGTGCAATCAGTGCTCTAAAACTAAGATACTCATACACGTCAGTGTCTACTTCTACACTACAGCTAAAGTTTTACAGTGAGCCTGAAAATTGGTAGCAGAGCTTTCCTCTCTAAGAGCACTGTAGAAACAAAAACTGATTCATCATTGAACTTTCATGAATTATTTAATGAGACTCACTGAGCTTACCACACACAGACATCCCAAGACAAACTGAAAGATCTTAAAAGTCGTGCAGTGAAGAATTAACATGAAAACAGTGAATTTACGGAAATTTTATTTTATTAAGCTTTTATTTTTATTTCTGAATCTGCAAAAGCTTGTATGTTACATTCCATTTATGTGTATTGGCTTGTACATAAGAACCATGGATATGAAAACTGAAGAAGCTTTTGGTTTTGACTTGTGTTGGTAGTGACTGAATACATCTTCTGTGTCCAGTTTTAAGCACATCACTACGTTTTTCACGTTTTACTGGGTAACAGTTCAGATTACAACCCTCAGTTCCATTGTTACAGTCTGATTGGAGACTGTCTGTGTCTTCAAATGCATTGTCGCCAAATTGGTACTATTCCACGACTACTTCTGCTTTAGAAGAAAAAAACATAGCTCAGTGAATGCTGCTATAATTTTACTCAGGGAATTGCAATTTTCTGCTTTCTGACTGAGACTGTGGGAAATAAAGAGTTACAATTACATTTTTCCATAATCTTGCACCAAACAATCATAGTTGTCAAACACTGGAAATGCTTGTGTTAATCTCACCACACCCCCCCACCCATCATTCCGTTTGCTTTTGGAGAAAAAAGAATTTTCAACATCAAGAGTTGGCTAAACTTTGCACAGCTTGTTCAGAACTCTTACAGCATGCATCAAATATGAAACCTGCCTTTTCAAGTCATTCAAAATGCTTGCTGTTGTTGAGTTCAATTTTCTGTTTTGCATTTTTCTAATTTCCTCTTATTTTTTTCTAAATGGAGTAAAAAAACAACAACAACAACCTTGCAGTCTTGATCTTTCTCTCTTTTAGCTCTCTTATTCCACTCATCTACCGGCAGGCCTCCTCCTTCAACTCCTTGTTCTTCCTCACTTCTTCTGCATGTTTATCCTGCAACACAGACACAGGAACAAAGAAAGGCACAAACACACATTAACAAGGCAGCCAGGAAAAACCTCAGTGAACATTTGAACAGCCAAATGAAAACAACCGAGGAGAACTAAAAACTCCTTTTCACCTCATCAAATATTCATGATTACTGATCAAGCTTGTGAAGAATGTTAAAATAGAAGAGCGAGCATGGTTTATGACACTAAAGCCTATTACTATTTAGAAAATGTAAGGCTTCAATTAAACAGATCTACTTCAAATTATCACTGTCACCTCACAGCAAGAAGGTTCCTGGTTCAAATCGTGGAAGTGACCTTTCTGTGTGGAGTTTACATGATCTCCCCATGTCTCACTGGGTACTTGAGCTTCCTCCCACTGCCCAAAAACATGCATGTCAGTTTGATTGGTGACTCTAAGTTGACTCTAGAAGTGAGTTTTAGCGTGATGGACGTTTGTGTCTGTGGCCCTGTGATGGACTGGCAACCTGTGCAAGGTGTACCTGCCTTTCGCCCAATGACAGCTGGGATGGGCTCCAGCCTCCCTGCAACCCTTGTTGGGTTAGGCAGGTATAGAAAATGGATGGGTGGATGAAAGTAGTTCATTGTCACTTTAAAAGTAGCCGCACTCTTTAGCTCATTCTGGATAAGTAAAACTCCACTGTAACATCTTTGATATGCCTTTTTGTCTTAAACAATGACCTAAACCTGTATTTAGCAATCAGCCAAACCCTTGCACTTCCACAGAACTAATAAGATACTCAACCTCTTGCACTAAAAACCATGACGTACACAAGGATAAAAATTTAATCAGAAATGAAAAAAAAACTGCCAGTTATGGGTTTAATTGCATGAAGATTCTTGGTTGAATGGACCATGAGTTTTAGAAAACTGTATAATTATTTTGAAAGCTTTTGATAAGCTCTCCAAAAAGGGTTAGAAATTCAAATCAACTAGGACTTACCTTCTCCTGCAGCCTCTCCAGCATGGCAGCCAGAAGGGCCTCCCTGTTCTCCTTGTTGGCCTCCATCTTCTGCTCCAGCTTTTCCTTGGCATTCTTGATGAAATTGTTGTTCTCCTCAAAGGCCTTCTGGATCACCTCACGCTCGTGCTCCCTCTTCCCTGCCAGGTGCTTCAGCAGCTCAGCTTCCTGGCACTGGTTGGTGCGGCAGGGGATAAAGAACTTTAAATGTGGAATTGATGCTTGATGATTAGCAAGTTTTCAGCAATTTTAGGCAATCCTTTGTGATTATGTTTAAGGTTGATGAGGGGTTTTATGTTTTTGCCTGATGTGGCCTGCAGACAGAGCCTTCAACCCAGTATTAGGATCCAGACTATCACAATTCACAAAACATGCTGTAAACATTAAATATAGAGGTAATAGTCTGTCAGCTTGCTTCCTTTGAACAGCAAAAAAGACAAAGGTGTGTCAGCAGATCTTGGGAAGAAGTAATTTAATATCAATCCAATCTTCTGTGATACACTTTTTTGTATGTTTTTCAATAATTCAAGACAAAAAAAAATCTATGTAGATTAAAGATAACATGATGTTGAAGTTAGGTGAATGCATTCTTTTAAATCTGGCTCATCCTTTTTCCTCCATGAATATGGGCCATTGAGCCATTTGTGTCCTGGCATGGCTGTCTTTGTACTTTCATGTCTCTCTTTCCATTTCTCCCCTTCCGCCTCTCAGCTTTCAATCACTTCCTGTCCATTAACTCAAGTATTCCGTCCCACTTTCCTATCATCTATCTCCACCCTTCTTTTCTTCTTCCGTTGATAAATCACCCGGCCCAAAAAGTGTGTCGACAGATGTTCAACAATGCCTGATTGAGCGACAAATAGCCAGGGTTAAGGTTCCTAGTGAGGCTCTGCCCAGTTGTTTCTGGCAGTTATGTTGCTAGGCCTTACCAAATCCCCTCTTTCCTCACCTTTCGTCTCTCCTCAGCAGCCTCCAGCTTCTTTTGGATCTCCTCCAGGGATGGGTCGCGGCGCTGCGGCATGGAGGTGTTAAGTTCTGGCACGCCATCAAAGGATGGGGGCTTGAGGATTACCTCGAAAGCCTGGCCTGAGGTCCGCTTGTTCAACTCAATCACTTCAACATCTTTGATGACACACCAGCCCAGGTCCACTGCATCTAACATTGTCAGATCACAAATATAAACCTTTCTGAATGCATTGTGTCGTTTCTGGTTTATCTACCACCTTCATATCTTCTGTTTATCAAACTCCTTAAATTACCTAGAATGCTAAATGTCCATTGACTTTGAAAATGCTATCACATTAAAATCATTAATGTTTGTGTGAAGGAGATTACTTTTACCCTCTGCCTTGTAGGTAGTTTTTTCTGCAGTGTGTGGGTTCAAGCAGGCGCAGAACAAAGACACCAGGGGGAGCTCCTTGAGCTTCTCTTTATAGGCTGAGGACACAAACACACACACACACACACACACACACACACACACACACACACAAACCTTTGTTGACCAACTGAATCATGAACAAGCATTCACAAAGAGATGAATGCTCTTTTTCTAGTAATAGTGATTAGACATTCTCATTATGTTATATTAACTGTCATAATGATAACATGACACAGATAATAAAATATGATGTCATCAGTACTATATATAGAGTAAATGAGGGCTGTTGTAAGGTGAATTTCTGCTGCAACTGCGCTTACCTGCCAGAGTCATCTTCTCACTGCGTATGTAACTCTCCAGGGATGCTGAAGATCTGTCTCACTCTGTCAGAGGCACATGCACAGACAAATACCAGGGAAGGCTTTAATGAAGCATCTTCAAAGGTCACATAATGAATCTGAAAAGCAGTGACTGAGGACAGAATTAAACAGATGCAATACCGCAGAGCACTTGTATTACCTCTCACCATAAAGGTTCAATATTCTGCATTGAAGTTGAGCTTTTATGCAGCTTTCCAATTTGTTTTTCAGTCTCCCATCTGGATGCAAGCTGCAGTTCAAATGCAGTGCTAACACATCAAAGGCAGGGAAAAAAACAAAAAACACAATATGCCCTTTCTAAAGAAAAGATTACAATGCGCAATCATTTACACATATGATTTTTCCATATGTGCTAACTTGAGAAATCCTCAATGCTTAAAATCTAATACTATTTTCTACTTGATATACAATCATTGTAAATATTTAAATTTTTTTGAGTTACTTGACTTATTTGAATAATGTATTTTTCTATTCTATTCTATTTTTCTATTCTATTCTATTCTATTCTATTCTATGATTGTTTAAGTTTATTAAGACAAGGCAGAGGATGTTAAAATTATCCTAAATGACTGGAAGCTAGTGTAGTGGCATGAAAACTGGAGTGATATTGAGTGCGATAATGGGGCTTAATAAGCAGTTTTGCAATGAAGTCATCAAATGTTACATAGTATTGCTTCAATAGAGTCTTGCATGGCCAGAAATAAGTAAGCAGTTACATGCATGAGGACATAAAAGCATGGAATACGATTTCTAAGTGCTGGACAGATAACAGAAGGTGTATTTTTGCAACGTTCCTCAGCCGAAAGTTACAAGGCTAAGCAACAGACCTAATAGCAATCTTTTTAGAAAATGACTTTGTATCACTACCTTGATGAAACTGGTGACCTGATTTGGTCCAAAACCCAGAAGATAAGTCTTACTGTGGTCCGGCTTTGAATTGTACATGTGCATCAATCTCCACACAAAGCTTAAACTTCCAATCAAACAGCAAACAAGGGGGACATGTTTTTCTTCCGAGCCTACAGTGTTTTGTTGCAATAAATCACAGTCATGACACAAGTGGGAGAGGCAGCTGTAATTGTTGATGCAAAAAGGTTTGTGTAAATAACAAAGCAGAGAATTAGCCTGTTTTACCGCCTGCCCAATATGTACTTCAAACGTTTAAACAGTGGTGAATATGTCTCTTTTATCTTCTGATTGTAGACTGCTAATCATGACAAAAAGCTGCAGGAGGAAATGCAAATCAACAATACTTTTATTAAATTTAGAATTAACTTGAAAACTGAACAGAATGATTTGCACTGAGGTAGAGAGGCAGCAGAGCAGCAAATAATTTTGCCAGACTTTCTCACCAAATGCTATTAATCTGTTTCTCCATGTCTGTCAGATGATGTCATCAATGCTTGGTGGACATTGAAGAATTTTTCAAATCTGTTTTCTTGCTATGTAGACTTTTTAAACATCTAAACTGAGTGGACAAGATTTTAAACATGAAATAATGATTTCTTATTGATTGATTGAATTGATCTCTCAATTCCCCACTATATCTAAGTGAAAAAGACTCCAACAATGAGTGGCCAATTAGTACTTTCATCAATAAAAATAAAAAAATAAAAAGGGGGTGGGCAGGTAGCAAATCATTTTCTGCATCACTGTTAATCCCATCAATAAATTCTTAATCACTCAAATACTTGGAAAATTTTATCATATGAGAATCCAGGAGTGTTCTCTACAATTTGTTGACTTGTACAATGCACACTATAATTAAGTTTGCTTAGTCCTGGGAACCAGCACCATTTGCATACAAAGTCTGTTATCTTGTGGTTATGCACCAGAATGCTCACAGCATTCATATTTTCATTTAACAGTTTTCCATCACAGCGGTAGACATGGCCATGGTTTCTGATATGGGGCAAATTCAATCAGAAATCTTTTATCGGGCTTATTTTCCCCCAAAGCCCAACGGATCATTGACAACAGATAGAAGTAATTTAGCAAAGGGTTACATTTATTCAAGTCTAAGAAAACTTTAATGATATGCTATTAAAGAATTGAAGAATTTAAATAGCTTATATTCTATTCTTTAATTTTTTCTGTCTAACTGTGTCTGCAGTTAACGTTCCTTCTACTTCTATGGAGTTTAATGGCTGCATTTAAGGAATGATTCAATATATTTGTATGTATGTAGGCCTATGTATGTATCTATCTATCTTTCTATCTATCTATCTATCTATCAAGCTAGCTATCTAGCTATCAAGCTAGCTAGATAGCTATCAAGCTAGTTAGATAGCTACCTTGCCATCTATCCTGTGAGTGACACAAGTGTACGAATGAGACAACCCAGAAGGTATACATTATATTTCATGGAACACTCCCCTGTGACCACCCAGACATGGTTCCCTGTGGGACCGACACACACAAGGACACACACGTATACACATACTAATCAGGCAGCACACGTGCGCGCACACACACACACACACACACACACACACACACACACACACACACACACACACACATGCACATACACACGCACACACACACACGCACACGCACACACACGCACACACACACACACACACACACACACACACACACACACACACACACACACACACACACACACAGCTGTACCTCATCTTGATAAACCACCCAGGTTGCAGATCAATGTACTGCTTACTGCTGGAATAAGAGCTTTTTGTGTCTTGTTTGTTAGTTTGCACAAAGAAAGAAAGCAGCCTGCAAAGGGAGCATATGGGGCCATGTGGATAGACATTTTATATTTCATAATGAGTTGTGTATTGGGAGATCACTAAATCACCCTTCATCTATGCTGAAGGTAACAGGTCTCAAAAATCTGTTTGATTTTTATTCAAGTAAACATGAAATAAAATATTAGAGCAATTGATTTGTATTGTTATCCAATATCTTTGTGTCTTAAATTTTACTCAAAGTTCAATAGATGGTAGAGAAAATTAAGGAGACGCCTGTTGAAGATGGGATGGGGCTTCGCTTAATACCATTCAGTTAATATTGTGAAAAGGTTTTACTTTAACCCAAACCATGATCTTATACTGAACCTAAACAGGACATTGTGGTGTATATATAAAAAGAAACAGCTTTCCCACGCAGGAGAACAAACTGTTGAGTTGACTGAAACGTCTTGTGTTTCAGTCATGCATTTGCCACGCCCGCTTTAATCCAAATGTGGACTTTGTCTGCAAACACAGACATGTAGAGTTGGAAGTCAACCTCTTCTAATGTTTAGGTATGATGGTTTGTTGGCATTTTAAATGATCTGTGTGATGAAATAATGTTTCAAAACAGCACAGAAAAAAACTCAAATATCTTTCTGTGCTTAGAGTAGCTTTGCTTTCGTTCACGCCAACTGAGATTTTGCTTAACCAGATGTATGTCTCATTTTTCCACACAGCAAAGACCTCTTTTATATATAGTGCGCTAGATGAACCTTGAGTTTTAAAGAAGTTTTTTTCTTTCATATCTAGGTTTCCTAGGGTGCCATATTTGATGTTCAACTTGTGTAAGTTGTCATATTTACTCATTAAAATAAATATTACATTTTTGTCCCAAGATTGATCGAGTTTGTGCAGTCTTGATGACATTACGAAACTCCTTCTAAGACGAACATTTACAACAATATAGTCCAGCTTATCACAATAGTTTGCAGTTAAGCTAAATATCAACAATATTGGTGAAAAGGCATCCTTTAAATCATGAATTTTATGAAGCATTTTGACTAAGCTGGATGGAGTTATTCTACAGAAGTTACTCTATCAATTGCCATTTTTTTCAACCCAATGCTTGCATCTACAAAGTCACCTTCCATGCACAATAATGAGACTGTAACACCAAACTCCTAAATAAGAAATTAGAAATAGAAAATTAACATTTTGGTCAAAAGTACATGACAAAGCAGGACTTTTTACAGGCGTTAATCAAAATTTTCTTCTTGTTCTAAGACACCTCATTATCTCACTGTTACTATGTCTTGGATACACATCTTTTATGTGCACACCCCAGTTTCCTCCCCCACTCTTCTCTGTAAGCCAGACCAAAGCTGCATTCATAGTTATGGGGGATCAATAATAAATGACAGAGGTTTCATTACAGTTTATGGGTACACTGAGTTCTCTCCTGCCCTCCCTTCTTCTCTTTCCTCTACCAGCAAGAAAGCCCTGCATCATCACTATCCTCTCCCTCACCCCATTACACCCCGCTAACACAGTGGAAAACACACACTCTCAGGTTGCATCCAGTTTGGCAATGAAACTTAACAATCAGAACCCAAAGTGACCCAGGTAAAACACAAATGTGTGTAGCTGTGTGCTGTGACGCAGGTGCCGCAGACTTACCCCCCCTCTGTCCCTGTCGTCTCTGCTGCTGATGGTGGACCGCTGACTACAGTAACCCCCGTCTGGCTGCGTGGATGCAGGCACCGGGCAACAGCATCAGCAACAGCATCAATACTGCCTCCATGACATCACCTTGGAGACGCCTTATTGGTCCGAGACACTGCCAGCATACAAGCCTCTCAGCCAATGGGAGCAAGGCGGAAGGAAAGGGGGGAGGGCCGTCAGCTTCCTGTGTTGTACTGCAGGGTGGGTGGTAGAGTCAGTGTTTTATTACATGGTGCAGGAGTGTATGATTGTGTATGTGCACGTATATGCACATTGTGCAGGAGAAAGAGTTCAGAAAGGTAGCGTGAGAAACTGGTGAAGACTGATGTGTGCGTGCTTGTATGCGTGTGCCTATCTCAGCAGGACACCGAGCCAGAAAGCATGCAGGACTCTAAATTATTTAGATGTTAACTGTAAATAGAAAAAGTAGAAATCCTTTTACAGTGTGGAGAACATTCATTTTATGACACATAATAATTGTTTTGCAGAAAAACTATAAATACTAGTAGTTCTATTAGAAATACAGCAGCACCAAAAATTGTATGATTGGTACTTCAACACACTGCTCTGCTGCAACTTTATATTACCTTTAATGTTCTACCTCCTCTGTTTAATACAAATTAGGGTCACTATTTAGTGTAAGTAAACTGTCTGTACGCAAAGTACAGTCAAATATTTCCTATCCTCAGCTTCATGAGTATTTCATTAATGTAGGAGTTCCGTAAAATAGTCTGCTGTTATTCAAATCAAGTTTGCTTGAGTAATGGATTGTATATTTAATTACTTTGAAGCAATCATAAATAAATATATACATTATACCCCATAATTATGCTGACATTATTCTGTTTGACTTAAATTATGCACCGATTGAAGGTTAATTTGACTCTGTATATAACAAGGTTAATGGGAAGTGTAATCAGTGTCTGACTTGCTATTTTTGGATGCCCTAGCGCGTCAGGCTCTTGGAAGAGAGCGTGTGTTCCGAGACTGTGTAGATATCCTTGCGGAGACACACGGATAGCTGACATCGCAATTTAGGTTGCCAAGGACTGTGCTGCTGAAAATGTACAACTTGCTAGAGCCTCAACTCCAGAGAAAAACATGCCAATCAAACCCAATTCCACCACACGTCCAGGTTCTCACCACCTTTGGATTTTTGGCTACGGGAACCTTTCAGACGGAGATTGGAGACAGATCAGGTGTGTCCCAGTCCTCTGTGCGTCATGCACTCCCCTTGGTCATCAAATCTCTCATCAGTTTATCACCCATGGTACATCAAATTCCTAAACACCATTGTCGAACGAATACAAATTAAAAGGGACTTTCAAGCCATGGCTGGACAGCCAAACATAATCGGAGCAATAGACTGCACACATATATGCATCAAAGCACCCGTGCCGTTGTGGAGCGCACTAGTGTGCTGAAGGCCAGGTGGATGTGTCCTAGGGGGCAAACTGCTCTATAGCCCAGAGAAGGCATGCCAGATTATTCTGGCATGCTGCGTTTAGCGCAACATGGCCATAAACGAGGGTCTCCCACTACCTGAACTAGCCCAGGAAGACAACATCACAAAAGACCCCCCTCATGGACCGCGCCATCAAAGTGCCATCATGATGAGGCAACAACTGATTGCACGGCTTTAGTTGCAGTCGTCGAGCGCCTGCCTTATATGGCGAGACGTTTTTTTAAGCCATTTTCATATCAAACCATTTCTTCTTTATTTCGATGAAATTATGAACTACAGGTGACATGGAATTAACAGCACTCGTAATTGCTTCCCATTTCTTCGCTTTAGCAGTTCCCGTAATGCCACTGCTGACACTGCTAAAAATGACAGATTTTCCTTTTCCAAGAAGATTTTCCAAGAAGTCCAACCCACACTGCAAAACGTAAAATAGTCACGGAAATTAGTCATGGAAAAATGTTCACAGTCATGCATATGGATGGTTTTTTTCATGCCACAGCATTAAATAAAGTAACACAGTAGCACATGTGCATCACATATTGAAAGTTGCGTCACATTTAATAGGCAAAAGAAGTTCACATTTGGAGGTCAGAGAGGTTGGAGCATGGTGAGTGAGAGAGTAGCTCGAGTCCCGTCCTTCACACTTGTGCCTTCGTGTAACTGTAACTTTTGGTTTTTCGTCACTGTTTTGCACATTAGAGACTACTTGGTTAAGTATTAGAAATTTATTTATTTATTATTTTTTTTAAAGTATTTTTGGGGGCTTTTTATGCCTTTAATGATAGGACAGTGTGAGAAAGACAGGAAGCAGGGGGCAGAGAGATGGGGAAGACACGCAGCAAAGGGCCGCTCGGTGCGGGAGTCGAACCGGGGCCCGCTGCATCGAGGACTAAGCCTCTGTACATGGGGTGGCTGCTTAAAGGGATAATCCGGAGTAAAATGCACTTTAGATCAATTTACGGGATGTTGGGAGTACATACGTTGAGTTGACATCAAAATCATGTCATTTGGATGTGTTTTGAGAATTTCGATTTGACCGTTTTTAGCCAAAAGTCGTTAGCCTGGAAGTGAATGGGGCAAATCATGTCACCGCTACAAAACGCTATTTTTATACAGAATGAATTTAATCAAGCCAGTACCTTTCCGAAAATGTGTCTGCTGCAGCTGACGCTACAGACCGTGGTGAAGTTGGTTTGATATTGGATATTCGACAGATATTCAAAATAAGGAAATAAGGTGTCTTTTTTTTCAAACCAATATCAAACCAACTTCACCACGGTCTGTAGCGGCAGCTGCAGCAGACACATTTCCGGAAAGGTACTGGGTTGATTAAATTCATTCTGGACTCTATATTCGACCACATGAAGACCTCGGGACACTTCGGTTTGGCTTTAGGGACCCTCTACTCACTACCACGTAAGTGTTATGTTGTTTGGAGCTGTAGAAGAGGTATAAAAATAGCGTTTTGTAGCGGTGACATGATTTGCCCCATTCACTTCCAGGCTAACGACTTTTGGCTAAAAACGGTCAAATCGAAATTCTCAAAACACATCCGAATGACATGATTTTGATGTCAACTCAACGTATGTACTCCCAACATCCCGTAAATTGATCTAAAGTGCATTTTACTCCGGATTATCCCTTTAACCCACTACGCCACCGACCGCCCCAAGTATTTAGAAATTAGATGGTTAAGGTTAGGAAAACATCATGGCTTGCATTAAAACTGACCCTGTTATAACATATTGCTTCAAAATATTCTTTCTGGATAACTGACAAGAAAGTTCTGTCCCCACAGCTAAAACTAAAAAAACATGCTGGACACATGAACCAGACATCCTATTGAAATATATAATACATTAGTTTGAAAGTTGTAATGGATGACACACAAAAAAAAGAATTTGTCTTCATCAGCATAAATTCAACCTTCATTGCTATGTGAATTATTATACATTTATCTGTGAGACTGGGCTGAAAAGTCACATAAATGACCAAGTTGCATGTTAACCCCGTATGTGGTTGAAGCGGTTTCTGCAACTATTCTTTAAAGGTGCTCTTGAAGAAAAAGGGTTTTGAAATATAAAAGATTCAGCTGTAGCTATCAAATTATCTGTAAAAAGCAATGCTAACGACATTGAATAAAAATTGCCTATGTACTATGCATAGAATGTATCAATTCAGTGTCTAGTTTCCTCTATTTGGTATGTGTGAATTACTGAACAGCGAGAGGTTAACAACTATATCTTCTTTGCTATGATAAGGCATAACCCATTTGTGAAAATGCAGTGTTAATATATTTGCTACCATGTTTGTGCTGAAAATAGAGCTAATTGTAAACTGTAAACTGCATACATGTGAAGGTAGCTGTTTTATTGTGCCCGACCTGCATAGTATCAGCAGTAAAATTAAAGCGTATGATCGTCTTATAAAACCAATTGGCAAACATAAGGTAACAAAATAGGGTTTAATGATAAAGAATGAATACTAAAGAAAAGCTCTTTTGTTGCTGCCCTTTGATCCTGTATTCAACTCACACAGCCAACATGATGTCATGATGCTGTCCACCAGCACATGAGATGAAAGAACAAGAGGAGAGACACAGATATGCACGAGGTCGCATTAGGGTGTGTCGTGTTGTCGCTCTCTCCTCTCCTCTCTCACCAGCCACCCTTTTGATGGTAAATGCACGTGTGACATTAGGCATCACACACATCCTGGAAACGAGATCACTGCAGGGGTAGAGGCAATCCTCGCAGAGAGAAAAACTGAAAAAAGACTAAAGTAGGAGAGGGGAGCTGTAGAGGAGAAACAGAAATAGGAAGAAAAAAAAATCAAACAGATTATTTGAGCGATTCTGGGAGAAAAAGATGAGACGGATGGCTGGAGGAGGGAAGACCAAGAGGAAGGGGGAGCAGATTGGGAACACCCAAGGGAGAGGTTGGGAGGAGAGGAAAGGAAGAAGAATTGCTCTGGGGATGTGGGATAAAGAAACACATTTTACAGATTTAAATGAAGCAAAATATACTGAGATAAGTAAGAGAAATGGACTCATAGGATCCATCTATCTTAAAGGAATAAATCTTTTCAGACACAAATCTGAGGAAACAGATTTAAAATAAAGGAAGTAAAACAGATTTTTGCAGATAGTCTGGTTATTGTCTCAGTGACTGTCAACATTAAAAAATACAGAATCAGTATTTCTTCCTTAAGATGTATTTTTGTTTGTAAAACATACCCTTCAAGCACTCAGTCTTGTAGTGCATGCACACTCCTGCCCACGCCCTCGCCACTCTCCAGGCCTGCAAACCCTCGTGGCCTGTAAAAACATAAACAATTACAGCAGCTCAGCAGCATAAGATTCCTGATCTAAAATCTGACATCATCCTCTCAGTGTCTCAGGATGAGATCATACCATCTAACTCCTGGCTTTACTCATTCCACTGTGCGTGCATCTTTGTGTGAGCAGAATAGACCGTGAGTTAAGTTGTGAGTGGATGAACAGGGTGTGTGTTCGTGCAGGTGTCCATTGTAAGAAAATTTAATTACCGGTAAAACACTCTGCAATGATGTGATTGAAGCTGACGGCCTTTTACTAGAATTGACTTTGACATATCAGGGGAAAAGTACACCCACTCCAACACAGAGTGAAGAGAGTTCAACTCATCTGAAACTTGAACGAACATACATTAATGCTGCATCAACAGAAATGGTATGCTTTGAATATATGATGAAATCACCATATTCAACCAACACAATCAACTCATCACTGGGACAGTATCACTGTGGATCTGACACAGTGCAAAGTTTCCAAATCATATTTCCACATAGTACAGTCAAAAAAACAGCCTGTCTTGAAGTGTTTGCAACCATGGCAACAGGAAACTGACAAATCGAGAGAAAGAAGGGAATGACTGCAAGAGACAACGTGCATTAGTAGTTGATACATTTTGATCTAGTTTAATTTGTCGAGGGAGGAAGTAAATATTCATAAGCTGAAGGCACCCTTAACCTGTTTGTGCATATTTTACAGTTTAAAAGATTTGATCCGCCACTTCTTTCTTTATATAATTCCAGGTAAATGGGAAATGGGTGCAGCGATTCTTCAAAAACCTGTAAAGCATGTTCAGATGATGAAACCAGCAGTAAGAGTTCTTTATTTAGACAGAAGAGAATATATACATGCAGATAAACAATGGTTTCACACCTTTTCTAGCAGCTGTAGAGTATGTGGCCTACATATTATCACTGAAAAAATACTTTTATCGTCTAAATTCAACATGAAATCCCTGTGATTTTTGTCTTAATCAAATATTCAATTCAAGTTTAACACGTTTGTCCATGTGATCAATATTTTCTTCAGAATATGTATACAGTCATGTGCAAATGAAACCTTCTTTTAGTTCCAAGGATTTACACATCTTGACTTCAATCATCTGGTATCACTGAAAAAATAATTTTATCGTCACAGGGATTACAAGTTGAATTTAGACGACAAAAGTATTTTTTCAGTGATACCAGGCCCTAAAGTTAAGTAAACCCAACCTCAGATGAACAACAACAGGGGACATATTACAAGCTGTCATAATTTAATTTTCCAGAGTGGTGCTGTGCTGCCCTAGAGGTAGGCCAACTACTGCAGTAGCTCTGGATATTTGTCTTTCTTTGCATTTTCTTAAGATTGTCAAAACACAGATTACTGAAACAATTTTCTGTGCTGGTCTGGATGCTTTGCTGCTTGAAGGACTGCTGCTGGTAATTTTCTTACAGCTGTTATGATGCATAACCATGAGAACAGGAAAGCTGTTAACCTATTGGAGCAGCTAACTGAGCTTTCTAAAGCCCAAGTAATGCCTGAAATAAGACCCCAAATCAAGATGAGTTGAAGAGGAGACGTCTTGGATGCAGAGCGGGAACAAAATGGAGAGAAATGGAAAAGAGGGTAAAATATGTTTTTTCTTTGATCATCATGGGAAGTATGAGATCATGGCAGATAAAATGGATAAGCTTGGACCCTTGATGAGGACAAAGCAGGAACATCAGGAAGACAAGATTATATTTTTTCATCGAGACATGGCTGCAGGAACAACTTTTACACTTCTCTTCTCACCTTTTAGACTATACAGGCAGACAAAGACTGACAAAGAGCTGACAGTAAAGGAGATAAGTAACAGTGCTTGTTAACAATAGATGGTGTAATCCTGGACATGTCACTGAGAAGGAGCATCTCTGCACAACAGATGTTGTACTATTGGCAATGTGGTTTTGTCCAGAGAGGGCTTACTTGTGTTATTTGGCAGTGCTGCATGGGCTCTCATCAACAAAGTTGTTGCCAAGCTACAAAAACAACACCCAACCCATTGATGGCAACCTCCATTTAAAATTTATACCACACCTTCTTCTCTCCTACATCTCAATTTTCTACATGTTTGTCAGCTGATTTATATTTTATTTTGTTAGCTATTTATAATAATAGCATATCCTGAATGATAATTAATACTGTAGCAAAATTATTTAGTTTTGGGGATTAATAAAGGCAATTTTATTTATAGAGCACAATTCGTACACAAGGTAATTCAAAGTGCTTTACAGCTACATAAAATCACAAGAAGGCAATAAAATCATTAAAAAGAAATAAAAAATGAAAAATAAAAAACCCATTAAAAATAATCATTAATTAATTAATTTAAAAGTGAAGAGTGCAGATAAAATACTTTCAGGTGTCATATGCACAGCTAATAGAACTATTTTCAGCCTGGATTTAAACATTATCAGAGTTGAGGCCTGTCTCACATCTTCTGGAAGGCTGTTCCAGATTTTAGGAGCGTAAAACTGAAACGCAGCCTCACATTGTTTAGTCCTGACTCTGGGCAACAGCAGGAGACCCCTCCCTGAGGTTCTCAGAGTCAGAGTTGGTTCATATGGCTCTAACATGTCAGAGATTTACTTTGGTACTTGACCATGAAGAGACTTGTACACAAGCAGAGCTGTTTTAAAGTCTATTCTCTGAGCGACAGGAAGCCAGTGCAGATACCTGAGCACTGGACTAATATGGTCATATTTCCTGGTTCTAGTCAGGACTCGAGCAGCAGCATTGTGGATGTACTGCAGCTGTCTTACAGCACGTTTAGAGCCCAGTGAGCAGGACGTTACAGTAGTCTAACCTGCTGAAGACAAACGCATTGATTAGTCTTTCTAAGTCTGGTTTAGACACTATTCCTTTGATTCTGGCAATGTTTTTTAGATGGTAAAAAGCTGCTGATGTTACTGATTTAATGTGGCTGTTAAAGTTCAGGTCTGAGTCCAATATTACCCCGAGATTTCTAACTTGATAATTAGGTTTTAGAGTGAGAGTCTCAAGGTGACTGAGGCTGATTCATACTCGGCGCAACCTCGCTCATACTAGCTGGTCGCAAATGGCGCAAACGGTCACGTGTCCCAAAATTCCGCCACGCCCCCCTTCGCAAGCTAGAAAATCCTCGCGCGGCGCAAGGGCGCGCACACAACTTTTTTTCTGACTTCGCGCGCGCTCAACCGGAAACAGCTGACGAAGAAAAAGAAAAAATGAACACTGCAGAGACCGCGGTGACCGAGAGGATGCGCCTCTACAAACATCTGTACGACACGTCTATGAAGTTACACTGGGACAACGTTTGACAAAGTTCGTCTTGTTGCAAAGGACGAACAATCCACCATCTCTTCTGTTTTTGCCGCAGCCGCTTAGCTCTGAGATACATATACAGTTCTACACCCAGAGTAAATTCATTCCGCATCAGATGTGCCAGCCTCTGCTGACGTGACACCACAGGTGGCATTGTGTATGCTTTCTTCATATGCTTTTCAGCTGGTCTGGAGAGAACTGCAAATGTGACGCATTCTCGGCGCAAACTGCGCTTATGAGCTGAAGGAACTGTGAAGGGGCTGGCGCTTTCGATGACGTCATTAATGGTTCTCGAGCCAGAACAGTTGCGCGTTTGCGCCGAGTATGAATCAGCCTTAACACTTTCTCTTTGTTTCTGTGGGCCACAGACAATGATTTCAGTTTTGTCTGAGTTTAGCTGGAGGAAATTGTTTTGCATCCACACACTGATCAGTTCGATGCAGTGACACAATGTATCTACAGGCCCGTGTTCTCCTGCCGTCAGTGACACGTAGATCTGAGTGTCATCTGCATAGTTGTGGTAGGACACATTATAGCTGCGTATTAGCTGTAATAATAAAGGACACTACGGTATTAGTATTATTGAATTTAATTTATTCATCTTACAAAAACTAAGCCAGAATGCAGAACCACATAAAAACAATGTACCTCCCCTATGACTGAACAGCTTGTAAAACACATAAATCCACATTAACTTGAAGTAATTATTCTATATGATGCTATCAGTGTGATTATGCAAAGCTTTGTTAAGGTCCCACCACAGCATTTCAATCAGGTTGAGGTCTGAACTTTGACTGGGCCATTGCAACACCTTGATTCTTTTCTTTTTCAGACATTCTGTTGTAACTTTCCTGCTTGTTTGGGTTCATTGTTCCAGTGCTTGGCCTGATTTCAGCCAAGCTTTAGCTGTCAGGTAGATGGCCTCACATTTGACCCTTCAATACTTTGGTGTACAAAGGAGTGGCTGCAAAACAATTCCAAATGAGTAGCCCTCTTATGTGCTGCATTTAGTTTTCACAAAACATAGTGCTGTACATTATGACCAAATATCTCCTCATTGGTCTTATCCGTCCAATGGAATTGTTGGAGAAGTTTTGTGGTTTGTTCAAATAAAAAAATCTAAGCTGTGTTGCATGTTTAGAGTGAAGATTCCTTCTTCTGCAACCCTGCCAAAAAAAGCATACTTGTTCAGTCTTTTTTTTTTATTGTAATGTCATGAACTCAAAATTTGACATGCTAACTGAGGCCAGCGGAATCTGAGATGTAGCTCTTGAAATCTTTCCACTTTCTCTGAGCATTATGCAGTCTGACCTAGCGGTGAATTTGTTGGGACATCCACTCCTGGAAAGATTGGCAACTTGAAATGTTTTCCACTTGTTAATAATCTTCTAATTTAAAACCTGGCTGCTTCTTATCGTCTTAAATCCTATGGAAGCAATAAGGATGTACTCAGATTTATACACTCAGCTTCTACAATTTAGCTGAAGACTTGGTTTGGACCAGATGATTTAAAATAAATAAATAAATAAATAAATCGTAATATACATGCCCTTACACTTAAGACAGTGTGATTTCTTTACAACTTACTCTACATGTGTTTCATTTTTATTTGTTATTCATTTTGAAAATGAAGGCCCGTTATGCAAGACAGATTCTTCAAAGGGCAACATGTACCTCAAGTGTCATGGTCCATGAGTCTTGATTGGTTGTCTTTTCTTATTTTGATTAGATTTTCTGGTTTTGTTTCGTCTTTTGGTTCTTAGGTGTTCTTTTCTTTTATTCAGCTCCTGTTTGTATCTGTTTTCTTGTATCACTTATAGAGTGAAGCCTTATATTTTGTTTGTTCTGTTTCTGGTCATTTACCCTGAATGTTCTCAGTTGGCTTGTTACTCAATCACTATATTGACGTCTGTACTCGTTACTCACCTGTATTTATCTATCTAATCATATATATGCTCATTGGTTTTCAATAGCATGAAAACCAATGATAAACCAATGATTTCAATAGCTGCATTCGGACAGAGCAGTTCTAAGGACGCAGTTCTAAGAACGGTCCACCTCGAATTTCATTCTAATAACTGCCCTTCCCCAGGGAACCTGTTTAATTTTGCATTCACACATGAGTCTGGACCAGGTCGGGACTGATGCGACGCATCCATCTGCAACAGTGATATGTTACTTTAGCGCCACACTCAACAACAAAACAAAACAAAACCCGTGAAAAGTAAGGAGAGAAGAAAAAAACACCACCAAGAAGCTAATATGGAGAGTGAGGGGGCCACAGTGTTCATGGTCTGCATGATGGTAATATTAATCATGTACGATCACATCAGGCGTCTAATATGGAGGCTGGAAGAGCACACAGAGAGAGTCAAGGCTGATTTATGTTCGGAAACCAGGTCGTCTGCGTGTGTGTCGCAGTTAACGCAGACATGCCCCCGCCCCTTACGCAGACACTCTGGTGCACCTCCCCAAAATTGTAACTCACCGCAGACAGTGCCGCAGACATCGCCGCAGGGAGGAGAGAAAGGAGGCCTCTGATTGGTCAACTCTACATCCGCTCTACACTATGCGTATTTCCAGTTTGCTAACCGGCTAATGGTGACGCTAACCGTGCTAACCGTGACGATTCTTTCGCCTCTCTGCCAGCTCCAGTAGTAGCAATATTTATTCTATTTCTAGATCGATCAGCTGCATGTCAATCAAAGTGCGCATTCGTCCAGTCGCCATTGTTGTTGAATGACCTCCGTAACCGGAAGAGAAACACGCCACCCACCACACCCACAATCCAAGCTTGTTCGTGATTGTCCCTCTTGCGTTGTGGCGTGGGATTAACATAGCGCAGACAGCGCTTCAAAAGTAGGCATAAATCAAAAATAACTGTGTCGTGTCTGCAACAAGCTCACTGCGACACACTGCTGCGAGAATATACACGGCCCTTCAGGAGATAAAGGATCGAGCGCAGGCGATACTTTTTCATTTCATGAAGGAAGAAAGGAGAGCAGAGCGCTGCAGACAAAGCAGACGACATGTAAGTTTAACTTATTAAACACTGTTGTCTGTGTTGTATCAGTAAACATTTCAGCCTTGACAGGATGACAAGGGGCGTAGCTACCGACCACCAAACACCTCCGTCAGATGTGTTCCTATTGAGAATGAGGAGTCACGTGACTCCGGTCGGCCATGTTGGCAGAAGAATCTATTGGTTGCCAGGGGCAACGCCATTAACTTAACGGATATCTTCCCGCATTTGACATTTCGGTAGGGCAGAGACGAATACAAAAGAAAGAAAGAAAGCAAAACAATGCAGAGAGATAAGGCGAAAGAAAAGGGACCTTACAGGGACAAGCTTATTACAAGCGCAAAGCAGCGGTATTTGGAGAAACTGTCCAGCATCCAAAATATTGATCCATACGAGCTCCCTGCAGCAGAATGGCACAGAGACCTGGACCAGTTACCTCCGTGCACATATATGGACATAGTCAATTATCTTGTCTTTGGTGTAAGTTACTACACTATGCAGGAGTTTAAGTCACAAATCTTTAGAATCGTACGAGACTTTCTGCTGTGGCTGGGTGCAGGACTTGGCCATCCACAAGCCTCCAGGTGGCTCTGGTGATAACAGCGTTGTACTGGCAAAGATAAGGTTCTTGTCATGCGTTTTAGTGTGTTGTAATTACATTGCATTTAGACACTTCTTGACCAAAATGACAACGTAATTAACTGCGACTTGTTTTGTAAACACTAGATTAACGAGATGTTCAATGTACACAAACCTTTCCAATGTTTTGAAGTATGCTAAAGCTTATGTTTAGGTATTTAGTTGTCATTTGATTTTAGCCCAACGACACATACTGTAGCGGGTTATTGTGTTGAGTGTTGGGGGCTGCAAAGTGAACAAACCAGTTCTGGGTTGGCTAGGGTACTTATGTGTGATTGCAAGGTGTACATGTCCTGGTTAGATTACAGCCATTATCAATGTGTCTAAAGTGTAGACTGTAACTTGAAACAAATGCTTTTTACTGTTTAGTTTATTTAACTTTATTTATTTTACAGGTCCTGCATTCACGGAGACTCTGTGAGCCTCCACTTACCAGTCCAGTGGTATCACTTCAGTTGTGTGGGGCTTGTGGACAGACCCTCCGCTGACACGCCATGGTTTTGCTCTTCTTGTGCTGAATAGTGGTTTTTTTTGTTCTTTTGCACTAGTAACAGTATTATTTTATTATTATTGCTTGTTGTCAATGTTTACATGCTGGAATTTTTTATACTTTTGATACTGAATGCACACATGTTCTTTTGCACTGTTAACTTTTCCTAGAGGTATATTGCATTCTGCACCTTGCGCCCTTATTCTTTTTTCCTGTTCTGTTAATAAACATTGTTAAGCCATATCAAGTTGTTTCAAGCATTTATTTCAAACAAATTAAAAAGTAATGAACAAGGCACTCAAACATTTATTTCAAACAAATTAAAAAGTAATGAACAATGAAGAATGACCTCAAACAACACTTTTGCACATGTTCGTCAAGGCACAGCAAACAGTGACAATCTTATCTAAAGGCATTAGGTTTTCACCCTCACATTTGAGCAGCATGTGCACAGGTACAGTTGAATGAAAAAAATCTGAATTTGTCCAGTCAGCGTGGTTCTCCAACATCTCATATGATGGCTTACCTACAACAGAATAAATAGTTTATGAAAAAAATCTATGCAATCAATGGCAAACCCATCACAGAACACATGCAAAATAAAGATAAAGCCTGAGAGGGTAACGCTGCTCATGGTATGACAAAGGGGCTGAAGGGGTACACATTAACACATTAGCCACATTAGGGGGTAGTTAAAATTAATTTTCGAAGAGGCAACAGTTTGCAAATTGAGCATTTTCGAAGAGGCAACAGTTCGCTAGTTAGCTAGCTAGGCAGCAACGTCAGGTGCACTTCAGGGTTTGCAACAACATAAAGTAACTTCGTAGCTTTAAGAGACAACAACATAAAGAGATTTTTAGATAACGTACCCGAGTGAAAATGTAGAGAACACACTCTCATCGACGGAGGGGTGCAATCGAAAGTAAGGTCCAGCCAGCCAGGCAATCCGGCGTCTCCTCGTCAGGTCAGACGCCTGCTCTCCCTGATGCTGCATCCATTTAGGAAACCGAAAAAAAATGTATTTCGTTGTTCCTATGTTTCCCAAACGTATTATGTGAGGTACTGGAACAGTTCTTCACACAGCAGTGATTTCCAGGCATGTTCTTGCAATTCCGCACTGCAGGGGCGTCTGTAGCTTGAGCAAACATTCGGGGCTGTAGCCCAGACATGAAAATAATTTTTAACGGGGGTCAGGGGGTTTTTCCCCCGGGATTTTTTTTAAAAAAAGGGGGTGTTAAAATGAAAATTTAACACAGTTCATGACCAGCTGCTTAACATGTTGAATGCCGAGCTGTGAATGTTGGCATTCATGTTTTGATAAAATGCCGAGATCCATATATCCAAATGCTGACATTGTGTCTTTGTTAGCCTAATGCACAAGAGAGAGAGAGCGAGCGATTCTGTTGTCAAGAACCTGGGAGCTAATGTGCGCTGTTAGCACTTAAGCACTTCGTGGATACTACTGAAACGTGAAGATTGTGACGACGTGACAAATTTGTTTTGTTTAGATCAACCACTCTCAGAGATCGCATGAAACACCGATGACGGTGTCTTAGCTCTGTGTTTGGGTAACCCAGCTTGACCGTCGGAGCCCAGTCCACTGACAGTAGCTAACAACGCGCTGGGGCAGCCTTCAAAACAAAGCCCAAACGTAGCCCGTATTACATTACTGTTGATTGGCATTTAGCAACATAATACTTTACTGCACTACTACAAAACTGTTAGATTTCCCACATACCTTTGAAAAGTGGTCACCGCAGACACGAGCATTTGCAAATTCAGCCCCTCCAGTCTGTAAACGTAGGTTAACTATCCACTTTTTGCGGCGTTGTTCTGTGAGTTTTTTTCCATTTCTCACCTCTATGGGCGATTACCTTCGGTACCCGATAGTAACCCTTTCCCTTCTCTCGGTTAGACCGATTGCTACATCCAAAAACGGCACAAAACTGAGGTATTTTGGGCAAAAAGTGGCAGACAAAACAGTGTTTTCAATGGGCTCCAGCTCAGGCTGCCCACCACCTGGGTAGAAAAATACGGAAGTGACGTCAAGTGAAACTCTCCTATTAAAGGCACAATGTGCGATTTTTATGTCATTTTGAAGTGTATTGCATACAAAAAACACCTATACATACCATAAGAGTGTGCAGAAATAATCCTACTGGCATGTCCTAACCAAAGTTTATACGCAGCATAGCTGAGTTTTACTGCAGAATTAGCAGGCTAAGGCTAGGCGTCCACTATTCCGGCACGTCAACGTAACTCGCCGGATTGGATGCCTAGTTGTCGCCGTGTTGCTTCTACAGTGGGTGTGTGGGGCGTGTAGAATGGCTCCGGGGGAAAGTAAATAACTTGTGATTTTAACCAACCGAAGTTTCTCCCTCTAAAAATTTGAGTTTTGGAGGGAAATTAATGTGTATAAATCGTCAGCAATGGAACATTATTTCGTATTTCACCATGGCTGTGGATCTGCGAGCGAGGAGAGCTGCTGTGCTGCTGCTGCTGCGACACAGGAGAACACATGATCTACTGTCATTGGATAACGCACTCCGTCTGCCGTGGCAAATTTGCATAAAGTTCGGCCGAGCCCAACTTTTTGACGTGCCGCAGGTCCGCCGCTCGCCGTGCCGGAATCCCAGCATGCTTTGCGAGCACGGCGACAACGATCGGCTGGATTTCATTGAAAATGAATTGAATGCGTTGGATACGGCTTGACGTGCCGGAATAGTGGACGCCTACCGTACCTGATAGCGCCGGACCGGCAGTTTTTCTGGCCAGGAGGTGGCGATATAGAGTAAAATCAACCTCCGTTCAACCCCAGGCAGGAGAAGAAATCGCTGGTCTGGCGCTGGCGCTGCCCCCGCCGCCCCCACCCCACTCACTCCTCCTCAGAGCAGGTGGAGGACAAAATGAATCAACACATGTCCATATTTGGGCATGTCAGAATCCTGCGGTCTGAGCTGGTTACAAAGTTGCATGATGACAGCAGCGCCGCGGTAGTCTATCACCGCTCAAAGTGTGGTCCCGTGACGGAGCTCTCCTTCTTTTTCTTCTTCTTCGTTCTTCTTCTTCTTCTTATTATACATATTTTTCTTTATGTCAGTCCAGAGAGATTCGGGGCTGAAGCCCGGAGATTCGGGGCTGAAGCCCCGAATGACCAGGTCTCTCGACGCGCATGCCGCACTGTTTAAACTTACTGATTTAAAAACACACGCGTACAATGTAAACGAACGGAGAGAATGGCGTTTTCTCGCTAGCATTCTGCCAACATGGCGGATAGGGGCGGGGCTCTGTACTATGACGACAACTCCTCATTCTCAATAGAACCCTGAAAAGACCCAGCCTCAGAGAAGGAGCTAAAATGGTTATAGGAACTGAGGGAGATGGTCCCGAGTTCCTGTATGTCCGAATGCGGGAGAAAACGGCCCCGTGGATTAAAAGGTTATAGGAACTGCCAAAGGTTCCTACAGTCCGAATGTGGCTAATGCGCCTATAGTTCTGTGCAGCACCTTTTGTTTATAATAAAGTCTCATTTTCTTCACCTGCTTGTCTCCCACCCATTAATCCTGTGTTTTGGTCCAAGTTCTCTTTCTCCTCTGGCCATGGATTGTGTCAACAAGGACAAAACACAAAGCAGAGTTTCTTTTTCTCTGTGCAGTTTTCTGTGTTTCTAGATTTTTAGTTCCCTCCTGTGTAGAGAGCTAATGCATTCTACTCTTAAAGCCACAATGTTACTAAATATGAGTTGTAAATTATAAATGACATCAACCGCCAAGGAGTGAAAATATCTTATTAATACTACTCTTTACTGTATTTGGTAGTTGCAGTATAAAGGCACTTTCATGTGCTCCTGTGTTAGTACCATCTTCTGGCCAATCACAGGTGCATACGCTGATATAAACAGTGCACAGAGCATTTTAAACCAGTAAACCTGCCTTGTTGTTGACCTGTCCTCCAGGACTCGCTCCTTGTCCCACGCAGCTGAAATTGATTATATGCCAGCACTTGTGAAGATGCCTTTGTCCTCATTTCTGCTTCTTTGTTTTCTTTCATCTCTTCTTTTGAACATGTTTATCAGAGTTCTCTTGAGGTCGAGAATGTAGAGCAATGAGTGTCTTTTTTTAATGTGTGTACGTGCTCTGTGATCATTTTATAGGATTTTTATTCTCTTAATGTTGTACAGATGCTCAACGGAAGGGAAAGGTTTGTGTGTGTGTGTTTAGACAAAGACACAAGTGCCTATACAGCAGAGGTCAGAGGTGTGAAACTAGAGTTTTGCAGTGATGGCATGGGATGACAGTTATGTGTCCCTGGTGTGATGGATACAATGTATGACATATGGCTCAGTGGGAGTAAAGAGGTCCCCAGAGATGATGTTGATTTAAAGGTTTTCTGCTAACATGGTGAACACTTGCTTGGAAAACATGTGAGAGTTCAGTAAGTATAACAAACACTTGCAGCTCTAACTGCAGTCTGACTAATGCTGCTTTGTTTTTAAGTCCCCATCATGTGGGGAGCAAGCGGAGATGGATACTTATTTCATGCTGATTTTATGGTGGTTAGAGAATGAAGATACAACTGTTGCTCTCCTGATGGATAAGTAATGACCATGAGGTGTTTCTGGACTAGTGCAGAGGATGTGTAATGCACAGGAGGAAAGAAAAAAGAATTCCTAAAATAAGAGGGTATGTTTTGCTTTAAGCATCTACTTGTTGTGTCATTAGTGGTTTCTTTTAAGTACGACATGATGGTAACTGTATTGAGTAGTTTTTTAATGCAGCACTTTTATTTATTTTGAGTCTTGTCTATGACTGCCATTATAGAACGAATACAGCAGCACAGTCGATAATTTATGATAATATTATTACGCCATTCCAGTAGATTCCTGTGCAAATATAAGGAAACCATTTTTAGCCTAAAAAAGAACAAAGAAACCAGACCTATGACAGACACAGTAGGAACTTTAGGATTGGAGACTGGATAAATCAACATTCAAAAAAAGGAGACATAAAGACTTCTTAGCACCGATGGAAAATACTTTTGAGGAGAAAGGTTTTCGATTGTTGAGACTTTGCCTTAAAGGGATAGTTTGCCTCTTTTGACATGAAGCTGTATGACATCCCATACTAGCAATATTGTGCATGAACATTGACTTACCCCCTACTGCGTCCTGTGAGACGAGTTCACAGCTTCATGTCAAAAGAGGCGAACTATATCCCTTTAAGATGCAAACCACTGACAGCTCTGACACCCAAAGAAGGGTTAATAATCAAACATGGCTTTGAAAGTTGTGGCCAAAAGGAAATATTGAACTCATAAGGACTATCTAATTATACTTTTCACTTACGAGAACAAAACTGAATAAAAAATTTTTTTAAAACTGCCCAAAACAAATAGCAACTGAATATAGCCGCAGTGTCCATGTATTCTGAAGGGGAAACTCAATATTTGGCAAGGTCTTTGTGCTCCAGACCTATGGTATCCGCTGATAATAAAAAAGTGAAGTCACAAGTGAAAATATTGGAACAGTGCTTTTCTTAAACGTTTAAACTTTAATCGCCAGTCTCTTGATCGCTGGATTTTAAACCATTGTAGTGCACTAAGGCAAAAATTTGAATATCATTTCAGTCTAAAAGCTTAAGACAACATAAACCTAAGCACTTTTTAGTTGAGCTGTTTACAAAAACACAGTATATTTAAGTTGTCTTTACATAATGCATATGGCTGCAGACTGACTCTAAACTTTGAGAACATTCCCATCAGAATTTGAGAATATGTTTAGGAATGGTAACTCTTGAATTTGTACCTTTTAATGATATCTAGATATATAGAACAAAATTTGTGAGTGTCCAAGTAGCAACATCACCACCATATGAGCTCATACTGTTTTCTACTTGAAAGCTCTATCCCCCTCTGCTGACTGTAAAATGGATGACATCATTTCCAGCTGCCAAAAGCTTACCACATTAAAATATCCAATAATCCTGACTTCCTCCTGCACTTACAGTACACACAGCCCAGAATCATTTCCTGATGTAAAAGTGATGACCTACCACAACGGTAGTAAGTCACCAGGCTACAACATTAGGTGGAGACTGAATACTGAGCGTTGGAAAACAAGGGTTTTTATTTGAAAGAGTCCAAATTTTCCTTTTACAAAAGGGAAACCAACTGAACTAAAGCTGCAACTTAAGGCCACTCCAATTGCCTAACGAATCAAAAGCTTCACAAAGTAAAAAAAATCAAACAAAAGTGGCAACAAACCAACCAAAACTGAACTGCTGCCAACACAACAGAAATGGTTACATGCCACAACAAGTTTCAGAGAAGCAATCACACAAGTGACCAGCCACACACGCAGAGACCAACATGCACTATGATCACAGCAAAAAACACAACCAAATATACTGCCTTCATCCAAGTACTGATTTCCACAAGTTATCCTCTGAAAGTGGGACAACTTCTTAACTGATGGGCAACACAACCAAAAAGCACGACACACTAACTTCATTATCATATAAGTAACCATAAATGTTAAGACATAAAAACAGTTGGCATGTTCAAGCCACATACGCTACTAAAAATGCAAACATGCAAACACAGGTCACAGAAACTCACCCAGAAAAAGCAAAACCCCATATCACAGGTTTAACTGAGCAACAAAAACAGGCTAGTCTTCCAGATTTATGAACTCTTCAGTGGGAAAAAAAATGCACTCATTTATGTTTCAAACCAGCTCACAACCTGAAACATAAGATACTTTATCCATTTTGGATTTAGGAAAAATAAAGGTTATTGTCTGGGGGAAAAATGTCACTAAACATGTTGTTTAAGCTGCAATAGCAAGACTGGTTTACATGTGCAAGCCTCATAAGGCAGGTGTTGTAGCAACCCTTTACAGGCGCAGTCAGTTGAGACAGTTACTGCACCGTAGTTCATGCACAACTGCCAGGACAGTGGGAATGCAGGGGGCCGTAACACTGGACATTTCAAACTGGGGTCAGTTCATTGCTCTGAAAACATATAATTGGATGTTCAGTAAACTGGTGAATGCTACCAAAATGACAACTTCTTCACCATCTGAGCTGTGCTGTGCTCGTCAAACTGTTTTTCTGATTTTTTATTGATCTTCTCACTAGCCAATTTGATGACATCTAAAAGAAACATATGACACAATAGCCGCATTCGCACTGTAGGAACCTTTTGCAGTTCCTATAACCTTTTCAGGAACGGGGCAGTTTTTTCCCGCATTCGCACATACAGGAACCCGGGAGCATGGCCCTCAGTTCCTATAACCATTTTAGCTCCTTCTCCGAGGCTGGGTCTTTTCTGGGTTCTATAGGAACACATCTGACATAGGTGTTTGGTGGTTGGCAGCTACGCCCCTTGTCATGTTGTCACGGCTGCAATGTTTACTCATACGACAAGGACACAACCTGCACGTGTTTAATAAGTTAAACTTACCAATGCCTCCTTTGTCTGCGGCGCTCTGCTCTCCTTCATTCAATGAAATGAGAAAGTATCGCCTGCGCTCGATCCTGACTCTCTCTGTGTGTTCTTCCAGCCTCGATGTTAGACGCCCGATGTGATCGTCCATGATTAATATTACCGTCATGCAGACCATGAACACGGTGACCTCCAAGCTCGCCATATTAGCCATGGTGGTGTTTTTTTCTTCTCTCCTTACTTTTCGTGGGTTTTGTTTTGTTTTGTTGTTGAATGTGGCGCTAAAGTAACACGTCGCTGTCGCAGACGGTTGCGTCGCATCAGTCTCAATTAGGTCCCGACTCATGTGCGAATGCAAACTGAAACAGTTCCACTGGGGAAGGACGGTTATCAGAACGAAATTCGAGGAGGACCGTTCTTAGAACTGCATCCTTAGAACTGCTCTGTCCTAATGCGGCTAATGACTCTGGCAAGTCTGGTGTAACAGAAAATTTTTCATCTTCTGAAGTTGGGTTTTTGTAAAGTCTATTTAGGAATGCCAGAAGTTAGGCTTTTTAGGGCCCAATGAATGACACATATGTGCTCATATAATTCTAAGAGATGGCATCTCAAACTGCTGTATTACTCTCACTTGGGTCCGCTGTGCAGTTGTGGCTCAGTGTCCTAAAATATTGAGTGTGCAAGCCATGTGCAATTTATTACTGCACAAATTGGTGACACCTTTTCTCTTTTGCACACAGATACCAGAACACCAAATCTGTTCTGGAAAAAAAAAATACATTTTTTTTTTAAGATGTTAAGCGGTTGAGAAAAAAACGTTTGTTGGTTAGGGGTGTCAAATTTTCTTTCCTATCCAGTGTCTATGTCTCCTTAAATGTAAACACAATTTGTTTAATTAAATCAAACCACTCTTTAGAGAGCTGTTTTCAATTTCAAATTGAAACAGGAAGTAGTACAGAGTATGAGGAAGGTGACCTACTTACCTTGCATTGGAAGGTAAACCACTGTATCCATATGGATGCCATATGAAGACAGATTCCCAGATGACTCAAATAAATTCATTGGAATGTTCTTCGTTATCAGGCTGGAGGAGCACAACACGTCAAAGTTATTTATATCATTGTGCTTATCCCTCACAAGATGTACACTCTTCCTTTTTGTTCCAAAGAATTTGGGAACACCACTTGAACTTCTGTTTTTAATCTTTTCTTTTTTTTTATCTTAAACATCAACAAAACACAGGCCAGAATGTGAACTAAATTTGGCAACTCTGCTTTTACTCGAGCACTTGGCTGACCTTTGAGTAGTGATACTAACTCAGTGTAACGCTCTGTTCAGCAGCTATGACTGGTTGCTGACCGTTTATTGCTGCGCAGAGGGTTCATAGGAGCTTTTAAACTCAAAACAGCAGCTCCTTGATAGAAATAGCTCTGACCCAGAAGAGTAGAGCTGCAAGAGAAAAAGATAAACTAAAGGACCCTAAAGTCTTCCACTGAATCAACCTCTTTTTCATGATGTGTTACTGTTTTCACACCTATTTCTTTAAGTGCTAATTTAATATTCTGGACTACAGCAGCTCTAACACAGTAAGATAAACAATCTCATATTTCTCTAAAGCATGTGCCTGTGATTCTTGATGATTGAGCTGTTATTTGAAGAGCATTCGCCGCAGGGATGTGTTGCCACTAGTATTTTTTTTAGGATAACAACATACGTATTGTGGGCTAATCAGTGAGGCCGATCAGTTGAGAGGAAAAAAGCCAAACAGGCAACTCCCCACTGAAAGCAACAACCCCTGCCTTTGTTCTCTGCTCTTCTGCGGAGAGACAATTGACCAGGATGAGTGAACCCCATACAACAGGGGCAGAGACGAAGACAAAAAGACAGAGAGAAAGAGTGGGACTGGGTAAAAGATCAACCAAACAAAGAGGAAGAGAGACAAAGTGCTTTTTTTTTTTAATTTACAAGCACTCATCCTCCCCCTGACCTGTCATCCTGTTTCCCCCTACCTGTTTGATAAATAACTTCGGCCTCCCCTTACTGTAACGGAGGCATATTTTAAGCGAGCAGCCACAATTAGAACCAGATCCAGGTGGTGACCCACTGAACAAACAAAGAGTCAGGCTCACACTGTTTTGACCTTTAACCCTTCTGGCAAATAGGTTTAACACAGCCTCCAGGGGATGCAAGAGGCCTTTTCCTCTTGAGACCGAGCATGTGTTTTAAAGGCTACTGTCAGGGCTCATTGAACAAAATTTACCCTCCATTTACAGCTACTGTTAACCTCCTGCCTGGAGGCCGAAAGAGAGAGCTAAACTTCATCTGAATGTGGACAGTAAACTGGAAGAGAAATTTTGGCAGTGCGAACTGTAACAAAATCTGTTTTTGCAGTTGGATTCAAGGTTTGTTGTATAATAAAGCTGCTCCATTTAGTACTTATAGGTTAAACTAGTCAAACTACTTTGCGCAACATAAGAGGACCTGAGGTATTTACAATTCACTGCCTGTCTTGTGCAGTTCTCCACTGCCCTGTGAAGCATTTTGGTGTCTTTTAACTCATTGTTTTTTATTTTACGGTCTCAGCTTTACAGTTTTGGTTCCACTTCTCTTCAGCAGCAGATAACTGCCCAGCGCTGTGGTCAACAAATGTTAGCAACCCACCTTACTCAAGTATTAGTCTGCTATATCCTGCCAGCTGACATATGTTCTTTTCCTGTCTTCATTCTTTATTTTGTGCTGAATTTGTTGTTGTGCTCTGAGGTGGTCCAGGCAGAGAATGCTGGGAATTTGAACCTCAGGCATTTCTCCACTGTGTCAGCCAGGGTTCTTTTTACAAATAATCATGTTTCCATCAATTAACCAATTTTTGTATGATTTGATACACCTTTTTATCTAGCCAAAATCAACTCGTAATGCTTTCATGCATGAACAAAAGTATTTTATTTCACTTTAGCCATGTGGTTTGAATTAATCTTGATTCTACAGCTGATGGCAACATGGATCATGTCATCCTAAAATGGCAGGGTTCGATTAACGTGTCAGGTATGGTTTCATAATGTTCAAAGCCTGTCCAAGTCTTAACGGACTTGTTGCCACTTACACTAAGTTTGACATCTGTTGGAAAATGTACATACAATACAAATGCTATGTGTAATTAAAGAAGGCCAAGTGGTAATATTTAAATGGTAACATCGACACATATCAAAATGT